>NC_141548.1:25185000-25515000 GCF_021556685.1 Rattus norvegicus | reverse complement strand
GTTCTTTTTTCCCAAAGGACTAGACGTATGACAGCTTGAGTGCAGATCTCTGCTTACATGTGTGCAGCAACCCATGAAGTGAACACACATCCTCACCCATGTCAATGCTAATCTAGGCAAGAGATCCTCCAGGCCCTGCTAAAGTGAAATTCACTTAAGAAATCATTGCTAAGCCTTCCAAGCAGACTCAGTAGGACTCCATGTGTGTAGTATGTGTATCTTAAAAGAAAACCTCATTATTTGAAATTAAGATGACTATTGGTCCATGAGACACCACGACACAGGCAATCATAAGAACAAAGCATTGGAGGACTTGCTTAGAGCTTTTGACCTGCTTAACGGTTTTAGAGGGCTAGTCAATGTTTATCATGGCAGAGAGCCGGCAGGCATGGCACTGGAGCAACAGCTGAGAGCTTCATATCCTTATTCATAGGCACACACATACACACACATGTACACACATACACACACATACACACACATGCACACACATACACACATGCACACACACACATACACACATACACACACATACACACACGTACACACACATACACATACACGTGTACTCATACACACACATGTACATGTTCACACACATACACACATACACATGCACACGCACACACATACACACATGCACACACACGCACACATACACACATGCACACACGTACACACACATACACACATACACACACACACACACACACGCACGCATGCACACAAACAGAGAGCCTGGGTCTAGTGTGGAAACCTCAAACCCCACCCCAGTGACTTACTTCCTCCAAAAGGGCTGCACCTCCCAGTCCTTCCCAAACAGTTCCCCAACTGGCAACTAAGAATGCAAACCTATGATCCTGTGGGGGCCATTCTCATGCAAACCACCACAGGATATATTTGCCAAACCTTGAGGAACATTAGCTTTCATCAGAGAACCCTTGGGAGCCCCAGTTAGCAATCCAATAAACAAAAGGTAATATGGTTAAATGTGGCTCTTGCCCAGGCTGTCACATACAGGTTGAGGAGGGTTTAATTGGACGAGGCTCCAACTGTGAAGAACTCGAATAGCCACATAGAATTAAACCTGTTAGGGGTATGAAAGGGTTGCTTGTTTGATGCCTAGAAACTGCAGGAAGAACTCTGAGGAAGGCAGAGCTGCAGAAAAGGGGGTGTTCTTGGCCGTATCCTCATCCTCATTCTCTCTCTCTCTCTGTCTCTCTCTCTGTCTCTCTCTCTGTCTCTCTCTCTCTTTCTCTCCACCCCCCCTCTCTCTTTCTCTCTACCCCCCCCTCTCTCTCTCTCTCTCTCTGTGTGTGTGTGTGTGTGTGTGTGTGTGTGCACATATTAAAGTGAATGTTTGGAAGTCACAGGGCAATTTATGGAATATTTATTCCCTCCTTCCTACGATGTGGGTCTCTGGAATGGAATTCAGATTGTCAGGCTTGGTGAAAAGTTCTTTTACCTGATCCTAGGGTGTATCCTTTTTAAACATATGTTTTGGGGTAAAATTCATGTAGTTGCTATCTATCTGTTTAAGTGTAATTCAATCTTTTTCCTGTATAATCACAGTTGACCAATGACCACTAATTTTAGAACCTTTTCACCCCCAAATCTTTTTTTTTGGTTCTTTTTTTCAGAGCTGGGGACCGAACCCAGGGCCTTGCGCTTCCTAGGCAAGCGCTCTACCACTGAGCTAAATCCCCAACCCCACCCCCAAATCTTATACCTACTCATTACCATTCTTTACTTTCCCTTAACCACCAGTGACCATAAATTTGCCTTTGAACTTTTGTGCCTGGCTTCTTATTCTTAATGTACTACAGCCCAAATTTTGATTGTGTGCATACTTTGTTTATCCTTTTTCTTAGGTGATGGGCGTTTGGATAACTCAAGCCTCTCCTATTACGGGTAATGCCAGACTAGCACTGACCCATCCACATGGCTTTTCATAGTAGCAAGGTCATGGAGTCAGCCATGGACGTTCGTAGATGTCCACGAACAGATGAGGGATACAGGAAATGCTGCACATGCGTACAAAGGAATTGTACTCAGTTGTAGGGAAAACGGGATTTGCACAAAAGTGGATGGAACCGGAAACCATTATTTTAAGCGGGGTGGGCAAGGCTCAGAGACAGACGGGTTGCACACATTCTCTCTGGCATGCAGATCCTGGCCTTGGTCAAACATGTATCTTTAGGTGGGAGAAAATGATGGTGAAAACCAGGAAACCAGAAAGAGGCCCAGGAGAGTAAGGGCAGCTCTGAGGGAGGAGGTAGGGAAGGCAATAAAGTAGGAGGGGTACACCGATGATGACAGGGCACATAGCTGAGAAAGAGGTCTGGGAGCCGAGGAGGGTAGGTGGGGATGGATCAAACGTGTGTGGCGATGACTTCGTACGGAAACTTGTAGCTTCCTAGGCTAAAGGTGGAAGGACATTCACTCACGCTTCTTCTGTGTTTCCAGGTCTTTGAGCATGGATCTAGGAGCAGATTGCCAGGCCACACAGGAACCACACGCTGGATGTTCCAAGGAACTGCAAACTGCTCGTCCCAGAGCAACAGCTCTGTTCTCCTATCTGGGGAAGGGAATGTGGGCTCTGGCATTCCGAGCTCTTGTCAAAGCTCCGTGGTGGTCTTTCTTAGTTATCCCAGTGATATAAAGCAGGGCTGTGCATCTTTAATTTGCATTCCCCAGGGGCTAATGATGTTGAGCATATTTTATGTGTTTATTGGGCATTTATGAACCTGGCCAGGGGTGGGGTGGGGGGGACTCTGACCCTTTTTTTATCATGGCCGACAGATATTACCTCCGTTTTGTGAGTTGTCTGTTTGCCAATCACAGTTTCGCTCTGTGCACAGCTTTTGATTTTGATGAAACCCAACGTGTTTATCATTCGTTCCGTTTGCTTTTTCTGGCTGTACTAAAGAAATGGGGTGGTATGAAGTCCCCAGAGTTGAAGCTTTCCTCTAAGAGCTCCACAGTTCCGCTCTTTGACCCGATGAGGTGATATTTTTATTATAAGACCCCACTGAGGTATGGGTCTTTCTTTTCTTTTTTTTTTTTTTTTTTTTCGGAGCTGGGGACCGAACCCAGGGCCTTGCGCGTGCTAGGCAAGCACTCTACCGCTGAGCTAAATCCCCAACCCCAGAGGTATGGGTCTTAATTCCATTCTTCTGCATGAAGATACGCAGTGGTCCTTGATCTATTTGTTGAAAACACCACCCCCCTCAACACACACACACACACACACACACACACACACACACACACATTGAATGAATTCCAGCACACTTGCTAAGTGGGATACAAGTATAACTAGCTGTTTCACTGTAGAAACACATTTTACTATTCATGACATTTCAAATTTGGTAAAAAATAGAACATATGCTTCTTGTATAAAAGGCTATGTTTGTATTTTTTTGAAATGAAAACTCTATTTCCCTCAACAATAGTTATAACCTTTGAGTGTCAATTTGAATAGAAACAAACCTATCGCAAATGCAAATATTTCCTTATGATAGACAGGCTAGCTTAAGGCTCGAGGGCCCATACGCCACTCTTCTGCTATTAAAGGGGAAGTAGGACTATCGCAAAGGTAGTGACACAGTGATAGCGATCAAGAAGACCCACTAATCCTACAACCAGGTTCGATTCTCCTATGAGTTAGATTGATTGGACGGTGATAAAATGTCACAAGAAACAGTAGAAATAAGCGCCGATGGAGTTTCCTTAATAAATCCAAGTTTCTTTAATAAAAAATTTGGGAGATTTCAGACCACGGACGTAAGAATGCAGTGCGTAGAGTATAAGGAAACAACAATCCTGTCTGGGACTCAGGTGGGAAGCTCCAGAAATGTACAATTAAAGTCTACGTCTGCCTCCACGTCCTGCCGAATGTCCCCGTGAAGCCAGTGATAACAAAAGTCTGAAGACAGCTTACAAACATGGTGAGATTCGTTTAATAGCTTTTGGAGATTTTTTTTCCCCTGTAAAATGGCTTGTATTTCCACAGGTACAACAGTGAAGAAATAAATTTCTTGATTTGACATGAAATATAAAAGAACAGATTTTACAAATATAGCCATAAAATTTAACTGCTCGTAACACTATACATGGTAAATATGACCCAGCCCCCTAACTTCTAGATTATTTAACACAGAGAAGCGGCCTGTGATATCACCTTAAGAGGCAGAACATCCTTTTCAGCATGTTTATTTTTGTTTAGAAAGTTAAGCAGACCTGGAAAATAAGTTTGTTTTCCCTACTGCCCATTAGGGAGTCATGAGGGCACGTGGACATTTGTGAGGACGTGTTACTAAAAAGTAATGACAGAATTCTTGTGTTTTTTTACCACTTCAGGAATGCTTAGCTTCCTTTACAAATATTCTCAAGTTCTCTCATTGGCCCTGGGTTATGAAGCAAGGGCTGGAGCCTCGACCTATGCTCACCACCACAGCGACCTATGCTCACCACCGCAGGAGCTTTGGACCCTCAGCCCAAAGGCGGAGCTCTGGGGTCATGAGATTGACAGCTCTGGGAACAGAATCACATCTGGTGAAATCAAGGTCCTGGGGCTTGTCTCTCTTAATTTCTACTGTTAGAGGCAAGACTGCATGAAGCCAGTACTGAGAGTGGCATGACTGCCCACCTCTGTGCCCACCGAAAGGAAAGAACACCTCTGGGGAAGAAAAGCAGGGAGTGGAACCAAGGAGCAACCGTTAGTGCACATATGTAGAGCATGTGTACACTAAACTCTTAAAGGGGTTCAGAAATCAATACTGAGCTCTTACTTGCAGAGACTGGTAAGCAAAAATAGGGGCCCTTGCTGCTTTATGGAAAGTTCTCGACTCTCCAAATACAGTATACGTAATAACTTAAAAACGATTTCCCTACTAGCACTGGGAAACAAATTCTACTACAATCGCACTTACGCCGGTCCTGGCATCTTCTGCACCTAGATTAGCTCGCCTCCATAATGGCCTCCAATGTTTTCTAATGGCTTTCTCCTTTCTCTACACCCTAACCCTGAAAGTCTATAACCAGTTATAATCACGTGGCTTCCCTGAGGCACAAAGGTACCAAACCCTATAATTAACTATTGAGGAATGATATAAATATGCTCTATTTATATTACAAGATTTTAATTCTTCTGGGCCACAGACGGACGGGGATGGGGGAAGGACTTGGAAAGCTTAATGCTTAACTCTGCAGTGTGAACTGTGTAGCCCTTTTTCTTTTTTTTATTTTTTGCAAAAGCTGAACGAAATCAGAGAAATGTTGAGAACCACGGTGTGCATGACCCGGCAGCACCGTTTATTAACAACAACAACAACAACAACAACAATAATAAAAAACACTAGAAAAATACTCAGAGCTATATCCCATTCACTCTGATTTTTCTTTTGTAAGAAAATGACACAAACAACTGAAAAAAAAAATAGCATCTATGGAGGTGTGTCACAAGGGCTTGACTTCTGGAAACCTATTTGAAAAGACGACTGGTCGGGGTGAGACCAGGATGAGCGGTCGGTGGTTTTCTTATATACAAGTGGGAGGAGGTGTGGGGCTCATCGTTCAAGTGATGGCAGCCCAACCGGAACACCCAGAGCTGACCTTGGAGAAGCTTCCTTCTCTCCACGGTCTCATTCTACGTGGGTGAACTTCAGTTCTTCATTCTCAAAAAAAACCAAACAAACCGTTTTTCAAACTTAAAAACCTTTCCTCAGTAGAGAAGCGACTCATCAGAAGCTGCCCCAGTCGCGGTGGCGTGGCTGCCTTTGCAGGCTGACTATTCCTCTGGCAGGGGTCGGGGGTGGGACCTCACCTGGAAACCAAAGAGCTAAGGTGGCCCCTACGGAGAGCCTGTGGTTTATTACCGAGTTCGCCATGTTATGACCTCTGATGCTGGGATGCTTGCCTTATTCCGAGGTATGTGCCAGACATGGTTCTTGACACAGAGTAGTCTGGTATCAGAGTGAACTTCCTTGAAAAAACAAGTTTGGTGCTTTTCTTCTTTTGTTTTTGTTTTTTATTTTTGATGGGTGAAATATAAAATTTAACCTTACTGGGTGTGAGACCCTTTATCTTACAAGATTACGACAGGAACCCTCAAACTATAAATTTCCATATAACTAGAGGCGGGGTGGGGTGGGGTGGGGAGGAAAACCAGTGATAAAAACGCTGGCTGCACCAGGTGGCACCCTAGGTTTCTCTAGAAAGTTCTCTTCTCTCTCTCTCTCTCTCTTTCTCTCTCTCTCTCTCTTTCTCTCTCTCTCTCTCTGTCTTTATTTCATTTTTTTCTGCAGGTTATCTATGTAGAACATAGGGAACTACCAGTAAAAAGACTGTTGTTGGATTTTCACATCATAAATATAATTAAAACAAAAAACTCTCTCATAATTCTTAACAGTCTCCAAGGGAAAATAAAGCTATTTTTAAAATGACAGGTAACTCCAGCAAATTGAGTCGAACTAAGCAGCAACACTACAGAGGAATTAATATTACCGTTTTGCCTTCAGGAAAAACTACTCAAATAGGTTTAATTGGTTGAAAATAGGTGAAATATCTGCTAATAGGCAAGATATGGAAAAACCGATTCAAGTATGGATATGTCATAATCATATAAATTATTTATATTTACAAAAGCTAAAACAGGCAGATCAGATCTGTTGGCGGTCCCTCTGAGCAGATGTTAATTTAACCGAAGACTTTCTCCCTGGGAATGGGGTGGAATGCAGCTAAGCCCAGCAGTGTGTCTCCATGCTGACATTCTGGGAGCCTCTGATACCACTGTCACCAAGCATAGAAAACAAGCACTCAGGCATTATCAATCAATGCAAGATGAAACAGAGAGGGGCAGTGCAGCTCATATGAAACTGATTTAATGATTCCCCAGTAAACACTCACTTGCCCTCTCAAAAGCAGGAATCTCGACCAATCTCTACACACATGCCACTCAGTGCTCCGTGTAGCTGACAATCACATTTAGATTTAGCTTGATTTGCAAACATTAAAAAAAACAAAAAACAAAAAACAAAACCAAAAACCTTATGGGGTTCCTTAAGCTGTGAGGGAAGGTGACAGATGGTGGGAAGGTAGGGGACAGAAATGACAATCTCGCTGTTGCTTGTTGCTTCTGGGCTTAAAAAATCTTGGGCTTTCCTAAGAAGAAGAGAAAGGAAACACAGGACGTGCCAGCAAGTGGTTTTAGAAGTAAAAGCGTATTTTAAATCCCACTTGGGTCTTAAGTTTTCTGGTGTGCAGATAAAACTGATGTTAGAGTACCTAGGACACGCCCGCTGCTGCCACCCTCAGTTCATGAATTCAATCATCAATCAATCAGTTAACCAACCAACCAATCACTTCTTGACATGTAAGTGTCACGCTAAGCAAAATTAATAACAGGGCAGGCTAGGACCATGGGGGGGGGTTCTTTGTTTGACATGCCACATATCTGATGAGTGAATATGTAAGTGAATTCCACTAAAGTTAAAATGAAACAGTATATGGATTCTCTCTTCCACCCAAAGTAAAAAAAAAAAAAAAAAAAAAAAAGTGAGGAAAAGCTACAGAGTTCAAGACAAGTGCATGGTCTACGCCTCCTGTCCACGGGTGTTTGTGGCAGGGCCAACAGAGCTGGCCCTTTGGTACTGGGTCAGATTCTGGCCACTGTCAAGTATTCCCAACCACTGAACATCACCAGATGTGTGACTCCTGTGCCACACAGCTCTGCAGGCTGTGCTCTAAGAGACATCTGCAGAGTACCCTTCTTCTACATTTGTAAAATCTTACCCAAGTTTACAAAGGGGGAAAAAAATCTGGTTAAAAACCTAAAGTTAAAAATAAAAGCATGGCAGTTGAAATCTAATCATTACACAGGTATTAAAGTTTAGTCAGGCAGACCTCAGGTGAGGCTGCTGTTCTGGGCATGCCAAACACAGTGGTATCTGTCATCGCCTGCCCCACCTCTGTCGTCCCAACTCAGTCCGCCGTCCCCTCAACAAAGAGCCTTACAAAAAGGTAGGATCTACAGTTAGTGGCGAAATCTTCACAGTAACGTGTTATCGTCATGTAGACGGTCGTCCAGGGTGTCAGTCCACTGGACCTTGGAAAATCAATTTGATGCAGTTTTGTTCACCAACCAGCTGCGTGGCACAGAACGGACAGGCGGCGTGAAATGCGTGGGTTCCGTGGGGCAGTGGAATCTGGGACCAGTACTTTGCGGACTTCTCCGAACAGACGTGCCCACAGGGGGTGAAAGCGTGAGTTGGAGGTCCTGCATCGACATAAAACCCTGCCTCACAGCCCAGCCAGAGGGGGACATAGGGGCCCACAGTCCTGCACATGGGACACTCCCGCTCGTTGGCTTCGCCGTCGCTCCGATGGCCCCAGCTGTGGTAGCCGTGCACGTGACCGCAGCTCAGGTACGCCCAGGGCTGCTTCTCTTCTACCACTTCCTTCCGGTTGATGCTGGGGAAGGCCAGGGTGTTGAGGCCCACGGGACACTGGGGTCGGGCTGCGTTGATCTCCTGCCGGAGGGCTTCAATGTGCTTCTGAGTCGGTGCGTGGAAGAGGCCGTCGGCGGTTCTCCAGAGGAGCGTGGCCCCGCACAGGTCAATGAGGGAGCCATCTTGCAGGACATTGGTCTCGCTTTCCACCTGCAACAGGTTTAATAGAGACGGCTTTAAAAGCGAAATCCAACGATCTATGGGGGCAAGGGCACCCGAACATTCTTCACGCAGAACGCAACAGAGCAGAAGACAGGGAGGTAACGCATCCCATTAGAAAGGGGAGGGGAGGGCTGGGGATTTAGCTCAGTGGTAGAGCGCTTACCTAGGAAGCAGAAGGCCCTGGGTTCAGTCCCCAGCTCCGGAAAAAAAAGAACCAAAAAAAGGGGGGGGAGGGGAATTATCAACCCCGCCCCCAAGCCTTAGTACCTGTCGATGTCCAGGGTACAACCCAGAGCACAAGGCGCTGAGCTACTTAAGTTGGATTAATGCAGTGGTTACCTTATGAGTTCCACAAACGTCACGCTTCTGTTTTTAACGTTTTATGCTGGTAATACACCCACAGAGCTTAGGACCGAGGAGCTCCTTGCCAGTGAGGACCCATGCTTCTCTGGCAGAGCTGACGCCCCACCAGAGCATCTAACACATCCCAGGCAACCCTTAGCTGCACAGGCCTCGATCTGCCCTTCAGCCGTTTCTCCTAAGGTCCCAGTTTGGAAGCCTTCGTGAACAGGTCTTTGTTTTCCTAGGATGTGTGTGCTGCACGCCCTGTGCTCCTTGTGCTCGCACGGGTGATTAACAGCTGGCAGGTGGCAGCAGGGTCAGGCATGGTCAGCAGGACTCAGCCCAATCCGAGGAAGTGCCAGACGCAAGCTAAGCCCTGAGGGGAGCAAGACTAACAAAACAGAAACCGTGCTCTGCAGGGGTGTGAGCAGGACAGTGCCTGGAGCCAGGGGAGGTAAACGAAGCACTGGCCCACTGGCCCACTGGCCCACTGACCCACTGACCCACAATGGCTGACAGTAGACTCTGGGGGCTCATGGGCCCTTATAGGTGTGTGACCTTGGGGTGGTTACTGAAGCATATTGTCATCCCCTCCCTTTCTTTAGGCTGTAGAAGGTGGCTTTGACGATCAGAAAAACTAAAACAGTGGATTCTTGGACTAAGGTCTGGCAAGTTTCTGTTACCGTTACTTTGATGAAGACAAAGGTTAGGATGAACTCTGAGAGGATTCTTCCTGAATGGAGATTTTGGAGCCAGGAGGAGGGTGATAAGGACAGCCCACTGGAGAGGTATGATTGCCCCAAGTGTGGAACCCACAGGGAGCTCACAGGGCCCTTGGGAACTGAACAGGCTAGGAACTCTGGGTGACAACATAGCACCAGGCAACAGGCCCAGGCTGCGTGGCTGGGGGCCGGGGGAGGTCTTGGTGCCAAGAGAGAATAAGTGTGCCTTTCGCTAGCTCACGTCTAGCTGCATAGTGGATGGACTGGAGGGGTGCAGCGTGGTTGGTCCTCTCTATAAGGCAGAGCTTGAGTACACCACACACAGCAAAGAGTATCTGTGGCACCAGACAAATCGTTAGAGATCTTGATTTGAGGAAGAAACATGTCCGTAATTTTATATAGATCTAAGACCTGTTACTGATAGGCACTGATTCTGAATTTGTCTGGGCTGCGGAGACAGTCCCGTGGGTAAAGCACTACTCGTCTTGCAAGCAGGAAAACCTGAGCTCAGAACCCGTGTGAGAAGGCCATGGGTGGTACTGTGTCCTTGTCATCCCAGAGACAGGAGGCTCTCTGGGAATCACTGGCTAGCCATCTTAGCCTAGTGGCACACGGCCCTGCTTAAAAGGGCAGGCAGTACCAGAGGAATAGTACTAGAGGTTGTCTGTTGTCTCTGTGTGCACAAGTGAGCATGCACAGGTATGCAGGCACGCACGCTCATACTACCTCCTCCTCCTCCACTTCCTCCTCCTCCTCTTCTTTCTCCTCCTCCTCCACCATCACCTCCTCTTCCTCCTCCTCCTCCTCCACCACCACCATCACCTCCTCTTCTTCCTCCTCCTCCACCACCATCACCTCCTCTTCTTCCTCCTCCTCCACCACTCCTCTTCCTCCTCCACCACCAGCACCACCAGCTCCCTCTCCCCCACCTCCTCCTGCTCCTCCACCTCTTCCACCTCCCCCCGCACACCCCCAATTTTGGGGCTGTTTCTTTTTAGCAACGTTGGCAAGTGTCTATGGCACATGCCACTGTCTAGGCTGTATCACAATAACCAAAGGGGATGAGAACCCCACGTGGTGCCACGCTCGCTGGACAGTCTTGCCAGGAATGCTTTATTTACTCTTTTTATTTTCCCTTGCAGGGGACTGAGCACAAGTCCTTGCCCAGGAAGGGTAACAGTAATGTTCAGTAAAGAGCTGAGCTGCCTTCCAACGCCTTGGACTGTGAGACAGAGTCTTACAATGCATCCCCATGTGACCCAGAACTCCCAATCTGCCTGCCTCCACCTCCCCAGTACGATTCAGAGTCAGGGGCTACTGTGCCCGGCTCAGTGTCTGGCTTTTGCTCACACAGGTAGCAAATGCTCAAGTATAACCCAGCTCAGGGGAGCACCAAGCTCAGCCCTCTGGTGCAGTACCGGGTGGAATTCTAACCTGATCTGGGGTCTCAATGTGGTCACCCGGTAACTGGGGCAACATTTAACTTTCATGTGCTACTTCCCTTCCTGGACAAGGTGAGGGGATTCTGTCTCCTGTAGAGAGGGCTGTGTGGAGAGTGGCTGAGCTGACTGCTTGGTAAGGGAGGTGAACGTCGTGTCTGCACCCACCGTGTCTTCTTCCGACACTGTAATGATTAATCACAAGCCAGTTGAGCTAGGGCAGTCTTGTGTAAAATTATCAGATCACCAGAAACATTTTTGTAAGGAAATTGTTTTCATTTCCCCTTTCCTATTAGTAATTTCTCAAAAAGGACTCAGATAAAAACAGAGTTTGCCTGACCTTTCTCAGAAAATGCTTTTCACGTGTGTTCACTGGAGACGCTGAGAAAAGGCGGCCTGGCTGTGAGATGAAGGAAGGGCCCGTCCCTGTCCCTGAGTGGTGTGGAACAGAGGGGGTCAGAAGGACTCTAGAAGCAGGCCTCAGGAGGAGGACAGCCAGCTGTCCATCAGGTCCCTCTCCCTCTCTCCACCTGGAAACATCTGGTCGCCACTTTCATCCCTGCAGCCCATAGGACCCCCACCCCCACCCCGTGTGCTTTGTCCTGGGTTGCCTGGGAAATGTCCGCTTTTCTATAATCTAGAAAGAGGCATCTGCTCTCCCCTTCTAGCTTCTATGCAACAAAGTGGAAGTGAGTGAGTCTCTTCAGGACCTGTGCCATAGCTACTTCCCCGTCAGGAACCTCGGACGCTCCTTACAACCAGAAAGGGACACAGAGGCACTTGTTTCGAGGCTCGGCAATGACACTTCTGAGAAGAGGCCACCATGGGGATACAGGAATGACGCCAAGTAGAACAGCCTACCTTTGTCTAGGGTGAACAGCACTGAGAATGCAATTAGCGTCTATGAAACTAACGGGGGGTGGGGAGGAGCTGCCCACGTAATTATTTCTTAGTTTTAGAAAACCAGATCTTCTAGTTTAAACATTTCCCTCACTGCCTCGCACTGCTCAGGAGTTCTCTGGCTTAGTACAGTATCATGGGGAACGATGAATTCTGCAGTGATAAACACGATTAACGACTGTCTTCTCACGGCGGCCGGGAGTGAAAAATAACACACGTGCACACAGAAATGGCCAGCTACGAGGAGAGGACAGCCGGACCCCTCCAACTCTCCGGAGCTCAGGGGATCGTTTCTGGATCAGAAAATGGCACCTCCTACCCCACACGAAGGTTCTGAGCGTTATCAGCGGGGAAGCGATGGGCACCATGAAGTGCCTGCGTGCATTTTCCAGAGCGGAGCCCAACTCACCAGCTTCCCCCTCTGCTGGGCCGACCTGGTCTCCCTCAAGGTGTACACGTCTCCACAGACGGAGATCTCTCTCCAGACTCCGGGCTGGGACTCATCCGTGAAGCCTCCTCTTGGGTGCATTACCAGGACGCCGTTGGTGGTGAGTCCGTCCATGTGCCCGCCAGGGTTTTTCCACTTTGCCGCCTTCTCCTGGGGAACGACACCACAGACCAGAGTAAGCTTGCTAAGGGAACGCACGGAGCCTCCTAAAATACAGGGAAAGCCAGTCGGCCATAGTGGTGCGCGCCTTTCATCCTAGCACTTGGGAGTCGGAAACAGGTGGTTCTCTGAGTTCGAGGCCAGCCTGGCCCACAGAACGAGTGAGTTACAGGACTGCCGGGGCCACACAGAGAAACACTGCATTGAGAAACAAAGTTCCCTGAAAAGGTGGGAGAGAGGTGAGGGACTTTACTCTCTATTTAAAGCTGATAAGCGGAGTGCAGTGTGCTGGTACGATGCCAGGAGAGGTGTTAAACTGTTTGAGGCGGAAAGGTTCATCTCTGGCCACGCATGACACTCTCCTCGGGAGTTTAAACATACCTGGTACCTGACCTCCTCACTGAGGGATTCTCCTCCCCTGTGTCGAGCCTGGCATCTAAGCCTCCACTCCCTTTCTTTGGCCTCACTTCTGCCTGCTCTCACCCAGGGACCTACAACTGTTTTACATACACTCGAGATCTGGATACAGAAAGAAACAATATTCTTCAATTTTATTAAAGGTTCAAAATTAAAACAAAAAATGTTAAGCCAGTAATGTGGGGGCCGGTGTGTTTCCACGCAAATGGCTGTGCCTGTCCCCAGGGCGGACAGTGATGGGACAGACTGCTCCGGCTTCTGTGCTGCTTTGACGCCCCTCCTGCTTCCGGGACCATGAGGCAGGGCAAGGGGATCAAAGCCCTGCTTAGTACAAACCCATCAGAGCAGTCCCAGGCTCCCTAAGACCCCGGACCACTGATGTCCGAAAGCTCAGGAGAGGGTGGCACACTCAGAAGCAGACCTCCCTCTCCTCTCAAAGCCCAAGTGGCTGGTGTGCCGGCAGAGACAGTGGGCAAGACACAGAAAACAAGGCCCAAGATGTCACAGGACCGCGACATCATCCTGTGCTGGACTGGCCTTCCACGGCACTTCCTGTCATGTTATCCTTTAGGTCACAATGGACAATTACTCCCTGCAACAATATTCTGATTCTAGAGGTATTTGTATCAAGGCAGGATAGTCACTAAAGCTTTTGGGGTTTGTTTATCAAGATACCCCACGAGGGAAGGGCTTTCTCTTTGTTACGACATACCACATACAGGACGGGATACAGCAAACACTCGCCTTTCTGTGAACAGTTAGTTCACTGACAGTTTCTTTCCTTCCAGCTCTAAGGAGTTAAAATTTAGCAGCTCATTTTCCCCTTTGAAATAAACCTCTCAAATTCACCGCAAATGTGTTATACATAATGCTAACATACACGCCTTTAAAATAATTACTGTGTACATTATAACTTATACCGCAAACACAACAACAACGACGGAGTAATCTATGGATCTTCTTTTCACTGAGGCGGCATCTCTCTATGCTGTACAGGCTGGCCTTGAACTTATAACCCTCCCGCTTCTTTCTCCCGAGGGCTGGGTGCATGTGGCCAGGCTTCAAATTATCCTCAGGTCTTTACCGCAGCCTTCTCGGGCTGAAAACTAAAACTTAAAAAAAAAATAAATAAAAAATCTAACTACAGCCTCCATACAAAGCAAATTCCCCCCAAAGTAAGTTCCTATCACAGTAGTGGATGTGAGCCTGAAACCAGAGTACAGTCACAGTACTTACGCCGAGGAATATATTTTTGGAAGAATCGAACCCTGCTGCGAATATGCGTGCTGTGTATGGCTCGTTCCTGTCGCACACGATCCTGCAGGCAAACCTAGAGATGGTGCTCTGTGTGATCTGGGCATCGTCGTTCTGACCGCCGGAAACCGTGTCTGTGACCACGAAGTCGATGGGACTTTCTGTTGACCTGCCCACCTGAAGGAACCAAACATTCTCATGACGCGCATGAAAAAACGTTGCGTTCACAGGGACAGAGGCCCAGAACCCTGTCACCTTCATCATCTCCGCTTAACCATGCCCTTTCTTGTTACTGGAGAGAGAATTTATGGTAGACGGCAACCAGATCTCTTTTAAAACTCCACTTCATTTTATCCTACTATGGACAGTGAGTGAGATCTCCACGCCCCCGCCTCGCCCCACATGCCCTGTGTGTTTTGTGTGCAGACCGACACGCACACAGAGGCCAGAACCCAACTAAGGCTGTCATCGTCAAAGATGCCGTCTACCTCCTGAGACGCTCTCATTGCCTGCTGTTCCCCAGTCTGGCATGGCGGCCTGTGAGCCAGCAGCAGTGAGCCTCCTGTTTCTGCCCCCGGCACTGAGATTACACACATCACTTCACTACCCTTGGTAGAGAGGTGAGTAGCTTACCGACTGAGCTCTCTCCTCAGCCTGAGACGGACATATATAAACACGCAGGACTACAGGTATTATGCTATAGCCTAGACTCCCTGGTCTTACTCATTTTGTATACTGCAACGTTATGTCTGTTAGTCTACCCATTTTAAATATCACGAGAAAGCTCAACTTTCTATTCTTGGAGAATGATGTTGGATTTTCTATCTCGGATCCACTTGGAAATATTTTTACAGCCAATCACTCTTGGTTTTCTATTTTAGGTGGTCTCAAACCTTTAGAGGAACAAAGGAACTGTGCTTGCTGGATTCCGTGAGTCAGAGCCCTTGACTTAAACACAGACCTGCAGGAACAAAGCCCTTCTTACTCTGAGACAGAGGGACAAAGCTGCCATCACTCAGTCAACCTAAGAACAGGGGATGGGCGCTTATCCTAGTCAGTCTAGAGCTCAGAATATGAGTGAAAAAATTTAAAAAGCGCTTCTTAGAAATTCATGAATGGATTAAAAAGAAACTTCTCCGGGGAAGTCTAAACGTTGCTACCAATATCACAGTGTCTTCCTTTCCTTGGTGAGACGTCAACACTGCCAAGAGATTGAATTTTAAGAGAATCTTAAGAGTTCTAACAGGGCCTTTCCCGTTCAGTAGATTCCACCTTCCCCTGTGAACTAGAAGACACGTTTGCTTATGGGTTGGAAAATCCTCAGGATGGGATATTAAACATGGACGTACTGATGGTCCCTATGTGTTTGCCTGGAGGCACTGAAAGACATGGCCTCCAATCAAAGCCATTTACACGAAGATGAAGAATTCCTCACTAAATACACCGCTAATGCCTTCGCCTGAAAACAGGACTGGTTCAGAAGCTGCTCGTGGGAGGAACACATGGGCCCTGACATGTATGCACATAAGGCCATGAAAATCAATTTCCAAGGTGTTTTTGTTCTGGATCGTGAATTCTGCCTGGAAGATAAAGCAATGTAAAATACATGATTTTTTTTTAAAAGAAAATCCAAATGAATAAAGTAAAAGGAAGAGATCTTACAACACGTAGCTCTGCGTGCTTCCCAGGAGTGTCACGAAGTCCCTTTGTAAATTTGTTCTGCCTGTTCCCATGCACTGACTGCCCCAGGAAAGCCAACAGACGTCTATTTCCTCTCATTTTTTTTTCTTTTTTCTTTTTTTTTTCGGAGCTGGGGACCGAACCCAGGGCCTTGTGCTTGCTAGGCAAGCGCTCTACCACTGAGCTAAATCCCCAGCCCCTCCTCTCATTTTTAAATGACCCTTAACTCCTTGTTCTAATGGCATGTGTGTGGGATAGATGAGGTGACTGGTTCCGATGAAATTCATCAACTTGAGCGCATATACACCGCTCAGCGGTGTGCATCTCAGGCTTAGAAAACATACAACTTGCTTAATATGATTTTACCTTCGAGATACCATAAAGCCATACCGTCTAATTCGCCTGTCTAGGGTCGTGTACCTTGCCTCTGCTGGGTTTGTTTTCAACACAGGTGTGCACCTTAGCTCCACTGACTGACAAAGCTGTGAGTCCTTTTGCTGCTGCTATTGTTAAAACTACTTACTAACAAACTTTAAAGTAAGCTTTATATATGCACAGTTAAAAATGAAAAGGTACAAAAGCCGAGAATAAAAGCACAGCCCCTTTCCTTTTAAAAGTACAGTATTTCACCTTTGCTATTTTGGAATCTTACGCACATCTACAATGTGTTCTGATTACATCCACCAGTCCCTGCTGGATTCCTCTCCATGTCCCCGTTCCAAGTCCCAACTTCCTGACATTTCTTTTCTCCTTAAACTGGAGTCCAGTTACTGATGCCCGCATGTGCACTGGTGCAGGGCACAGTCCAACCGCAAAGAAAACTGACCCTTCCTTCCCCAGCAGCCAGGAGCTGTCAACTGCTCCTCAGTGAGGGTGGGCGCCTTGTGAGCCCCTCTCACATCCATGAAGGAATGATTGACTAGTTTGACCCTGAGTCGGTCTTGTGGAGGCAAGCTCTAGGTTTCTTCCTCCTCCTCCTCCTCCTCCCTCTCCACCTCCTCCTCTTCTTCCTCTCCCTCCTCCTCCTCCTCCTTCTCTTCTTCTAAGTTTTACTTTGTAAAAGAAAGGTCACAAATGCTTCAAATATTTAATAAATATAGAAACATAAAAAGGAGTAAATACAGTTTCTTCACACTCAGCACCATACCTCATCCTGAATTTTTATTCTATTAGGGGTGAAACAAATGTGAGAAGCCCTGCACCTTTCCTGGCTATGCCATAAAATCCAAAGCCTGGGTCCTAAGTCTTAGAGAAGGGAGGCGGGACTTCACACACTCTGGGTCCTAATGCCCATCACTCTTGGAGAGGCAGGACTTCACACACTCTGGGTCCTAATGCCCATCACTCTTAGAGAGGTGGGACTTCACACACTCATTTGTAAGCCAAAAGCCACTGTACTTCTAAAGAGCCACATGCTGCTCTTAGACAGGTAGGCAAGGGATGTTCGACTGAGGCCCACTTCCCAGCCCCACCCCTTCATGTCCTCGGCCATTATTTCCCTCCAGGAGTGCAACGTTGTGACTTCCCCCCAAGTCACTAAACTCACGTCCCATGATTCAACTGAAATTGACTTTAAAGACCTGAAATTCTATTTCCAACCGGAGCATTCTGCCTAGATCTGTTATTTTAAGCCCTGCTTTTGTCTGGCTGGCCATACTGTGATCTATCATCTCACCTCTGACTGCACTTTATTTCTGGGGTACTAGTAAGATTTCCTCCTTTAAGACACAAGCCTCTTAGGGCTTTTGCCGGCATGGAAATCTCAGCCACTTTCTTACTGAAAGCCCAGTCGGTGTGGGAAACCTGCCGTCCGTCTTTTCTTCTGTTGGATCAGTTCCCCCTTCTCTTACAGGCAGTTATGTAGACAAGCTGAGAAGCCTCTAAATTTCATCTGACAGTTGAGTGGTACACAAGCCAAGATGCCTCTGAATTCATCTGCTATTCATAGAATGCTGGCACTCGGAGAATGGCTGTAGTGAGAACTTCACTCACCACACTTGAAGTTTTATATATAATAAAAGTGTATTTATTGAAGGGGCCCAGGAAGATGGTTCTGAAATGGCACAAAAGCCTCTCGTTTCTCTTCTTCCTCACTTTCCCCTCTGACACAGAAGAATCATGGCTGTTTCTATCTAGGAGTCTTCTCTTACAGGGGCCTTAGATGCCAAGGGGGGTCCCTTCCCATGACTCTGCTCTGACTGTCACCCGAGTCTTCACTCACTCCCTTAGGTTTGGAGCTCTCTGAGCTGCGGTTAAAGGCACAGATCCGTTCTGGTTTCTGTTAAAGATTCTAACTTGTCACTGATAATCTTCAAATACAGTAAAAATGAGTATTAGAAAAATGACCCTTGGCTCAGACCATCTCAGCCAAGCTGAACTGATATAAAAGTTTCCGTGGCTACTCTTGGAACCTCATCCTGCTGCCAGCACAGTGGGCACAGACCCCCACTGGCCTAAGGAAAGATCTGCCTGCAGCACCAGCTCTCACACCTGTATACGCCTTGGACAACCGCATCCACCTGATCAACTTCCCTTCTTAGCCCAGGCCGGCTGGCTTCCTGTCCGCTCCCTTCTGGGAGTGAGTACACTGCTAACCCCAGGCTACAAGTCTGAACACATCTGCCCCTGGTATTTCTCCTGCACATACTTTCATCTCCTCCCCTTTCTTCTCTCCCATCAAATCTCCTTTACTAACTCCACACTCTGACCAGCAGATCCAACCTATCCTAGGTCTTGTGAGCATCTCTTGTGAGACTCGCTCTGAACAAAAACTTAGATCCTGCAGCCCTTTTCTGGATGGCAATGGCTGCCGTACAATTTGTTCAATCTAAAAGTCAACCCTAAGAACAGGCCTTGGCCTTCCTGTGGTCCCTGTGTACAACCCTGTCACTGGCTTCACAGCATACTTAGGTACTAACATTTTCCCTCCTTGGCTCCAGTTATCACTGTACAGAAGGACTCGAGTTTGTTTGTGTAGCTCAAAACACTTCTGATGGTCTTAGGAATCCTCAACCATGAGTTAATGCTTGCTGATACTTCGTAACTGGTAATTTTGAGTGGTATCTCAGTTCCCGAAATCATCGGAAATCTGTGCTTTCCTGCGGTCAAGACCCAGAGGTTGAGAGCCACTGATCTAGGTCACACACACACAAACACATACACACTTACACACACACACACACACACACACACTCACTCACACACAGTAGTCTACATAGTGAGACCTTGTTCAAACAAAACAGAACTCCTAACATGATGCTTTGTTTAGTACACAGTGAATGAGTGTGTGTGTGAGTGTGTGTATGTGTGCATGAGTGTGTGAGTGTGTGTGTGAATGAGTGTGTGTGTGAGTGTGCGTATGTTAGTGTGAGTGAGTGTGTGTGTGAGAGTGGGTGTGTGTGTGTGTACAGGACAATTTCTAAAAGTAACAGTTTAAAATGCAGGTATTAGTAAATCGATGCTAATTAAATGCTACCATCTAGAACTATAGTGATGCACCTAAGTTAAGTTGGTCTCCTGGCCTCAGAGGCAGAGCACACTTAGTCCTCTCTCTCCTCTGAGCAACAGTGTAAGGCCCCTGAGTCTCCTCTGAGTCCCTGAGATTTGTTTTACTTTCTTGTTGGGAGCTTCTTTATTTCCTTTCTCCATTTATTCCAACCCTAGGAAGCGACTACTAAGATCTTGCTTGCTTCTGTGAATTCAAACTCTAAATCCATCTCTAAATCCCTAAATTCACACCTAGTCCCAACTGTTCATGCTGACACTACCAACACACACGAAACCCTGACTGAGATCGAGCTAACGGGGATGGCTGAGAACGCAGCCTACCCTTAGAACGGTGAATGCTGGTGTACTGTTTGCCTGCCGTAGACTCTGAACATGCATGCTTGTTAAAAGGAGAAAAAGCTGGGCATGGTGTTGCATGCCTTTACCTCAGCACCCAGAAGGCAGATAGAGGTGGATCTCTGAGTTCACGTCCTGCCTGGTGTACATAGTGAGACCCTGTTCAAACAAACAAACCAAAACAAACCAGAACTCCTACCATGACTCTGTTCGGTAGACAGAAAGTGGTAGATATTACAGGGCTGGAGAAATAGCCGTTGGGAGCTGTTCTTCCTGAGGACCTACACTTGGTTCATGGTGCCCACATAAGACAGCTCAGTTCCAGATCTAAGTCCTCTCCTGGCCTCTGCAGTCACCTGCATACAGATGGCATGGACTCTCACACAGAGACACATTTCAAAAACAAAAACTAGATTATTTCAGGAAAACCCACCAGTGTCGTGCTTTCTTAAGAAATATATAGTCTTGTTTGTCTTGCCTCTCTCTGTAAGGAGGAAGCATTGGTTCTGTGTGGAAAACAAAAACCCAAAGCTTACTTCTGCCATGGCAGGCTCTGACCTCAGTTTAAGGTGGTCTTCCCTTCAAAAATCTTGAGTTTTCAGTTTCAAAATTTAGAGGCTATTTTAAAAAAAAATCAGTATTTTCCCTTTTTCTGTCTATGTATGCAAGGGGTTGAAGGAGTAGATGGTTGTGTGAATGTACAATGAGGCCAGAAGTCGATGCCATGTCTTTCCCAGTGACTTTCACCATTATTTACCCTTGGTTTTCTTTCCGCGTGTGTGTGCGTGTGTGCACGCACAGGAGTAATGAATGGGGGGCGTGCATGTAAGGCACTGTGTGGAGGTCAGAGAACAACTTGCCTGAGTTGCTTCTCTATAATTGTAGCTTCTGGGAATTAGGTGTGGGTCATTAGGCTGGAGGGCAAATGCCTTTACCAACTGGGCCCGTTTGCTGGTTCTCTTCATCTTATTTGAAGGACCTCTTGCCGATTCTGGAGCCCCCTGGCAAGACCGGTTGGCCAAGAAGCTCTTGGATCTGCCCAGATTTCTCCCATAATAAAGCAAAGATGTCAAGATGGCACTTCCACCCCACTGTGGTGCACCCTCAGCATTGCCACATATTGGTGGCGAAAAACTCTATCAAGTTTTATTGGATCTTGAGTCTTTTTACTACTTTGACAAAGTGAAGCTCTCAGAAGTTAACTGTAAAACAATCCAACTGCAGCTTTAATTCACTCTGACAAGGGAAGGGCACAAAGAAGAGCATACTCGTCATCGAAGGATGCTGCAGTGGGCATGGGGAAACACTCGAGATTCTCCTTAAAGGGGTGCACCAGCTCCCACTCTGGCACCTGCCTGCCCACTTCGCACGGGACAGACGGCAAGCTGTTGACTTAAGGTTGGGAAAGTGTCTGAGGCAACTGTCAAAGATCACGACGACTGACGGTTGAGGATGCTTCCAGCCCACTTGTAGTAAACAGGCTTTGTGTTAAACATCATTGTAAAGTTCCATAGCAATACTGACAAGAAGTACGCGCCTGTCCGTGGCATACAGAGAGCCATTTAGGTGGCACATGGAATGGCACAGAGAGTGGAACTGCTGCTAATGCTGTGTATAAATAACAGAGGCCTTGCCTCTGAGTTTGAACAACTAAGCCTGTATTTATGGTTATGTCTGTTACTTAGTGCGCAGCTGTCCAGAACTGTTTACCTCACGCGGTCCCTGAATGTGCACACCACTTCTTACTCCTCCCTTCACAGAGCTAGCTGCCTGGACAGTGTCTTATTTACCATTTTAGAGACTTTTAGTGGACTTGAGAAATGCTCCAGTCATTTAATAACGCCAACTTAACAATACAAAATATCTAATACTAATGTAATATTTAGCATTATTGCCTGTATTTAACACCATGACGTAACTGTTTGACACTTCACAGTAAGCAAGCCTAACTAGCTCTGATGCTAACGGTATGACTCACTGTACACAGCGGCACTGATATTTGCTCCACCAATCTGTTCTGAGCTCTGAGTCTGTATTCAGGGCTTTTCCTTGTCCGGCACGAGGCCTTGCGGGGCTCCAGTTACGTTTCTTAAGCAATGCATTGAGCAAGAGCCCTGTGAAACGTCATGTTGCACATACGAAAGGATATCCCTGGGGTGAGTCTGTGGGAAGGGAACGTCTTTCACTTGGGAAGATCAGAGTTGAGTCCAAGTGTGTGAGCATTTCAGGTTTTCCACAGCCATTTCCAAACCGCTGCCTCCCACAGAGGTTGCATCAGTTTATAACGCACTGGAGATTAACCTGTCTCTCCTGTATTTCTGACAAGAGTCTTTGGCTTCCTTTTCTAATCTAGCAAGAGAAAAGGAATGTTCCTCCCCTAATCAAAAATCACATATCCTTTTTTTTTTCTTTCAGTAGATGAGTACAGTGCAGTTTCTTATTTTAATGAGCTATTTAATGTCCTTTTAAAATGAATAGCTGTTACATCCTTTGATGGTATGTCAGCTCGACTGTGTGTACTTTTCTTAGTCGTTTTTTAGGAGTGCCTTATCTTTTAGGACCTCAATTACTTGTGACACGAATTGTAAATATTTCTCCCATTTGTCACTTGCCTTTTACTTTATTACATTTTGGCTATGAAGAAACTTACCTAAAAGACAAAACTTATTCATATTTTATGTTTTGTGGGGATGTCTCAGGATCAGGAAGCTTTAACTTGAGTAATTTATACAGTAATCACTTAATTCAGAAAACCTGGCCACCCAGTCATGTGGAATTTTACAGTGTTAATTTGTGAGGCAGTTTTCTTTCCCAGCTAACTACTGCAATTTTGATCTTAAGTTTTAATCAGATAGCTTATAAGGACAAATGTTTCTCCACAAATTTCGAGGACAGTTTAGAGAGAGGAGACCCTTCTGACAGAGACAGGTTCTTCTTTTCAGTCAGGCGTTGAAGCTCACGTGTGCTATGGAGCTTTCTGGTCGACCCGCTCTACCTGTTCACATGAAGTTCACATTTACCTTTAGTTCTTCCTTAGAAAATGTAACCGTGAACCAAGGATCTGTGGTTAAGTTACATTTCACAGTCATTAACCATTTATGCATAAACTAGTGGCAGAGTGGCTGGGCCAGTGGATCTGAGGGTTTACGTCCCCGGTGCTGCTGTGACGTTGCTGTGACGTTGCTGTGACGTTGCTCTGACGTTGCCCTGTGCACACACTGCCCTGACTCAGTGCTGTCCAGAAGCCACTTCCTCTCAAGGTGCTCGGTGCTGCACTTCCGATCACTAACAGCAAGGAGTACTCTGCCGTGAGCTCGCCTGCATTCAGTGACTTTAAAATACAGCCGCTGGCTACTTCTTATGGTTCTCTTTCTGACAACTGTCCCTGTTTCGCTCTTGCTCCTTTGTAAAGTCTGGGGAAATGGGTGCAGGATGGGGATTTGCATCTGGATTTGCTATCTCGAGCCCCCACTTTAGTTTTTATGTTTCTGACACTCGTAAGGAAGCCACACTGTGAAAAAGAAAGCCTGCTGCTCCATGGGCTAACCCGCCTTCCCACTCTGACACGTGAAGTCACCTCTGTTCATCTACAGGGCCTTTGTCTCTTCATCCCATGCTCACTCCTCCCCGTGCAGATGGGCAGGGCTCCCCTCCAAGGCTCGCCTCCATGGCTCACCTCCGCCTTTGTGTGTGTCTGGGTCCACATTAAAGCTTTCTGTTGGTTAAGTCCTGAATCTTGGGTGCATTTTCTAACCCCTCTGTTCAGTTTCATTGATGTTTTCCCTCTTTCTTTCCTTTGTTTGGTTTACTTCTAGACTCTGCAAGGTGCCATTGACTCTTCCTATACTCATCCTATAACATTCTTAAGGTCAAAGAGCTTTTCTGAGATAAGTATTAAATAATCTGACTATCAGTGTTTATCTTCTTAAAATTTAATTATGAAAGCACATATGCTTTACTCTTTCTAGAAGACAGTAAGGCACTGACCACATCACATGAGTTTTCCATACACTGCCCCAATTACTTCTGGAAGACTCCAGTATTTTTAGGTCTTCCTTGACTTGTGCCATTTAAAAAGCTCTGTTATGTTTGTTTTAAAAGTGGCCGCCTTTACATTTTTTGTGACTATTTTTAATATCTATTTTTATTACATTAAGATTGATGAAAAAAAGGAGGCTATGAATTTGAAGGCCAGCAGGGAAGGTGTGTGGGAGGGTTGAAAAAAAAAAAAACCGCTGTAATTAAGATACAATCTCAAAAACAAGCAAGCAAGCAATCAAAAACATATCAAGATATGGTCTTATAATTTCCTTATGCCGCATTAGAATCAGAGTAATTTTTACATTATTCTCACCGCTTTTCCCCTGGGCGTGAGTGAATGGCGCTATGGCAGATGTTCTGGTTAAATGTCAAAACACACACGTGAACGGAAATGGAACGGCGTGCACTGAAAAAGGCGTGTTACCTGAAACATGTCCGTGTCATTATCATGTGTGTACTCCACCACTACGGTCTGGTTCCGTGACAAAGTGTACGATATGCTGTGTTGACCTTTGCAGCTGATGGCCTGATCAAGAGAGGGGGGGAAAAAAGAAAGAAAAACTCATTTAAATCTCAGCAACTGGCCTCACTTCTGCTACAGTTCATTCACATCTCTACCAGGAAAACCCAGCGTAAGCTGGCAAAGCCTGTCCCCATGCTACGCCCTAAGGGTTTCATTTCAGAAAGCTTAGTCAGATACTCTATACAGGTGTAAAAAAAAAATCAGTTTATTTGCAACCCTTGATTTAATTACATCGTCAGAAAAATATAGACGCTCTCTTTATTCCCAGACTTAAGTGATAGAGCTTTAGACCAACCACGGTGATTTCTTTAAATTTTTAAAATTTCTTTCACACAGTGGGTAAATTAATAACAATCAGTCACACTGCTTCATCTGTGTTAGAGAGATTATAAGCACAGTCAAAGAAAAGTCACCGAAAACACTATTAATCTCCTGCGAGGATGCCTAAGTGACAACATAATGTTCCAACCCAGTCACGTCTATCCTGGGCTCTGCATCCCAGCTATGGCTTGTACAAGTGATTGCTGCACTCACACATTTTATATCTCACAGAGTAAGGCAACAGGGTTTGGTGGTACGTCACAGAAACCCCAGTGCTTCAAAGATGGGGGCAGGAGGACAAGCCAATCCTCGTTTTCTAGTAATCTAGGAATAGTAAGACAAGATATTGCTCATATTTTCCCCATAACGGTGTTTGAACATGTCTTAAGTTGTAGTCACGCGCTTTTAATATTTGTACATTAGCAAGGGAATTGATTTAAATGATGCTCCGAGCTGTTTCAATTACATTTTCCCTAGTACTTTAACTTATCTTCATTTCTACGCTTTATCAAGAATAATAAATAAAACTTTAATAAGCTTCCCCATTAAACATTTACTGAGGGAAGGCACTGTCAGAAGCGCACAAAACCCTTCTGAGGTAGCTGGGCGCGTTCACACAATGGACTTGGAGTGGCTCTCTCTCTGACCAGGAACTTCTCAGGGAAGCAAGCAGCTGGTGCCCCTCCCAGGCAGCTAACAGTATCCAATCAGGAATGCCGTGACTGATCTTTTATTTCACTTTATTACAATGCTGCAATTATTAAAGGCAACAGAGCTCTTTAATTGGGCCCGAAATCTCAAAAACACTTCCTGCTCATTGCCACCAAGCACAGTGTTCCAACCCTTCCCTGGTCTGAGTCAGACAAGTTCTATCTTAACGTGAGCGATATTCTATCAACTCAAAGTTGCTTTATTGGTTTGGAAGACATTTGATTTAACAATACTGCTAGAGAAATATCCCCCACTCTCCCTCCCTCTTCTCTCTCTCTCTCCCCCCTCCCACTTTTCTCTCCACACAGGTGAGGAGGAGGAGAATTTGCATGAGGAGGTCAGAGGTCAGTATTTCAGCGTCTTCTCTCAAATTCTATCTGAACACGTCCCTAATAGGAACTTGTCAGGCAAATTCCTCACTCTCAAAACACTGTACCTCAAAATTATTACAAGCTCTACTCGTGCTTGTTAGATTTATCATTCTCCCAATGTGCTGGGAACTGACATTTTGGAGCTGGCTTCTGCTAATGCGGGGGGCCTAGGTCAACCCTGTGCAGGTGCCCTGGAGGCGCCCCCATGTCACCTGGGGGTGCCAGAAGGGGCTCTGTGCGGCTGCCAGGCTAAGTCCAACTGTGCTACTGGGTTTAATTTGTAAAGTGCTCTTGTGTCCAAACCATTAAGCCACTATATAAGGAATGCAAGCCACCAGTGGGAGTGTTTACTGTCCTAGTGTGCACTTCTGTTGCTGTAAACACCATGCATGACAGCAAGCAACCTGAGAGGAAATGGTTTACTTCAGCTTTCGCTTCCAGGTTGCACCTTTTCTTTGAGGGAAAGCAGCCAGGTGCAAGGGAAACCCGGGGGTAGGAAACAGGTAGAAAGGATGGTTTTCTGGTTTATGCTTACCCAGCCTTTCACACAGATCTTCACACAGACCTAGCTCACCTGCATACACTGACAGTCACCAATCGGAATTTCTCCCAGACATGGTCACAAGCCCACTTGATAGAGACAGTCCCTCCTCCCAGGTGACTTTTGTTTCCATAGAGTTGACAATAGACACACTAACCAGCACAGGTACATATGGGGATGGACTACCTTACAGAGAGACTGCCAAGGCAGAGGAGCCTCACCAAGTCCCGTAAGAGACAAAGGGGGACTGGAACTTCCAGGCTTTCAAAGCCCCATGCTGTGAATATCACGTTTAACAAAATCTTAGCATTTGAATCTGCCGTGGGCTATTTATGTTATCAAACAGTAATGGATAGGCTTAGGAGAGGTAAATGGTATGATGTGAAGGAAACATGCTTTCTGCATCTTTAGGACTGAGAGAGCCATAGCTGAGGCCTATGATTGAATGCCCTGGATCTGGGGAAGGTAGGAAAGAGGGGACCAACACACTGCAAAAGCTCCAAGAAGACAGCCAGTGCTGAGTGGCTCACAGGACACCACCAGCATCTCACAGCAGAGTCAACTCACAGGACACCTCCAGCAACTCACAGGACACCTCCAGCACCTCACAGTAGGACCACCTCACAGTAGGGCTATTCTCCTTTATTCTCATTCCCAGCTTCAAGGGCACCACAGGCATTCAATCAAGACGAAATGAGCAAAAGAAAGAACTTGCCACAGACACAAGTCGACCTTTAGACTTTCCTTCCTCGAGTCTTCCCCGCACTCTCCTCGCTCTTCATGAGTGAAAGCACTGACAATGACCCATCCCGTTACCCTCAACCGTCCCCAGTCTATGAAAGCTACTTTACTCTGAGTGTGAACTTGATTAAAATGTGCAGCCAGGCGAGTGTGTCCACACAGAATGACAGCTTCTCGTCCATCCGACTAAAGGAGCAAAGCCCGACTCTGAAGTCCCGGAGGCCCATGTGGGCCCACTTAGAGCAAGGCACGGCTTTCTTTAGCTGCTTCGCTTTCCCGTGTGTAGCTCTTTCACAGGCTTAGTGCACCCAGCCTTTGACAGTCAGGGGGCACGCTGGTTCAACTTTCAACTAAGAACCTGGTGTCATGGAGTGTTCTTCAGGCCTCTAGACTCAAAACCCGAAATGGTTCCAGCTCCTCCTCTCTTAAATCGAAGCATGCACATCTGGTCATCTAATCACATCTAATCACAGGCAAGAGAGCACGGCACGGGTTTGAGCATATACCCCGAGTATTTGGGTTTCAAGTGCAGGGAAGTAGAATTCACTCTCAAAACAAAACCAAGTTAGTTTGTTACTATACACACCCTGGAACCAAATGACTCAGAACTTTAATAATGCCTTTTCTTTTTTTCTAGATGCCTTGGACGCCGATTATCACAGAACTGCAGGGTGCATGGCAGTGTGACTAACTCTGTTTCTGGGAGCTCACTTTGCCCAGTCTCCTCACTAGGTAAAAGCAATTGGGGCTCCCTCTGCCTCTAGGAAGGGAGACCGAGACGCTTGCTGTGGCCACAGGCTGAAGGACGCATCTGACTCCAGCGTTCTCAGCCCGGCTCTGCGACCACTGCCTAGGGTCTCCAAGCTCACTGTTCTCCATTTCATCGACCTGCAGACACCAATGGGACCTGGGAAGGAGGGACTTGGGGGTTGAAGAAGCTCAGGCCAAGGGATGTTTTTTGTATTCTGTCCCCTAGGCGTGGCCAGAACCTGCCCCCACAGCCACCTGAGGGGTCATCCTGGGATATGGCCTCACACTCTACTCTAGGAACCATGGCCCCCTTGTCTTTGGAGCTTACCAAGAAGCACAACGTATGCTTCCACTCTCAAAGGCCTTCTGAACGATGGCTGCCACTGCAGTCTTTATTAAGACCCGAGGGACCAACTACTGAGCCTCCCTCCAAGGCACCTGCAGGTTTCAGGCGGTATTATTCTAAGTCCCTCTAAATACCAGTCCTAACTGGTAATTTCATCTTCCAGTCCATTATGTAATTCAAGGAAGTAATTATACGAGGGGATCACTGCAGAAAGGACCTGATAAAAGGAAGAAATAACCCGCAGCGGGCCCGCTTTAAACGTGAGCATCCCAGGATGAACTGTACACCTAGACTGGTGTTACAGGAAACAACAGTGAGGCAGTTGGGGGGCGGGGGGAGTCTGGATGATGCAGATGGATTGCACCATTTTTGGTCTAAATCAACTTTTGACCTGTGTGTGTTTAGAAGCATGCCCACTAACAGGCAACTGGATGAGCTCGCTTGACTGTGAGGCAGCATGAAGCAACTGTGTACTCCATGATGCTAGGCAGAGAGAGGGGGACGGGCAGGCATGGGTACCACTGGGTCTTCAGTACACACCAACACAGAAGAGTAGTTCCACTAGCCGGTGACATTCCACAACACTCGAGACCACACTGCCCACGGTGATGCAGCCTCAATGTGAAGCCCCCTGAAAACCCAGCCTGTGTCTGAAGCTTCTCACATTCACGTTGCTCGCTCTGTATGAATGGCTCTTGGTTTATTCTTCTGGGCTCTAACTTGACATGCACTTGAAGAAAAGAGGGCATGGCCACATGTGGGTGCCACTATGGACAACCTGGTTAGTGGAGTTTGGTACTGAGGAGGATATCACACTGGATCTGGCTTGAATCCTAGTCCAGATACTCATCGGTTTAAATGACATCCTGTTCTGATGCTTCTGTGACCTTAGTTCGCCCACAAAGGGAGTCAATGCCAGCAGCTCTGAAGTACAACGGAGGCTGTACACCCTGGTGCCTCCCTTCCTCATACGTCAAGCTGCGCTTACAGCACGGTGTCAGAACCGAACAGGTCTGCCATCAGCTCCTTAGAGTCGACCACATGTGCTGGAGATGACTGTTCTTCCCAGCTTTAAATACATGTTCGATATTGATTGTGTTAATTAGAGATCATCCTGGTATAACAAACACGTTTTTCTAAAACTAATGACTTTTATGTCAGGATGACAAGTGTGATTAGGCAATAAATCTCCTGTCAGTCTGGTTCAAACTGCTACAGGGGGAAGAGGAGGTTTCTGCCATCCTTGTCAATTTACGTATAAAATATGCATGAGCACTATTTCTAAAGTAATTCTCAATTCATGGTACATGCGTGCACACTTTAAAGACACTCCATTTTCCAAGGAACCATATATTTCAGATGAGTGCCTAAGCTCATGGCCATGATAAGGAGGTCAGAGTATGTTTAATCAATGGCACTAGCATTTCCTAGCAAATCAAAACGATAAGCCTTTTTGACAACAGCAAAAGTTTTGAACTCGGCACTGGGCCACTCCCGTTCCCATCAGCCTAGGGAACTATTTTATAAGCCCTGACAGAGAATCTACTGGGTGCCTGGTACTGGACAGTACCTGGGGCAGACACAGTCAATCACCACAGACTAGAAAGCACGGAGGCTGAGGATGCTTAAGAAGTACTGTTTCTAATTTGGGGTTCACTCCACTACAAGGAAGCCGGATTTGGTTGGTGGTACCGGGTACAAGAGACGACTGTATGGTGATGCTCCAGAAGTCGGGAACAGCAAAGGTTACAGCAGAAAAGCCACTTCCTGTGCTGGCTGAGCGTCTGCCCCTAGGGAGTCCACCATTTCTACTTACCATGTATCCGTGGACTTAAGCACAAAGTACAGAGTAAGCCAAGGTCTCACTGTGGTGGCCAATACTGACAACTTGACAGGGTCTAGAGTCACCAGCCTCTGGGCACACCTGGGAAGGATTGCCTAGGCTACCCCTACCGAGGTGGCTTACTCATGCTAACCGTGGCAACACTACTCCACTGGCTGAGGTAAGAGACTGAATAAAAGGGAGAATGTAGGCCGACTGTGTTCCCTGACTGTGGATGCAGTGTGACCAGCTCCCTCAGGCTCCTACTGCCATGACGTTCCTGAGACCAAGGGCTATCCCAGGGAACCGTGCATGAGCCCAAACAATCCTTTCTTTCCGTAAGTCGTCAAGCCACAGCAACAGGACAGTAATGGATACTGAAGACTGGCGGTACCGTGATGTCTGACTACTGCTCTGATAAGCATGACCGACCATGTGGTCTCGAGTAGGTGGGCTGAGGAGTTTGGAATTCTGAGCTAGCAAGTCCTCCACTGCTGGGGCTACAGCTCAGTGGGCTGTTCTGATGGGGTCTGGACAGCAGAGGCCCAGCTCATGGGGTTTCAGAGGGAAAGGAGGATTCCGCCATTCAGGGTACATTGTGACAGTGGGTCTGGCTGCCTCCTGCAGGCATCCTGGGAACCTGAGGGAGACTCGTATTTGATGGCAGAAATCTTGCAACAGGATGGGATTCGGTTTGCGACATGGCTACTGTTCGCCGCTCCTGTCAACTCTACAGGGAAAACCAGTGACACACCCAGAGATTTGTCTCCCACACGATTCTCTGTCCTGTCAAGTGGCAGTCAGTGTTAACCATCACACTCGGGGTTGGAGGATGGTTTATTTCATTGTGCTACATACAAAGCTAAGCCAATGCACGGCCTTCTCTTGTTCTGTCTTACCTCTGGGGAAATCGGGATGGAGTATAGTTTTCCACACAGGAAAGCCGAGATTTGAATACACTATCTATTCATATAAACACGTTCCCATTACCAAGCGCACACCATGCACCAGTCGCCACAGAGGAAGCAGCGTATCTTAATCATGCAGCCTGCAGAGTTCTACTTTCTTGTAGAGACATCTCCCCACACTGAATCTGTGGCGGTTCCTGACAGAACACGAGAGGATGAACACCAGGCCCTGAGAGCACCACATCCGGGGTTCAAAGTAACACTGAAACCTAGGCATCAGCACTGCAGCCATCCCAGGGGGTCACGTGGTGACAAAGACCAGGCATGGCCACCTGCAGGAGGGTGGCAGAGCCAGTCCAATCTGGTAAGAAGTGGAAAAACTACCCTCAGCAGACTCCTTCACAAAAATGGCGGTGAGCTTGCTTTCAAACAGTTTTATGGTTGTAGAAATGAGCAAAGAAGAACGTGTAAAAAAAGGAAGACTTTAAGAGTATTTCTTGAAATACCGATGGTTCGGCAAAACTAAAGCAATATTTGCTCATCGTTGCATATGTTAAACTTGACAAACAGAACGGTAACTGTAACAGAAAAAATATTTAATCAGTCAGCAGGATATGCTTTAAGGGGTGTGTGCAAGTCTGTCTTCTACGATCTTCTACAGATATGTTAATATTTACACTGACAAACATATGAGGTACTCATCCCAGGAAGTGAAGTTTATTTAAAGAGTGAACGCTGGTAAATATGGATCATAAGTAGAACAAAGCATCTTATCAACAGCTTCGCTCAACACGCAAACTGCATTGGCCAATAATCCACGTAGGCATTGCCCATTTTGTTGGCCTGACCAGGCAAATTTTCAGATGCCATAAATTGGCCCTGACACAAATTGATTTTATACTAAGACAACCCAAGACCTGCCCTGCCATAGATATTTTTTAATATGCAGGCCAGCTTACCAGCTGTCTAAACAATTCCTTGAGCGCCGAGAAATACTGAAATGGAGTCTTGCTCCAAATAAAACATCTAAAACCCACTGGTTCCTACTACTGATAGGGCAAAGAGCCTCCTTCAAGGAGAAGAAAGAGAAGAAAGAGAAAGTTCAGTTTTTCCGAGTTGACTTTTGTTTTTACAATTCTTAGACGCAGTTAAAGTTGGTCCACCTGCTAAGGAGCCCTTTTCCTTATGCGACTGGTGAAATCTAGAATTCTAGTTATATAGAATCATGAAAATATTTTCGAAAGAAAACATGTATCTTGGCAGTTGGCATTTTCAAGATGCTGAGCCTGTTAGAGTCAAGAAATTACAATTTTAATATTAAAAAGTCTGGGGTAGGACGATGGCTGGCTGGCTCGTTGAGAGCCCTCGCCGTGTGAGACTGTCACAGGTGATTTCAGTGGAAGACTGAGCGTGCAAGGCTCATTAAACCCAGCCTTTTTATGTGCTTCAGACGGGGTCTCATGTGGTTCAAACCACACCTCTGAGGAGGTCTAAGCAAACTAATCCTTCGGCCTCCACCCCCCAAATGCTGGCATTTTATTACTGTTATGGAAAAGGAAGCCACAAAAAAGCAAAAACACAAAACACTTATTTTTCTTTCTTCCTTTTCTTTTTTCGAGTCAGTCTTGCCATGTAGCCCTGGCTGACCTAAAACTCCCTGTGTGGACCAGGCTGACTGGTGTTCCACTCACAGAGACCTGCTTGCCTCTGCTCTGAGTGCAGGGATTAAAGGCCATTCATTAATAAGAGATTTGCTATACTGCAGCTCGTAGAAACCTCCGCCTTAGCTGAGAGGCGGATTTTAGGTATCGTTCCTACCCTGTGAAGTACTGCCTTGAAGAACCGGGTGACCCTATCAGTCGGCATCTGAAATGAACTAGGGTTCAGTGCCCAGTAGGTAATTACTACTGCATCAAATGATCACGATAAACACTCAACATCTCTATTGGCTATTCAATATTTAACCTCACAGTTTCCCAGGTTCTTGATTCACTTATAAGGCAAGAGTATTTTTTCTTTGTATGAGTATTTTGCTCACGGGTATGCACGGGCACCATGCATGGGTTCGGTGCCCAGGGGCCAGTGAAGGGCATCGGATCCCTTAGAACTAGAGTTCTGTAGATGGTTGTGAGTCACCAGGCGGGTTCTAGGCTCTCAGCCACTGAGCTACTGTTTGAGTCCTCCTTCCTGCCAGAGTCACCCTTAGGGGCACTGGGTGAGAAGGCACAGAATCAATGGCTCCAATTCCAGAGCAGGTGAGAATGTGTCATCAAGCTTGTTTATTAATCCTGGGGGGGGGGTGCCTTTTATACCCTACACCTGTGTCCCATTGGTCCCAAGCAAGCATATTCTCCAAGTGGATGTCATCATCTGTGTCACCAATCTCTAGGCTCTCCATCGGGCCTCAGTCTGACCCACGTGCAGAAATTGCCTCCACGGCTGTGCAACCCACTCACTATTTACCGACATTTATGTCGGACCAGCTACTACCTTATCTGTCAGTGAGGTCTGCCGTTCCTCCTACATGGAGTCAGCCCTCCAGCCCTTTAATGGGGCAAGGGATATTTTAATTAGGTAAAATGTGCACACGTGAAAAGGATGCACCTTCCAATTCCAGTCACAGGGAGAGACAGAGGACCACTCACCCCTACTTTATTCTTCCAGGGACAACTGATGGCATGAGCAGAGTGTTTGTGTCGGGAATTAAAGCTTGCTGTGCAGTCTTCCACCATGGGGACTTAGTGAGGCCTCCTGCCTTTGGACGTACAGGTAAGAGTGTGAACCATCCAGTGCATTACATTTTTTTTTGCAGGTGCAGTGGTTTCAATGAAAATGGCTCCCATAAGCTTATAAATATGAATACTTGGTAGAACTGTTTGGCAAGGATTAGGAGGTGTGGCCTGTGGGAAGGGGGCACGTCACTGGGAGTGGGCTTTGAGGTTTCAAAAGACGATGATATCATTCTTAGAGTAACCCCTGCTTTTATTCCCAACGATCCCCGCCTAGGTCACAGTTTATTAGTTTCATGCAGTCTCTTGTGATTGAAAGCCGGTACCCCGCTGTTTCCCCGTCTATGTGTGCTGGGTTTTTGTTGAAGGCCTTGGGCTTGTTCTAGCAGGCAGTTAAGTCTCCTCAGATCAGCTTTATCTCTTAAGGCTTGCTTTCAGCTTTGTCTGGGCGAGTCTCAGGCAGACCCTGGTGTAGAGTAATTTACTCTGATTAGCTGGGTGGTACTCTTCTGCACGCCCCACCCTATTTCTCCTGTGCTATGTGTCTTTCCACTCTGTGGGTGGGAACATGAGCTGATCTCTTTGTGAGCCATGGCACTGTCAGGACAGCTTCCTCCAACAGTGAGGCTGCACCCTCAGAGAGAGAGCAGAGCTGATCGGTGGGCTCAAGGGGTACCCTCTGTACCTACTCCTTCTCAGTGCAAGGCCCTTTCCTCTGGGACTCGCCTTCACAAATCCTAGCGGCTGTCTGTTCATCTCAGTGAGGTCACTGGCAGCTTGGGGCTTCATTAGTGGGCTTGGGCCTGGTAACTGCCAGTAGGCGAACTGAGGCTCATCCACCTCCTTCTCTCATGGATCACAGTTCTGTCTTCTGTCTCCAGGCAGAAGGAGGCAATTTTTACGTGTAGGAGGTTATATTTTGTTTAATTTAGAATCTGTGTGTGTGTGTGTGTGTGTGAGAGAGAGAGAGAAAGAGAGAGAGAGAGAGAGCGAGCGAGCGCTATTCATTCATAGAAAGATATGAGGTGTATACTTGAAAGAATGGCAATTTTGATCTTAAACAATTCAACTTACTGAATTATTACCCTCCACATAATGACATATTCTAAGCACCGCCTTCATTCACCGCCTAAATTCTGAGCACTTAGTAGAAGCAAACACTTGTTTAATTTGCTTACTTTTTCTCAGTCCACATTGGTTTGTGAACTTTGAGACGGTAGGATGATTTTCTACAATCTTTGCAGCACTCATGTATCTCAGCATATCTGAAATAATTCCTGAATAATAATGCATGTAGAACAAGAACCTATTGTGTGACTTGGTGGGTGTCTTAGGGTTTTACTGCTGTGAACAGACGCCATGACCAATGCAATTCTTATAAAGGATAGCATTTAACTGGGGCTGGCCCACAGGTTCAGAGGTTCAGTCCATTATCATCAAGGCGGGAGCATGGCAGCATCCAGGCAGGCATGGTGCAGGAGGAGCTGAGTTCTACATCTTCACCCAAAGGAAGCCAGGAACAGACTGAGCATCCCCAGGCAGCTAGGAGGAGGGTCTCCAAGCCCACCCCACAGTGACACACTTCCTCCAACAAGGCAACACCTTCTCATAGTGCCACTCCCTGGGCTGAGCATAACCATCACGGTAGGCATCTTTCGCATAAAAGGAAAAATTCTTATCATAAAACCAAAACCAAATTGGGTTAAAATAACATCCTGTTTGTGTCCTTGATGCCAATATGTATTACTAAAACAAGGCCCTGCCTTGGAACAAATAAAAATTAACATTCATGTTAAAGGAAAATATGGCGCCGTCTATCCTGATGCTTACCAACTTAGTAGCATGTGACATAACGTGACCTTGCGTAGCTGTCTGGAGAGCTGGCCCCTTTAGGGCACCTGTACCACCAAGGAGACTCTGAAGATGAAAGACAGAGGACCCAAGCTCCAAAAACATCATTTCAAAGGTATGAACCATGTCTGTCAGGACAGAAATAAAGTACCAGAGAGGAGACCTGCTTGAAATCTGCACACTAAGGAAGGTTTTAAGATTTTACAATATAGATACTACTTGTTTTCCAAATTTTTTTTTAGTTTTATAATTTCTGACTATAGTTTGTTTCCATAAGAAAAACAGACAGACAGACACACATACACGCAGGTGGGGGGAGAGGGGGGAGGGGGAGGGGGGGAGAGAACACAGAATTCCAACACAATACGCTTTGAACTAGATGTGATGCACCCTTCCTTCAGAGCCGCCCCTGGCTTCCCGTGCTCCTAATTAAATTTTATTGGGAGCTTTTTGCTGTTTTGCCAAACCTCACTCCGTCATAACCACTATCGTCACGCTCCAGTTTAATAAGCTTCCCGTAAGTCATCTCACGATTGCATTTTGAAAGACATCTTTCCAAAGCTCCTTGAGTTGAATGGGACAGACTGAGTTACAGCTTTAAACACACCAGTAGCCCAGGATGACATCCACTAATGAGCACAGGGACGTCTCCGCCTTGGGATGGGGACCCTAGAACGGCAATATGTAACGTTAACTGAGGGAATAGTTCTAAAGGTGCAGAGTCTTCTCTTCAAGCCGGCGTCTGTTACACAGCACTCATGGCATCTCTCCCTCGTCTCCAAACTTCTCAGCTGGGATGCACTGACACAGTGTTCAGTATCTGGCCAGACACATAAACCCTTGATGCAGAGTATCCTATCCTGCTCCAGATAGCATTACCTGATGCTATTCTTAAACTAAGCTGATTAGTGGTTCTCTCAAAGGCCTACCTCGTAATCCACTTACGCCTCGCTGTGAAAAGAAAGGAATTATGGCACACACACTCGCCATGCTCCAGGTTGTCATGCGAATCTCGATGAAGGCACGAGGTGACACAATGGAACAGCTACAGCAGAAGCGGGTCATGGCGTCCCGCTGTGCTGGGCTGGCTCCATCGACTAACACAGAGGGCACCTCACATCTCCTGCTTCCCCGTTGCTATGCTCAGCAGCTTCTTTTCACAACTGGATGTTGTCAAAAACCTGAGCTCTGGTCTTGGTTTTTGTCCACTCAGGGAAGAGCCTGCAGGGTATGGTGGGACTGTGTGTGCAGTCACACAGCCCATGGCAACTCTAACTAACACCCGCTTTCGGAGCACAGACCTGCCGCTTAACATTCTGTATCGCAACACGCACGACGGACGAGACGCTTGTGTTTAGCAGTGTGCACACCTCACAGACCTCTGCAGGGACCAGACGGAGTGCCCCGTGCAGACTACTGGAGACAGACTTTAACTCACTTGACCTGCACGAGTGGCTACGTTCTCAGCTGACGACCATCAGTGATCACTATAATCACTTTACACTACGGCTGCGGGGATGCAATGAAATAAGGGAGGGAGGCTTGGTTTTTAAGGTTCAAAGTCTTAAGACACGCATTTGCCACCACAAAAGATTCCATTGTAAACAGAACGCTGAGGGTAACCAGCAGTCAGCCTTCCGGTCTGAAGGCGCAGACCTGAGCACCCATCCCCCGCCGCCACCTCTCGCCTTGTGGAGAGGACAGACAATGTAATACTGACCAATGGTAGTTCACAGGCTAACTCTCCTACTATGCCACCCAGTTCAGAAAGCCTGTGAGACATTATTACTCCCCTGAGGTAGCTGGTCTGTAGCCTAGGGCTAAGGGAGGAAGACTAAAACGCTGAGTCAAGGAGAAGCACTCTGTGTCTATTCATGCCCCAGAGCCCCTGGGGAAGCAGAGGGGCAAGACCGGTGTTAGGAACTTCTTTCCCACACTTCTTCACTGTTTGCTATTCCAAGCTCAGTTAATCGCGTCCACTGACTTAAAGAACTGCCAGTGTCTTATCTTCTAGGGTTGGTTTATCTCGTTGATACCCGACAGCCATCAGCAGATGGAATGTTCCCAGCGGGGGCCCGGAATTCCAGTGGGAACCACTGTTGATCTGATGGTGCCACACCAGTCCAGCCAGAGGTGGTATCTGCTTGGCAATGAGCTCGATGTCGAGTTTAGACAGGGAAGCGGCTATCACAGAAAGTTCATGGGGGGACAGGGGAAGAGTTACATGGGGGAGATGGAGAAGCCTTCGGTGATGGGACAATGGTGTTTACATGGAACCCATGTAAAGAATGCCAAATACAACAGGGGTCAGGTGTCTGTATGGGGAGTTTTACTCCTGGAGCCTAATTTTCATCTCTCTGCCTGTACAGCTGCTCGGTCCACAGGAACTGCCTGACATTGCTTACATTAGAAAACATTAATTCACTAAGTTTATAATTCTCATACATGAGCAGTCAATCGGTGAACACCGATGATCATCACAGCAGAACTCAGGCAGGAAGCAAACGACAAAATGGGCAAGGCTCAGTGGCAAACCTGACCGGGGCCCGGGGCAGAGGTACAGAGATCCAGTGAGGGCCACCAGCGCATTCCAATGCTTGAGCTGACCTTGGACTTCGAGGAGCAAAAGCAATGCCCTCTCCCAGAGAGGCCCCGGCACCCTGAGGGTGGCATGCCAAGTGTTCCGCTCCACACAAGACAAGGCCCAGAGGTTCGAGTCAGCGATGCAGCAGGATTCGGACAAGGCCCAGCTCCTCTTCTCTTTCACTGGGTTCCAGGACTTGGTGTGGTACTGTGTAGCCCGGCCACATTCCCTGCTCCTCTAGGCCCATCTACCATACCCGTCAGTCAGTCAAGAGTTCCTCCACCACCCACCCCCATTTCCTACGCCCTCTGGTTGCTTTCTCTGTCTCTCACAGGACTCTGGGTGCTCCTGTCAATCACCCTTAGCTGAATGTGAAGCTCTGATCAGGGCGGCCTATTGCATGGTTCTAGGATGCCATCTCCCAGTCTTCTGGGCAGTTTAAAGCCTCTGCTTTTCAATAATTCTTTCAACAAAGGGATGGAAGTAACAATCTGAATTTTGCTATAGATCTTGAAACACTCAAATGGAGAGTGCCAGTCTAGCCTTCGAAACCTTGAAAAGAACTAAATAAGAATGTGCAAACAATGGCGCTATTTACCGTGGTAGCCGGAGCCGCCTATTTAGTTGGCTTGATGGCAAGCTCGCCACGCAGTCAAAGCAGTACAGACGCCCGAAAATTATTTCTGCGCTTCAATTAAAATGTACGCCACTACTTTTGACGGTTTAAATGAACCTGATATTCTGAAAATACATTGTGACGGATGGTGCTACAGCTGATCTTGCTAAAAAAACTGTCCAAATGGAGTTTCTCTGCGTGTGCCAGTTCTGCGGTAGCCCAATGGCATCAAAACAGAGCTTACATTTTCTTTCCTTTTTGGTAATAGAGCTATGGTCGTTTTTAGACATTTCTGAGAGAGAGAGAGAGAGAGAGAGAGAGAGAGAGAGAGAGAGAGACCGAGACCTCTTCTTTAATTTCAACTTTTTCCAAATACAGAGCACAGTATCATCTCTCCAGACTGGGTAACGAGCCTACTCACGACGAGTAAATGACCTGCGAGAGGCATGTCTCATGGGGACAGAGACATGTTTGTACATAAAATGGAGAGATGTAGACAAATGGAATGACTGAACGACAGCTGTACCTTGGTGAATACACTTCAGAAATCACGCTCAACCGACCATGAGCCCTCTAGCGATAACTACAGAGCTCTGCCCTCAGTCGTGGAGGCCAACCTTCTTCAACACATGATTTGTAAGCTGTAGAAGAGAGTAACTTGATAGTCAATCTAAAACTGAAGCGTCTGGGTTCTGGGGAGGGGGCTTGGTGGATGAAACACTTGCCATATGAGTATGGGGACCAGAGTTTGGATTCTCTAGAACCCCCATCCAAGCTAGACTCGGTTGCTTACCTAGCTGGGATTGGTGAGCCCCAGGTTTCAATAAAGTGGAAAATAAACAGAAAGACTTGGTCAACTGGGGCCTACACACATGTGGCCATGTGCATCTGCAAACCTATAAATACACATCACATCACACACGCACACGCACACACACACTCACACACGCGCGCGCACACAAACACACAAACACACACACACACACACACACACACACACACAGCACATGGCGTGTCTGAAAACAAAGACAGTCAAACCACCATACTGCACGGCCCGATATATTCAACATCAACCCATTCCAAAAGTAGACCAGACAGACAGCACAAAACCTTTAAAGAGATAAATGCAGATGCCTACATGTAGGCTCAGATAATCAATTCTCAAGAATAAATAGTATCTGCTTAAGATCAGTCCTCTTGCCACACTGTTCCAGGGGGAGACATCTAAGCATTACCAGGGGATACAGTATACTCTGTAGCTAAAACAAAACCGAAAACAAACTACAGCAATACACAAGACCAAATACCCACATGGCGGAGACTGAGTGATGCTGATGTAATAAGAGTCAGGATAAACCAGGGTGACACAAGCCATGTGAGTGTCCTGAACACACATGTTCCCATTCTTGGTTTAGTTTTAAAGACCTATAGTGGTTTCCTGCTTGTGTTAATATACTGCACAGGTGTGTGCATCTGTGTAGAGCAGGATATCAGAGCAACTGTTACACACTGTGTGTGTGTGTGTAATAGGGCATCAGAGCTCCTGATTGTGTTAACACTCTGTGCAGGTGTGTGTGTGTGCATGTGTGTGTGCATGCGTGCACGTGTGTGTGTGTGCATGCGTGCACGTGTATGTGTGTAATAGGGCATCAGAGCTCCTGATTGTGTTAACACTCTGTGCAGGTGTGTGTGTGTGTGTGCATGTGTGTGTGCATGTGTGTGTGCATGCGTGCACGTGTATGTGTGTAATAGGGCATCAGAGTTCCTGATTGTGTTAATACTCTGTGCAGGTGTGTATGTGCGAGCATCTGTTTATGCATGTGTGTGCACACGTGTGCGTGCGTGCGTGCGTGCGTGCGTGTGTGTGTGTGTAATAGGGCATCAGAGCTCCTGATTGTGTTAACACTCTGTGCAGGTGTGTGTGTGTGCATGTGTGTGTGCATGCGTGCATGTGTGTGTGTGTGCATGCGTGCACGTGTATGTGTGTAATAGGGCATCAGAGCTCCTGATTGTGTTAACACTCTGTGCAGGTGTGTGTGTGTGTGTGCATGTGTGTGTGCATGTGTGTGTGCATGCGTGCACGTGTATGTGTGTAATAGGGCATCAGAGTTCCTGATTGTGTTAATACTCTGTGCAGGTGTGTATGTGCGAGCATCTGTTTATGCATGTGTGTGCACACGTGTGCGTGCGTGCGTGCGTGCGTGCGTGCGTGTGTGTGTGTGTGTGTGTAATAGGGCATCAGAGTTCCTGATTGTGTTAAAACTCTGTGCAGGTATGTGTGTGTGCATGTGTGTATATGTGTGTGTGCACGTGTGTGCATGTGTGTGTGGATGTGTGTTTGTGTGCATGTGCATGTGTGTGTGTGTGGTGTACCAGGACAGCTGGGCTCTCCCTATGCAGCAGATGCTCTCCTGCAGGTTCTTTACAGTAAGAACTCCTCCAGTCTTTAAAGATTCGGCTGCACATCCCTATTTCTGTTTCGTTCAGTTTTGGTGCAGACACAGAAACAGTAGGACAGGAATCTGAAAAGGCGGTCATCCTATTGGCATATGGTTTTCTTGCATATTCCGGATCATTTAAAGGGTTTTAGAAGTATATGGCACTTCATAAATTAGAGAAGAGAAACTGTCTAGAGAGTGCCTACGAAAACGATCGCACAGTCCAGGCCATCACCACAGTGAAACAATGGAGAGGAGGAGCAGGTCCGGTTTGCGACTCACTAGCTATGTTCTCGAGCATTTCCCCATCACCCGACTCAGTACTGTGACCGTCTACTGTAATTCATCGACTTGCTCTAACTCAGGAGTCAGGAAGTCACAGTCCACTGTACCGTACAGCGAGTGGTTCTGCACTGTTTTGTTCTGTTAGGCAGCCCAGATATATGCATTCATGAATCCATACATTATAAAAGCTGCTTCATGGGGTAGCTACGAGGACCTACGCTATCCTTCAAAGCTGTGAGATGGAGCTTCTCAACTTGGGAAAGTGGTGAACAGATTCTTCAGTAGCATAATCGCCTCTGAATTTTACATGCGCTGACATTTCATCTTCTTGATCTGGATCAACACACACCAGAAGAGTCAGGCTGAGTGGCCCACTGGCATCTTAAAAACTTCTGCTTTTAGAATTCTTAGTGTCTTGTTTCTGACCTGTACCAAGAAGTGATTGAGCTGGGAGAGGTAAGAGCACGTGTAGGCTCTGCCTCCTGATTGACTGACTGACTGACAGATTGACAGACTGACTGACTTACTGACTGACTGAAGACTTCATTTCAGAAGCCTGTGAAGATGGTTCAGCCATTCTGACTGCCTACTCAGTTGGGGGAAGAGAATAATCTCTGAGAAGTAGAGGGAGAGAGGGATCTGGGAAGGAGAGAGGAGGGAGAGGGTAAGGGGGGGCAGTTCAGATATGGGAGGAGATGGGGGAGAAGTTCAGAGGGTCAGGAATTTGAAAGTAGGTGTATAGCAGTGGGGGATGGAGAACTGGGGGGGGGGGTAGCCACTAGAAAGTCCCAGATGCCAGGGACTCAAGAGGTTCCCAGGACCCAACAAGGAGAACTTTAGCTAAAACACCCAACAAAGGGAACACAGAAGCTGCAGAGAGCATATCCAGTGGATAGGCACGGCCCCCAGTTGAGGGATGGGGGCACCCACACATCTCAAAAATATTAATCCAGAATTCCTCCTGTCAAAAGGAAATGCAAGGACAAAGAGTGGAGCAGACACTGATGGAAAGGTCACCCAGAGACAGCCCCACCTAGGGATCCATCCCATATGCAGACACCAAACCCAGACACTATTGCTGATGCCAAGAAGCTCTTTCTGACAGGAGCCCGGTATAGCTGTCCCATGAGAGGCTCTGCCAAAGCTGGACCAATACAGTACACAGCCAAACACTGGACTGAGCACGGGAACCCCAATGGGGAAGTTGGGGCAAGGACTGAAGGAGCTGAAGGGGTTTGCAACCTCATAGGACGAACAACCTCAAACAACCAGACCCCCACCTCCAAGCTCCCAGGGACTAAACCATCAACCAAAGAGTACACAGGGGGTACCCATGGCTCCAGCTGTATAGCAGAGGACTGCCTTATCTGGCATCACTACAGGGGGCTTGTGGAGGGGAAACAGGGAAGGGAGATAACATTTGAAATGTAAATAAATAAATAACCCATAAAAATGAAAGAAGGAAAGAGCAGCAAAATAATTAAAATGGTTTTTAAAAAGACGGTTCAGGGTAAAACCATTTGCTAAGTTGAGTGTAAGAATAGGCATTTGGGTACCTAGCACCCTTGTAAATGACAGGTAGGTTATGGTGCCCATCTGTAATCCCAGGGCTTACGAGGCAGAGACAGGACCTCCAGAGCAAGCTGGCTGGCCAGGGCAGATGAACCAGCAAGCTCTGGGCTCAAGCGGAAAACACGCATGGAGCTACTGAAGACTATTCCCAAGGTCACTTCTGCCCTCCAGGTGTAAACACACACCCTTTATGTGTATATCCACACAAATGTGTTCACCTGCACACTTGCAAACAGGCACGTGCGTCGCACACAGACACATGCAGAAGAAGAGAAAGTGAATGTCATACCCTATCTCTAACAGATCTCATTAGCCAACAAACCTCCACATAGCAAAGCTGAAATATGTTTGCTGAGAACTGTCTCCAGAGACCTGGGAAAGGAGTGTGGCTGTGCACTCCCACCGTACCAGCATCTTATGAATACTTGGTACCCTGTCATGAGGGACGGCAAAGAGCCTTTCTATCAGCACGACCATCCAAAACCAAATCAACTGAAAATGAAAGGAACCAAGCCAGACCATCTGAAGCAAAGGGTTCCAGTGATACAATGTATCCAGTCACCGAACACATCTCCTTCAAATGTGCTCCCAGCCCAAGCTCGGGTCCAACTCTGACTCTGCACGTCAGTGGTTTTAACCAACTTTACGGCGAAATGCTCACTTTCATATACTGTCACTCTTCCGTGCCGTACACCCCTGAGCTAAGTGTCACCCAGCAGCAGCACTTGACAAGGGGGTGGCTGAGAGGTTGTTCCACTCTCTGGGCCTGTTTGCTATTGGCCTTGGGGTTGGCCTGGCACAATTCTCTGCACAGCTGCTTCTGGATGAAGCATTCAACTCTGGGTGGTACCTTTGAGCCCTGTACTGGGCCCTGAGTGACAGAATTAATCAATTCCATTCCCAAACTCTATTTTGTACTTGGTCTGGACAGCTCCACTTTTACTGGAGGCCATTACGCTTTGCTTAGAAGTTCCTGAAAGACGCTGAGCTCTCTGACACAGCTTCATAGCAGAGGGTGCACAGAGTCCGTGGACGAGTGAACCACCTGCCAAGTCAAATCCAACTCTCGGAGGGTCGAGGCCACTTCCGGTTTACAGTTTTCCTTATTCCAGTGAAATTACCAACCTGTCAGATTTGCTGGTCCCTGGACATTAAGAACTAGATTCTGTAATTACAATGGGTTTCTTCTGTTCACCGTATTTTTTTATCTGTACAGTTTTATTTTTATTTTGCGACCCTTTTTATGTTCCAAAGAACCACTTCTGGATTACTCATGCATTTGTGCGCACTCAATAAAGGAAACAACACAGTTTTAATGTTAAAATAGAATCCTCCGAAAGCTAACTAAAGTACCACTCTGTAAGATGCCTACTATGTACCACGATGAACTATTTGAAAGACTTCACATATCTCAAATGATTATTCTTCACATCTAGAAAGAAGTAGTGCTAGCATCCCCATTTTGCAGACAGGGAAGTTGAGGCAATAACATCAATCGTCAAAGGTTAACCAGACTTGTTTTTATTATGACCTTCTCAACGAAGGTAGAACGCACAGAGATCAGTGTCCAGAAAGGGAAACAAAGGCATGGTGGGCACAGGTCTCATAGCCCAAAGAATCCCACCAGAGCTCTACTGAAATGAGCCTGCTCTTCAAAGCCCCCGGCAGCTGCTTCAGGGACACTATAGACAAGAGGTGTTCACCCACTCCTGTGAGATGGCGTCTGCTGGAGCGATCAGTAGCCAACTTCTGATGGATCGCTTCTCCTCCTGTGCATTAAGTCTCACTGGGCTAAAACCCACTTGGTCTCCTTTGGGAGGTTGGTTTAATATCACACGATCTCGCACACTATTCTCTTTTCTGATTTTTTAAATTGTTTGAGTTCCTCCTTGCCTCCCTTTCACACTGACTCTCCATCCTCTTCGTCCTAATATAGGGTTGTCATTCGATGGTGCTCGCTGTTTTCATGGCTAAGACTTTGAATATGATACTGTAGTCCAGCCTATAGCATGTCACCGTGTTTTCTTTCTTGATAACTCTACTTCTCCTAGAATTAATTAGAACTTTTTAGTTAATTTGTTTTCTGCTTTCCTATTACTGGTTTATTACCAAACCTTATGACATGACTGAAGAGCAACTCTGTGGAAAAGCCCATGAGTTCACTAGAGTTCCATCTGTTCCCACACCTCCCAGAGGCTGCACCTCCCTGTCCACCTTAGGTGGGCTCATCGCTGGGACCAGCACACACAGCCATTCTCCTCTCACCATTAGATTTTTTCTTGTATTAGAGCTCTTTTTTCCAGTGTAATGCCTTTATCTTTCTGAAGTTTACTCCCTCACTGCTCTGGAGGATACACTGGCAATTAATATTTTAGTCCTAACATCTAACCGTTTCTCAGTTCTAGTTTCATACTTGATAGTTTGGCTGGGTATAGAACTATTGACTAGAACTCATTTCCCCCATAAAACAGCAGAACTTTAACTTCAACTCTTATGACTCCTGGTTCTTTACAAATAACAGCTTTCTACTAAGGGAAATTTCACTAATTTCCCTTTTATTCTTGGTGTTCTGAAATTTTACAATAAAGAACTTCTTCACTTGCAAATTTACCTAATAGACAGGATTATCTCTGGCTGTCGTGGAACTCACTATAGACCAAGCTGGTCTCAGATTCACAGAGACTCGCCTGTCTCTGCCTCCTGAGTGTTTAGATTAGAGGTGTGTACCACACTCTATTCAGCTTTCTCTTGCAATTTTCAAACTTACTTCTACACGCAGAATTATTGCCACACTGACCAGTTACAGTTCAGCTTCATGATAAAGTGTGGGCCATATTTACTTCCAACGCATGTCAACAGAATGTATAAAAGGCCAAGGCAATGTCTGTCTCCCCTAACTCCTAAGTTTAACAGAGACTGTCTATGTGGTAAAGCTCAAACACAGAGGCTGAATAATAAACAAAGCAGGCTCACTGAGGTCTTAGGCCTTCATTTGTTTGGTATCAGATGCACTGTTTTGTGAATGCTAAGCACATAGTCTGTAACTGAACGACACCCAGCTCCACTAGGAATTTTTAAAAGCAGATATTCTAAATTATTCTTGCCTTGGGTATTATCTATTTTGATTCTTTTTTTTTTTTTTTCCGGAGCTGGGGACCGAACCCAGGGCCTTGCGCTTGCTAGGCAAGTGCTCTACCCCTGAGCTAAATCCCCAACCCCATCTATTTTGATTCTAAAGAAAGATAATAAATATTTTTAGACGTTCCAGACTGTATAAAACCAACATATGCAAATCTTTTGAATAAGAAACTCTATGGAACCAGTCAATAACATCGTTTGTGGCTTAGTAACTAAAGACTTTCGTTATTTTAGATCTTTTAGGTCAACTTACACTTTAAAACAATACCTCAGTTCGCTAACATGCATTAGCATCTAAGTCATCTTCAAAAGCTGTGATACGAACAGATAACTCATGCTTCCAGTCAAAACCAAAGGGGGGCGGGCGCGATTTTTCACTATTACTGAACAAGCTTGTTTAATTTACCACTTGAGTTGGTTCAATCACATCAAGTAGGTTTTCAGCCATCTTTCTAATCTGTTACTCTTCTTTTAAAAAAGAGAGGTTTTTTGTTTGTTTGTTTGCTGAACAAATCCTTTCATGTGAACCTTAAACTAACTTTAACCTTTAATGTTCACGGCTGGACATTTTCTGTCACCTACGTTCACTCATCTGGCCTAGACATAGGCTTGATATGTCTGCATAAGTTCCAGGATAGAAACAGATTAATTAAACGTTAAATTCATTGTTTAGAATACAAATAAAACATATTTCACAAATGTAATCACTGTAAGTCTGTATACCATCTAGTAAGGGCTACAGTCAAAGTTAGGCGACCCTGGCTGGGTGTGATGACATACGCCCTGTAATCCCAGAATTTGGAAAGCTCAAGACAGGAGGATCACAAGTTCAAAGCCGCCTCAGGTACACAGGAAATCACATCAAGGAGGTTTTCAGCCATCTTTCTAATTTGTTACTTTTCTTTTAAAAAAGAGAGGAAGAGAGGTTTTTTGGTTTTTGTTTGTTTTTTTCAAGTTTGCTGAACAAATCCTTTCCTGTGATTTGGAGACTAATTCCTGGGTGACACAAGAGCCTATTGCTAATCAAACAAACAAGCAAGTAAACAAACAAACAAAACAAAACACTCAAGAATCTAAGAGCTGCAAGACCCAGATTTTGTTTTCAGAAACACAAAGCCACAGCAGAGGTGGATTCAGACCACTAATCACCTTCAACTTGCGTGGCTCTTGGAAAACCCCTGTGACAAGAACCTGCATCATAAGACAAAGAAAGTATGTATTAGGAGACTGGGATCGTAAGAAATCTAATTAATATAGTCATTATAAAACGGCCATTGACACAAAATCCTGGATAAAATGTGGTAAGAGTTTTAATCTGTTATTTTAAATGAAAGGCAGTAAGTAAACAAACCCCTCTGTAAAATATAATTGTTACTATATAATCTCTTAAGGGTGCACTGGAAGGAGCATACATACTAAGCTAATAATTCAGTTGTTAGCAATTATAGCTGCGTATCTACTAACCTCTGCAGACGGAACTGATTGACAGAACGCGAAGTGAAAATGATGGGCTTTTTTCAACATTCCAAGAGACTTTCATATCCTAGGTAATTTTCTATTCAAACTTCTTTCGTCAAGATAAACAGAATAATTTATCTCTTATCGGCACACCCAAACAGAAGCAAATGACAGTACGATGTGTACTTTTAAAAGAGGTGTTATTGCCCCCAATCCTAGGACGACTACGTACACATGAAGAAAGGTCAGGGTGGAGAGTGACCTCCAGGGAGTAAGGAAGTGAGAACTCCTCTACCACCAGCCGCCGCTACGTTACTGCCACTAACAATGACCAACACTGCAGAGCTGCAGAAATGTACGGCCACACAAGAAGCAGCCGGGCCATTGCTATACTTACATACGGTTAGGTCACAAGTGGAATATCACAAGCACTCATGAACAGCAGTGTCTGAGGGACAGGCAAATGCCTGATGGGTGGAAATCCTTAACATTCCCAATGAGGTGGGCGGAGACTCAGAATGTAATGCTCAGCAAGTCTGGAGACGCCAAATTTAATCCAGGAAAGAGGGCTCTCGTCGGCTGGGGGAAGCAAGAGGCACGAAACCCCAAAGACCTTGTGGGAAAGAGATTCACCTCTGTTGCTTCAAGGAACCAGATATTAAACAACCAGAAAAACATTATAGGGAGGTAGAACGTAATTCTGTGTTGAGGAAGAGGGATTGAAAAACCGGAGGTGTCCGACTAGAATACGGTTCTGAACAAGCATCAGGCACTGTGTAGGAAGCAGGGTTTGCACCGCCTCAGATGTGAACTCGATGGATCTTTTAGCCTTAGCAGGAATCACGTGCGCTAAGAAGGGGTTCAGGGCAACCTCAGAACTGACGGATTCTATTTCTAGAGATCTGCATAAGCATTATGACAAAACTTCATTGAAAACTGAGCCCAGTCCTGAAACTTTGTGGACAGAGGTCTCTTAGGATTAAAAAAATACCTCAAATGTCCACAAATTTGAGATCATTCTGGTCTACAGGGAATTCTGGGCCAACCAGGGTTACACAGTGAGACTCTGTCTCAAAACAAAGCCACCCATTTACTCTCAGCTGAAAGTGGTTTCCATTGGTCCTGGGGCAGCCGTAGGTTCTGTTCCAGAAGATGCAAAAGGGATTCTCCTTTGGAGGAGCCCACTCTCCACCCTGGCTCCGGTGAGCTCCACTGATAAATTCTGAGAAACAGGAACTCGAGCTAAAAAGGAGCGAACAGAGACACTAAAAGGAAAGACCTACAAACAAGGTGCAGGGGCCTCGTGCCAGCAAGAACCAAGAGCAGGGCTGAGCTTGGGTGTGTACACAGGCATGCTCACACTACCTGAAGCCCAGTGGTAGCATCTAAAAAGCAGGGCTTTAGCACTGACTGCTAAAAAAAAAAAATATATCATATCTGTGCAATTAAAGCCTGAAAATGAGCCTCCTCTCTCCAGCATCCATTATGAGATTCTTCCTCTATACAGAAAGGCCTTGCTCACACATGCCTGTGTGCATTTGAAAGTGAACTCAAATACGTTTATGCTGAGACATGTTAAATGTATTCTAATTTGCAAATCCTAAAAAATTTAATTACGTCCACGCCACGAAAGCACTGACTAAAAGAGGTCATACACACCCGATGCTCATTCCAAGGGTTATGTGACCTGGGTGGGAGGGAGATTAGGCCGTTGGGAAATGATGCTCCACCAGAAACCCACCAGCCACTTCTCACTGCCAAAAGTAACTGGGGGAAAGGTGAGGAGCAGCCTATCAGATGGGACCAACTTCATCTTTAGTCATGTGACTTCGGGCCTAAGTAAAGAACAGACTAAGGAAAAAGTACCAAAAATGGAGGCGTCAACTGACCTTTCTGATAATGAACAGACACTCTTCTTTTTCTCGGTGGCTGCCCACTATCTAATGTGGCTTCCTTGGCTCTTCACTTGCAAGGCCTAAGGTGCACAGGCAGAACATATGTCGTGCAAACTCATCCAATGACAGCAGCTTTCTCATGACCCTGGTTTCAATAGTCCAGTGAAAAAGGATCTGATGGTGCCAGAGACTCGAGATCCCAGAGGACTGCCTCCCGGTTGGTCATGCTCCAAGCATTCCTAAACACCATTACTTGGAGGAGTTGACGTCGATGACTCAGAGCAAGCGCCTAAGACTGCTGCGATGCTCGGGAAACACGTGGTAAAATACAGCTTCCCACCCTCACGAGACCATTCAAGACGGGGCACCCAGCAACAGCTCCCAGCTGAACCTCTTTCACTATCCCACCAAGGAGGCAGAAAGACAGGAGAGGAGGGAGGCGGGTGAGCCTCACCGGCACTGAAATGGAAGCAAAACGAATGCCAAGGGCTAGGATTCTGTCGTGAAATGTATGTTAGTGGAATGTTGTTTTAACAAAAACATGGCTTTTCAGAGTGCTAGTATCCAAGGTTTGAGGAGTTCAATAACTATCACAGGACACACAACTGTACCCAAACAAAAATCCCATTTTCCCAAAATACAGACCCCCCCCCCAGATCAACTTCTTCAAAGAGTTAAGGGTGCAGCTGGGAATGGCTTCGTGTTTTACGGCTTACAAAGAGTCAAGTGAGCATCAGCGTATCTGGGAGAGTAAAATATAGGACATCTTAACAGTCACTAAGGCCTGAGGACAAGCATAGCATGCAATAGGATTTTAGGGACATTTAAGCACTTGCATATTTATTTACAAACATACGGTGACAGCTGGACAAGTGGCTTCTGTGTGTGAGGGTAGGGGGTAAGCACAGTCCCCTCTTCTCATGTCTTTGTGCCATTTTACGGCTAGCAGAGAGATCAAAACACCTCTTTGTCCCAAATGACTCTGCAATCAGTAAGCCAGGTGTCCAGCAAGAGAGACCTGGGCTATACTGACTCGCAAGGGTGGGGGCAGGGGGAAAACCAGAACGGACGACAAAGCAGGTGAGACGGGACCACAGGCACGTGTAAAAATCAGAATGACCTCGATCCTGGGGGTGCACTTGTGGGACGCGGACGGCAGATAAAGTAGACATGAGAGAAGCACAAGAGGTGGGCAAGATGGGCTGGCGTCAACTACCAGGGTTGAGCCAGGCTCTGACCTGACTTGTGGCTAGAAGCAGCTGTGTTTGGATGCTGGGTGGGTCCCTAACATCCCTAAGGCGGTGAGATTACATAGGGACTGAAGACTGTCAATACTTCAAACTCTCAGATTAGAATGAGTCGGACCCAGACTTCACCAGGATTAGCTGGGTGGCTCAATCTCTAAGCTCTAAATCTGACTTGTGGAGCAGGGATCCTCCCACCCTACCTGCGGGTGTGCAGGTGTGGAAAGGCAGACTGGGGCTACCACTAGGTTCTCTGCGGCGGATTCTTCCAGTGGCCGTTTTGGAAACTCTGACTCCCTCTGGGACAAGAAAAGCAGGACAGACCGAAGACACAGTGCCTCTTCTCAGAGGGCAACATTGTAGGGGTTACAACCCTTCCTTGCCTCCCCTTACTACGCCTTATTAATACACAGCCAGCACGAGACAGTACTGGAAACCACTCAGCCAGTTCCTGATGCCCCACCTCACTCACTGGGGAAGTTCAGGCTCCCATCTCATCCTGCCTCCTTTGTTAGCCCTACAGAATGACATCTATATCCTGTGCTGAGCAGGAATTCTCAGATGTCTACATTTCTGAATAAGGTACCCCCCCCCACACACACACAGACCTGCTGCTACCCTAATACACTCTTGCGCCTACCCCAGCCCAAGTCTCTGGAGTCCCTTTGTTAATCTACCTGCTGCTTCGGGCAGCTAGCCTAGCTGCTTCCTTTCCTAGTCTCCTAGGATCAGCCCTCTACCTTCAACACTCATTCTACCACACTGACTTTCCAAGCATGTATACACGAATCTACTTTCTCTCTACAGTGAGCAACCTGCAACGTGCATCCCGGAGACAAGACCCTGAAAACAGGCAGCAGAGAGGGAACCTGACTGACCAACGAGCCATTGCACAATGGTGTGGCTGGCACCAGGTCAGGAGTCCACACAGAGAACCAGGGGCCCGGAAGAGTCGTGGGTCTCCGTGCTTGCCTCAACTAGACTTTATATGTTCACACTGTGAGTCTCACGCAATCCATTTGAGTAGTGAGTTCCTTGCTAAGTAAGCCCTTGAACAAATATACAGAACGCCTCCTTCCACGGATACGATCAGAAGCCGAACTCCGCAAGTAAGACACACTGCGTGCGGAAACTTGGAATTGCTTTTGTGAGTGAATCGCTGTGCTTGTCGTGGTTTCTCTAGAGGACGAGAGCAGGCAGGATGGAGGGCGAGAGGTGCACGCATTACAAGAGGAGACAAAGGCCTGACAGAACACCACCAGCAGAGGTTCAAATCCCCTTCCACCGCACCCCAGACCCAGCTGAGCTCTCGCTGGACGACCTCACGAGCAAGTCTAGCAGAACCCTGGTGATGAGCTTTGACAAGGCTACCAGTGGACAAAATTAAGAAGGCCCACCTTTTCAAAGCTGGAGATGCCACCTTACTAATGGCAGGTCACAGTCACCACCTGGCGGGGCAAGGGATTTAAGGCAGATTTAGGAAGTCAATGCCAGAACATGCTTTTTCTTGACTTCGAATTACAGGCCTCATCTGTAAGCAACAGAGGTCATTTTACCGAAGCAAGAACAGTTATCCCCAAAACCAAGACCCTTCTTGCTTAAATCAGCCATTCAAATGGATATGGGGCGCAATCCAGGTATTAGTCTGGGCGCCTCCAAACCTGCTGTGGTTTTCTAACTGGGACTTTTCAAAGTAACCATCTCCTTCCTGCTTGCCTCTTGAATTCTATGTTCACCCCACGTCCACAGAAGGTGGCTTCACACTGCCCACTATCACCTGCTCTAAGAATAGTGTGAGCGCACTGGCCATACCTCCCTATACTTAGAGTTGCAGGACAGAATGTGCGACTAGAGGGCAGCAGGTTTTACTAACACGAACTGGCTATAATCTCCTGTATTACAGCAAGTGGCACGCAATTCTTGCAAAATTAGAGTGAAGGATCGCTACATAAGGACAATGCAGGGGCTGGGGAAATGGCTCAGCGCTTAACAGCACTGCCTGCTCTTCTAAAGGACATGGCTTTGGGTTCCAGCATGCACGTGGTGGCTCACGGCCATTTATAACTCCGATTCAAGGAGCCCCTATACCATGCCTGTTTTCTGGCCTCTGAAGGCATCATACGCCCATGGGGTGCACAGTCATACATCCTGGCAAAACACCCATCGGGTGAAATGAAAAGTAAAATAATAAAAAAACTAAAGGGAAACGACAGGAAGAACGCCTGGTTTCCTTTTACCTGCTGTGTACACTTTCAGAAAGTGTCTAAGAATGTGGTATCCATTAACGGACCCTTGATGAAGCTAATAAGTAGTTAATAAATGGTCCAAATACCTTCTAGTATCAAAGAAGGGAAATAGTGAGGACAAGTGCCCAACTCATAAACAAAAGGTTCTTTTCAAGCTAGATTCCTTTCCACATCAATCTCCATCTGCCTCAATCTTCTTTCCTATGAAGCCCGCACTGACTCACCACCTTGGCCTTTCTTTTCCCATCTGTAACCCACAGACAGCAGAATAACAATGGGGTAGCCACCAGGGTGGTCTTCAGAAACCGGGGGTTTGGGGGGAAATGGTCAGTACGATTGAGCTGAAGGACACCATGGCATAGAGACGTTGCCTCTGTGACTCTAAGGAGGGGTGTCTAGGAGCTGGAGCAGTTCCATCAACCCTCCGTCATCACTAACCCCTTCGCTCTAAGAATGCACTCCACCTCTTAAGAACTAGACCTGTATCCAAGCACTGGAGCTACAGAAAGAAGACCAGTGAAAAGAACTAAGGTAGAGGAAAAGGAAACACCCTTAGCAGTAGCAGCAACAGCAACAGCGATGGTGGGAGCCGTGTACCTTGCTGGTTATGTGTTGAACCCTCCTTTCCTTTGGGCTCTGGCAAGAGAAGAATTGTGAGCCGTGGGGCTCAGACTGAGCTGCTTTATGCACCTTTAGCATGGGTCGGCTGCTGTCACTCTCCTTCCTCTCCCAACTCTGCAGTAAATTTGATTGTTTTACCACTTGTGATCCATCGCTTTGTCCTGCGTTGCTGCCCTCTCCAGCATCCACTCTCCCCTTGCTCTAATCAGTATTTTCATTCTTCCATCGGTTCCATTCCATCCCCCAACATCCACACACACCTCACTGACCACTGGCTAGGCCAAGCTGTATCTTCCGATACCCAGAAGATTGTATCCGGCCTGCTCTTGGCTGCTTAGGTCACGAGTCATGGTGCCAGGCTGGTTCTAACCCAAGACAGGAAAACCTTCTTTCTTTGCATCCAAGTATCACATAGGGAAACCCACGCCAGTGCAGGCTAAAGAGTGAGAGCCTGTCTCCAAAAACAACCACAGAAAAAAGTGCCACCTGCTCACCCAGCCTTGTGCCCTATGGGTAAAATCTGTCCACAGTTCCTTAATTGGTACAGACCGGGGCTACTTATGCTTCCTGCTCTATGGTTAAAACAACAATCCCTCCCACAAAACAAACTCTGTTCAAAATGCTCTTCATGATAGCATTTGTCATTTAAGATACAGTATCATTACATCAGTTGTTCCCCCGTGGACACAGAGTTTCTTCTGATCTACATCTAGCAAAACAACTTCTGGATTTTGGGGGTGGGGTTGGGGGTGGGGCACAGTGGCTGTAAAATGTACCAATTTAAGCCACACACATACTGGCCAGGGAAAAGGATAGCTTGCTATAAAGATTAAATGAGGTGTTGCACATGCAGAAAACATCAAGAAAAGTACAGCATGGATTCAGTATTCTTGGGGTTGAGGGAAAGAGGTGGAAAAACTTCCTAGAGGCCGTCTAGACTTTGAGAAGAGTAAGAGCGTACTGACATTATACACGAGCCACGCCTTCATTCAAAGTAAGCTCCTGAAGCTACCCTTAGCGCTCTACTTGCCCCGCCCTGCAAAAGTAACCATTCCAGTTCCTGCCACAGATGTCCCATGTCACCTCGATGTGTGTGCACTAACCTGGTCATAAGTCTATTAGCTGAGGGGTATTATATATATATATATATATATTTTTTTTTTTTTTAAAGAAATTGAGAAACTCTTCAAAGGTTTAAAAATCTGAGTGTTTAAGCCGTGGACTGTTTAGAAAAGTCATCTCATTGAGCTTCGTGTTCACAAAGGGCTTGCGTATTTTACACGGGCATTTCCCTCTGCCTGCTGGTGGGAGGAGAGGACTCATTAAAATACCGTCTGTGGGCATCTGAGAGACTCTGTTTCAGCCTGGCCCTTAGACTTCTGAAAGAAGCCATTATCTTCGTCATCAGACAGAGGTACCTAGACATGACGCTCATTTCCAGTGTGGGCCTGACAGACACCGTCTCTGCAGTTGGTTTCATCAAATGAACGCAAGGGGGCTGGGGAGAATCTGTTTGTGTCACCAGGAGAAGGAAAAGCTCTGAGACTCTGCCACCAGCAATGCAAGCACAGGGCAGCCGTAGGATGGCTGGAAGCCACTTTCCCATGTTCTCCTATCACCTCCGCCGAGAGCTCCCCCTAACCTGTCTCTTCATTCCCTAGCCCACCCATCCTTCCCGCTGCTCTCTGCAGTATCTCCTTAGAGTGTCAGGGTTGGGAGAGGGAGCTGTCATAGGGTCTCACCGGGCATAGCTGTCTGGCTGGTGTATGAATTAGTGCTTATGGCCATAGCAGTCAGAGCAGAGCACTGGGCTTCTGAAGACTCAGTACATGTAACACACATGTAAGCTGAACTATGCTGCCTTTTTAATTTTCTGGAATTCTTACAGGGTTCCGGGTTATAGTCAAAGATGGTACTGTGTGTACCACTTGGTCCTAGTTACTCTCTGTCCTGCTCCCCACTTTTGCCTCCTCCTTGTTTGTGGCGCTCTGTGTGCCGACGACAGAATCCAGCTTTCCAAACTGGTATTGCACTGGCTTCCTCAATTCCAGGCAGGTTTCTCCCTCCTGTTTTTCCTTTGTATTGTCATATTGTCACAGATTAGAATACGAAAGAACACACACAATGATTGTTTCATTTCTAGGTTTTGGCAAACTCAGCATGCCATTGTAGAACGACTTTATACAATGTTACCCTTTTGCTCAAACTGTTACACAAATGCCAAAACACAAGGTTACTGCTTCGTTTCTGGTTGTTTTTCCAGGGCGAAAACTTTGACTTTTTTTTTTTTTTTGCCCAAGAAGAAAAATACAGATTCACGCTGTGCTTCTTAACTATGTTACTTCAAAACCGTCATTTTCTTTTCAGCTACTTCCCCCACAAACACTAGCTTCCAGCCAGATTGTCAGCTGTGTGTCAGGGAGCAAAGCACACCCCCGCAGATGTGCCGCTGCTGCACAAATGACATTAATCTGATGTTAGGACTGCAGAGTGTTAAACCATCCTTCCCATGGTGCAGCCCACTGCAGTCACACTGGCGCTGTCACCATGGCCATCAGCAGCTGGGACATGTCTGCTGTTCGTCTCTTGTTCCAAGCCTTGTGAAGAGAGCAGACGTAAGGAGCAAGCTGAATGTCTGCAGCCCACAGATAAGGCTCATGTCGGTGAGACAGGAAAAATCCTCAATGTCTGCTGTTAATGCATTGTTTACCTGTGCTGCCTGGGAGATAGGATTCCCATGACAAGCATTAATAAAGCAATACAAAGTGTTAGCACGACACTCAAATTATCTGTTCAGCTGCATGAGATTTTCGGTCCTGAGAGTCTTTAAGGAGCCTGTATCTATTAGAGAAACAACAGGCGACTCTCTGTAAGGATGTCAGCTGCCTCCAGTCCTTTGTAGAAGGTGGCAAGTTATAAACACATGAAAATAAGAGACTTCGACTGCATCAATCCAATGTGTATCGGGCTACTTTCTAATTTACCGACCTACACAGAATTTCCTCCACCCAATTTCCTGCTTCCAAACTGACAACAGAAATGGAAGAACAATCAACAATTAAGGGTCATCCATAAACACGAAGCAATGTCCCGGGAGGACCACAGAGGCCGGTGGGAGAGTCTGACAGTGTGAGCCTGAGGGGGTGCTGACTGATGGGGATAACTGCTCCGAGAGCTGCGACATGCTTGGCAGTGCTCAGAGTACAAGAAATCATCTCATCCTATCACGGGCAGGCTGAAGGGCGGGGACGGGCAGAACCCTAGCAAGGCAGGACAAGTGGAGTCATTCGGATTGGAAAACAGTGTGTGACTTTTGCCACGCAGACATTAATTTTCAAGAACTACAAAAATGCTTCTGCATGGACGCTTTCATTTCCTGGAATTCTGATGGCTACTAGCAAAAGAGACGGGAAGAACAAACTAGTCATTGACCCAGGTGGGTGCAGGAGAGCATTAAAATCTAGGAAGCTTCCACAGCCGAGTGTGAGGCCACTTAGGAAGCTGAAGAGTAGGCAACGCGACATTATCTGCAACGTGGCAGAGAACACGTACACAAGCAAGCTACCGTCTTTGGATATGTCCGAACTGGCCAAAATGAAAGAGGAGCCAAGATAAGTTTCAGGACCAATCTCTTCAAATAATTGAAAAACATACCCGAAATTCACTACTCATCTGCTCTAGGACCACACAAGAATAAACAGTAAGGAGGAAAAAAAAAACCCAACAGTTTGTGGCGTTTATTATAACATTATTAAAAACAGCAGAATATTTTTGCTTAATGGTTAGAGCATTAGCATCCATGCCTTCCCCCCCAAAACTTGTACATATAAAATCTGTTATCTGTTAAACAAACGACAAACAAGAGTACTCTGAAGGAAGATGACAAGAAAATGATAGAGCGTGGTAGTTAATCTGACGCGGAGGGGAGAGAATTGGGCTATTTATTTATTAGATCCCTGGAGACGGAGTCAACAGAACAGGGTTCAAACTTAATGCCGGCTATTAGAGGTGAAGCTCTGGGCAGTTTCCTCCATTACAGTTTGATTTATTTTCAAAGTCTTAAGAATGGGAAGATTCAGCACGTTCAGCCGGCTGGGATATCCTGTGTGGGGATATCCCACCTCGTGGACGCCGGCTATTCATAAGGGGCAGTGCCCATTACCCAGCTGAGTTCCAGAGGACTGAGTGATCACTGGGAGCTGCTAAGAAGATGCTGGCCTGCTGCGAAGAAGGAGAGGAAGGAGAGAGAGGAGGCCTTGCTGGGGAGGGAGGAGCCGCATGGTTGGGGAGAGGCAGATGCTTTCCAGAAGGCTAACATTCGTAAGATGGGATCATGAGAAAACAATCACCTCCTCTTAACTGCTGTCTTTCCTGTAGTGAAGCACATGTCCATCTTCAGTGTAGAGCTTGACTAGGATCAAATATTGCCAAGTAAACCCAGAGCACAGCGCATGTTAAAGGCTGCCTGATGCACCGATGAGTAGACTCATCTGGCTGCTGTTCAGAAGGTGGCAGAGGGCAGAGCTACCCCAGGCAGAGACCGACACCCTTTCTCTCAGCCTGAACTCCTCCCTTCCTGCTGCTTCAGCACCGGCCTGTCACCTGGGCCTGTCACCTGTGAACATAAGGGTCCTGGGAACACGGCATTGTCAATGGCACACTTCCGCCTTCTCTGTTCCCACAGCTTCCAATGCCCAAGTTCTCACCCGAGGAGGAAGCTGTGTCAGGTACACCTCCCGTGTCACAGACTCTGAGCCACAGACCCCTGCAATGCCTGGAGGCTGTGCGCACCTGTCCACATGTCCTCACAGGCTTCGCCTGTTCCTGATTCATGGGACCGCCATCGCTCAAGGCCCAGTGCAGCAACAGAATGTAAGAGCAGTGACCTGCACAGAAATGCTTTCCTGTGTTTAACATGCTATCTCGCCCATGCAACACCTCAAAAACAGGAAGTTCCTAAAACTAAGTGAGATGCAGACGGAAGACTGAATTTTTTAGAACGTGCTTGGAATTATATTACATTCTCAAGTTATTTCATAGATGAGCAAAATTATTCTTTTTTTTTTTCTTTTTTTCGGAGCTGGGGACCGAACTCAGGGTCTTGCGGTTGCTAGGCAAGCGCTCTACCACTGAGCTAAATCCCCAACCCCCGAAAAATTATTCTTAAGAGATACTCTAAGGCACTACTTAGCCTCCGGGGAGGCTGTCAGCAGCTCTTGGCTGAGAGAGACAACTGTCCCCAGGGCAAGGGTAGAGACTGAATTTGTCTTTTCCCAGAGGAACCAGAAACTACGCCCGAGGAGCACAAACCTGGACAGCACCTCTGCTCTGAACACGGTCGCTGCTCACAGAGGCTTTGCTCCATTCTCAGCTCTGAGCTGAGTTAGAAAGAATGCAATTGCAACTGGCTTACACAAAGCCATCAGCAAACACAGGAGAACAGTCACCACAACTAGAATGAAGAGTTATCATCGGACAAAGTAAAGTATGTGACATATAGGACTTGAGGAACGACTACTTTTGCAGCACAAAACAGTATGACATGAGTGAGTGCATGTGTTTGTGTGAGTGTGCGAGAGAGAGAGAGAGAGAGAGAGAGAGAGAGAGAGAGAGAGAGAAACTAATAGTGTGACTTGAATACCCACCAGCACTAGCTTCCACTGTTCAACAGGTCTTTATAAACTGGGAGATAAAACCAGTGAACAAGACTGAACAGGGTAGGACAAACCCAAACTGCTTTGAAAGAAGCAAAGAGAGCGGTAAGCCCTAACGGCAATTGACCTTGAATGGCCCCCACTCCACCCCAGTCAAGCACCCACGCACATGAGTGAACCTAAACCAGAACAAGATGGGTCATTTCATAGGCACACAGAAAGGAACTGCGTCAGCGTACTTCTGTTTGCTTTTCTATAATGCTGATTAAACAACGAAGCAAAATTAATTACTACCTTGAAAACCTGGGGAATGACATCTCTGCAAAATATGAGCCAGATTAAGCGAATTCTTGAGCTGTACTGGCATACGCCTCCCACATAAAAGAAAAACTAACAGGAGTGCAAACGTGACATATAACCTAAGTTTCCGAGTGTGCGATGTGGCCACCCAGAGAAGCTGCATGACTCCTAGAAGCCGCAGCAGTACGGACGCTATGAAAGCACAGCGTGCATGCTTTAAGCTTCTGACCAACACTCAGGAGGAGCCTTAGGTACCCACGTTCCACATGGCTGCAATGGTGTCAAGACTTAACAGGAGGAATTGGGCAACAGTGAATGTGATTCAAGTTTTTAATTTGTAAAACTAAGTTCTATTTCCAGGCTGTGTCTGAAGACTCAGCTAATTTTGAAAATGATACAACCCTTAACTCCCGCACTCGTCTTTTGGATGACAGAGTTCAGCTGAAATGCTGTACAGCTTAACATCAAATACCAAGTCCCAACAACGATTTATAAACGTGTGTGTGTGTGTGTGTGTGTGTGTGTGTGTGTGTGGTGTGTGTGTGTGTGTGTGTGTGTGTGGTGTGTGTGTGTGTGTGTGTGTGTGTGTGTTACTCTAAATCTCTAAATGGGGAGGTGGCACAGCTGGTAACGTGGTTGATGTGTAAAGACTGAGGGCTTGAGTCTGACCCCCTACATCCACCTAGCAAGCCAGGAGCAATGATGCCCATCTATCGTTCCAGCGCTAGAGAAGCACACACAGAAGAACCCCGCCCTGGGCTCGCTGGCCAGCCAGCCCCGCTGACTCCGTGAGCTTCAGGTTTAGTAAGAGACCCTGTCTTAAAAAAAGAGATGAGGGGTTGGGGATTTAGCTCAGTGGTAGAGTGCTTGCCTAGGAAGCGCAAGGCCCTGGGTTCGGTCCCCAGCTCCGAAAAAAGAAGAAAAAAAAAAAAAAGAGATGAGAGAGATTGAAGTAGCTGAAGTTGACCTCAACCCCCTACAGGACGAAAGTAAACATGCATACATGCACACGTACACATGTATGTGTACATGTACACACACACACACACACAAAGTCTTCAACATCAAAGGGATGACTATCTCCTACCTGCCTACCTGGGAATCCCCACCACTCGAAAGCCCCTTGGCTTCCAATGCACCCAGGAACCCCCCTCCCCCAATGACCTCTGGTGAGGTGGGGAAGCATTGTGGCGACAGCCTAGGAGGCCATATTTACCACCAGCTCTTCCTTCCCGCTGCCTCTGTGGAACACGGGTCTAGCCTGTGGGACACAGTCCCTAGTGCATAAATGCCATCTCTTCTCAAGAGGTGACAAGAGAAGGGCAACGGCACTTCACAGGGCCGGGTCAGAGATCTGATTCACTGTCACTGCGGAGGCACGTGAGACTGTGACAGACCGTGATCCATGAGTGGCAGGCACCGGTGTCTTAGAAGCTTCAGTGAAAAGCTGGCAGCAATTACTGAAACTCTTCTCCAATCTCCAGCAAACCGTGTCCATGGCTGTTAATCCAAAACGTAAGCGTAAGGGGAACCATAAATGTCTTACATCCCCATGGGAGAACGCACCCTGCGAGCCAGCAGAGTCACGTCCTGTTCCTGCCGCTCTGCTATCCAGCTGTGTTTCTGGAACCACCCCCCTCAGAGCTGTCCTCTCTCCCCAAAGCATCTTGTACCCTGTGAGGCATCCTCAACGCCACACTGTCATTTACCACGGTACTTCGAGATCTGCTTGGTATCCTGCAATGTAATGGTACATCAGATGCCCTACCAAAGTGGCTTCTAGGAGTGGAGGTCACTGTGCCACCTCCAAGGCTGCCCTGTCCTAGACAAGCAGCTGGCACTAAGTTCAAACCCCTCTAGGGCATGCAAGTTTCTTCTTGCCAGTGGAACAGGGCCGAGAAAGCCACTTCTTAGCACTTACTCTGCTCAAGGGACAGGCTGGAGGGGAGGAGAAACCAAAGGTACGGCTGGTCTATTGAGCCAGCCAATGCATATGCGGCTACTGCGTACAACAGCCCCCACACCACGACAACCCAACGCCCAAAATGAATTCAGAGGAAAACTAGCATCATTTCCTTTCCCAAACCCACCTCCAATGCCTGTCAAGAGCCACAGGTCTCAAGATCCCCTAGCCTCCTCTACATCCCTCAACCTTAGCCACAGACCTCTCTCAACAAGGAGAATCCAAGACCAACTTCCCAGCCTCGAATTAAATTGAAAATTATTTCCCCATGGGCCCTAACTTAGATCTATGAGTTTTACTGAATTATATCGCAGGGACACTAGAAAAAGCCTTGTAAGTGGTTTTGAAAATTAACACCGCATAAGGTCATGTTTGTCACCCAGAAAAACTGATACATCCCTGGAGAAAACCAGCTGAGCAAACCGGAGCTTCAGTTACTGACGTGGCTCACCCTGAGCCCTCTCGGGCTCTCCCACTCTCTCTTTGCCCCTGCCCTGTGAACCTTACCCTCAACATGTCTGTGTCCCTGAACCCTAAAAACATCACCGCTGCTCAAATCCTGACCTCTGTCAACTCGAGCAACAAACAGCGTCCTTTTAGCCTCTTTTCGACGTATTTTCTACAGACAGGCTTTCCCCCCTTCACTCCTCCCTTTCCCCCTGGAAAGTGAGCTGACCTGGCCAGCGGACATGCCTTTGCTTCTCATCACTTAAGTGGCGGTGCCGGGATTTGAACAAGCCAATTCCTTTCTGGATCTCCTCAGGCATCTACCGTGCGAACTGTGTGTGCAAGACGCCAATCAGAACTGCGAGGAACCTGGGATCCGAACTGTGATTTCATCCGCACACAGTAGAAAAGTCAGAAACTGGACTCTTCCTTAGTCAGCTAAAGCTGAGAGCCTCCCCTCCCCAGCAGGGTGCGGGTGTGATCAACAACTGGACATATGCCTGGCCTGTCCCTTCACGGTCCAGTCTCCAGGGGGTAGCTCAGGTATGGAAGGAAGACCATGAGCCCAAACGGTCTTCATAGCTGGTTCACCCTGCTGCACTCGTGTGACAGTGGTGTTGCACCTGCAAGACCGTGACCTCGGGTCAGAAGCCCCACCCTCAGAAGGACAGTGCAGTGCTAGGGAGTCCCAGGTGTGCACAACAGCAGCAGCAGCAGCAGCACAATCCTGTCCATCACCTCACCTACCTTAAATGTCTTCTGCAACCTGGAGCTCAGCTAGGAAGGACAAGAGTAGACGAGAGGATGCCTGGGGCAGAGGGCATCTGCATCAGGGCTCCTAAGACTTGGTGATTTATTCCGAGTCTGGCCTAGCAGGATAGTTTCAGGCAGAAATAGTGACACTTTTCAAAACAATAGAAAGGATGCAAGCAACCCAGGGTGGGAGAAAATCAGTCCCTGGTCCCAGACAGTAGGCGCTGGCCCTGGAGTGGAGACACTGGCCCTGGAGTACAGTGCTGGCCCCGGACTGCAGGCCCTGGACCCAGACTGCAGCACTGACCCCAGAGTGCAGACCCAGGCCCTGGCCTGCAGGCACTAGCCCCAGACTCTAGGTGCTGGCCCTGGAGTGCAGACACTAGCTCTGGAGTGCAGACTCTGGCCCCAGACTCTAGGTGCTGGCCCTGGAGTGCAGACACTGGCCCTGGCCTGCAGGTACTAGCCCCAGACTCTAGGTGCTGGCCCTGGAGTGCAGACACTGGCTCTGGTGTGCAGACTCTGGCCCCGGACTGCAGGCGCTGGCCCCAGACTCTAGGTGCTGGCCCTGGAGTGCAGACACTGGCTCTGGAGTGCAGACTCTGGCCCTGGCCTGCAGGCACTAGCCCCAGACTATAGGCGTTGGTCCTGGAATGCAGACTCTGGCTCCAGAATGGCTTGGGACACACATTACCATCTGAGCGGCATCTCTGTCCCATTTCTTCCCAGCCCATCTTTCCCTTGTACTTTGATGATGTTACCCCCCACCTAGTTCTCTAAGGTGCTGTGCTCTGAACAGAGCCCTCGCAGGACTCCTCTTGCACATAACAGGCTCTAGATCTTCTGTGCTGACAGATGAGGTCCAGCGTGCTCAGCCTCTCACTTCTCTCCCTAGGAGAAAGCCAATGTTGTATTTGTAGGGATTTTTGTTTAGTTTGCAACAGTTGTTTTTTTTTTTTTCTTTTTTTTAAAATCCTTGTAAGAAAGACAGCCCAGTGGCTATGAAGCTCATTGGCAGAGCTCTTGCCAAAATTTATGAGGAGTACTCCGAGGAGGAGGAGGAAGAGGAGGAGGAGGAGGAAGAAGAGGAGGAGGAGGAGGAAGAAGAGGAGGAGGAGGAGGAGGAGGACCACCAATAACCCAACTGGATCTATAATGAAAACACTGAAAAGCATTTTATCCCACTGCTGGCTTGGAATCCAGTCCTCTGTCAACCCTGCCCATGGAAAATAACAAGTGCGAAATGACACCTAGTTAATACTCTAACAGAACGTCTCTAGCTTTGATGTGCCAAATGTCTTCCTATTTTTATTTACTCATCTATTTATACCCTGAAATTAGGATTTCTACTCCAACTCTAAGGACTACAATTGGAGCTACAAATGCAGACAGCGTGTTCTCTGTGTTGATGTGGACTGTACCTGTGGACACACACTATACACAAAAGGCAAGAGGCTTCAGGAGAGGCACCACAGGCACACCTAACATAGCCTCGGTGTGGGACAGCAGCGGTCACTCCCAAGCAGGCTTCACAGGACTGTACAGCAAGGCTCAGAGGTCTCCTTTCCACCCCAGCACCCACTGCCCTGCGACTTCCAGATGCTGTACTGAAGGGCTGTGAGTCATGGCTGGCGTGGGACGGCCATGGAGGTGATTCAGTTGGTAAAGTGCTTCCTACACAAGCACGAGGACCTGGAGGTGTTCTGCCCCCGGAGCCCATGCATGGCACAGCAGCGTGATGTGCGTCTGCGTCTCGGTGATGTGGAGGTGCATAGGTGGCTGCTGAGGGCTTGCTTGCCATCTAGCTAGCTTAAGCTAATCAATGAGTTCCAGGTTTAGTGGTGTCCCCGAGAGTTACAGTGCTCTCAATTGCTCTGCAGAAGACACCTAGTGTCAGCGTCTGGCACTCGCGGATATGCACAGACGGGCCTGGTGTGGTATGTGTTGTAATCCTAGCACTTGGGAGGATAGGGCAAGAGTCGTTCCAAGGAGGCTCTTAGCATGGGTCGTGCAGTGAAACCCCACCTCAAAACAAAACAAAACAAAAAACAGATGGGCTAAAAGAGTTTGCAGCTTAGAAGAATCAAATTATTCCACAGGCTAAAGGTCAAACACAAAAGCTGGATCCACCTTTACTTCAAAACCAATTTCGTCCTCTCAGAGAAATCCAATCTTAACTCCTGCAGCTGTTTCTCCTGCTAATTACTTCTGTGTTCCTAGACAGCGCAGCTCCCAGACTGCATCCACTGACTAACTGTTCTCTCATCTCTCTTCTTCCTCTGTGCCCCATCCCCAACACCGCATGCAAATACTTCTCTGTGTTTGTCCACTGGGTTTGTACTGCATAGCTTTTGGCTGTCAATATCTGCTATGGCATTGTTTATTTAGGTTTTTTTTTTAACTGTATTAGTGCTGCTCAAAGCCACATTCCACAGTGAATAACGATTGCATTTTTTTTTCCACTCAATTACTACTTCTCCCTGGAGTTTGACTAGCTTTTAGTTTGTATATAATCCTGGCTCTCTAAAAATATAGCTCTCTCAATATAGTCATTAGACAGCCCATTGGTTCTGGGTGATTTTGCTTTTTGAATCCCCTCCTTGTACACAAAGCATTGGGCAACTGCTCTATCCTGCACTATGTCCTCTGGCCAGCTGTTATCCTGACTCTCTTTAGCTCCACCCCAAGTCCTTTTGTCCCCACCCTCCCTTTCCCTGTGGGATTGTGGTGATTATTTCCTTGATTCAAGGCACTCCTCCTATTTACTCTCTCCTTTAGATAAAACTCATCTTCTGGTAACTCCAGAGAGGGCACAGAGCTGGGACACTGTCTCACCCTGCTCGTGTTAAGATGTATTTACACTCTCCCTGAGATCCCCTGGCAATGAGGCAGGAGATACGATGTGGGGCTCGAATCAGTCACCATTTCAAAGCCAGTGTTCAACCTAACTCCTGGGTCTTCAAAGGTAGTGACTGTTACTTTCTGGCGGCTACTGCTCTTCCCCGTGTTTGGAATTCTGAGTTTCAGGCTATGCCTTGACGTGGTTCTTTCCTTCTATTTAAGGTGGGCTGTCGATATGTCATCCAATTTTATCGCATTATTACTCAGCACCTCTCCTTCCCATCCGCTCCTACATTCACATTTGTTTGATAGAACCTTTCCCGGTGAAGCAGCTCTTCCTCTCCCAGAAGCCACTGTTCACCAACAGTTCCTCAGCTGGGGCTGGGGATTCTCCTCCATGCACAGGTCTTGTGCACGATGTCATAAGCTGTGACTACGTATGTTCGACTGCCCTGTTTTGTCCAGGAAACACTACCTCTAGCTCTTACAGTTTTTTTCTGAGGCAGTTCCCCTTGAAAAGGTCCCTGGATCTCGGGAGCAGGGAGGAGTATGCTACAGGTGTCCCCTGTGGGGCTGAGCATGCACCCAGGCTAGTGTTGTGTCTCTGTGCTAATTGTCATCTACTACAGGGGCGCTTCCTTGATGAGGTCACCTCGGGAGTTTGTTCAACATATTACGTCATCGTCCAGTCTACTCTCCACCCCAGAAAACATTTCAAACTTCGTTTTCCAAACTTTTACTCATTTGTCCTGATGCTGCTATTGTGGTTCTGCCAGACATTTATTTTGAAAACCATGAAACTACAAAGTTTTTAAAAAAACAATGCTGTGAATTCCGTGTCCCCTTAACTACACCCACCAACTGTGAACACGTTGTCGTACCTTCTCGAGTTTTCACGTGTGCACCTTTTCTTCTCTGGATAATGGGAAGTGTGGCATTTCATTCCTAAATACTGATGGCTGTTTCTAAGAATAAGGATAATTACCACACTAAAGAAAGTTAAAATGAGTCCTGGTCTCATGGTGAGTGCTGTCCTCCTGGCTCTGGGCAGTGCCCTGCCTTCCTGACTTTCTGAGCTCTGTGAAGCCAGTGCCCAGGCTGAGCTAGTGAGGGCTCTCCCTGATCTCCTCCCCACAAGCCTTTCAAATGGTTTGGTTTGGCAGACATCCAATTCCTGGTATTAAACCCTTTCTGTTTTATATATCCCAACCCTTAGTTCTGGAACAATACATTCTCAAAAGCTCTCAATATTCTCTAAAACCACTGACAAATTCCAAAAGGCTTTTCTCCTGCCGTGTTCCATCTCTGTTTACCGCATCATATATTAAAATTGAAAAAATTAATTAACATTAATTCAGTTAAAATGACATTACTATAAAATACTTTATGAAAAAAAAAATCCTGTACCTCAAAAAGATGAAAGACCGATTTACTGGGAAGAATGACATTGTTTTATATTTCAGAAATCTTCACGCCAGGCTGGGCTCTCCCTTTCTTTCCGCAAGCAATCTGTCGTGACCCACTGATGTGGCTGAAGTCTATGAAAGGGATTCAGCCTCACTGAGATATGGGAAGTGGGCAATTGATTAACAGTCTTCACAGCTAATTGCAGACATACATATAGTACTACAGTTAGCTGCAGACACATATGTAATACATTTAACCACACACAGGTATAATACTATACATTTAACTACAGACGAATACATGATACTATACAGTTAACTGCAGACACATATAGTATACTACAGTTAACTGCAGATACATACATGATACTCTATATAGTTACATGCAGATACATCTAGGATACTATATAGCTACACACAGATACATCTATGATACTCTATATAGCTACACGCAGATACATCTATGATACTCTATATAGCTACATGCAGATACATCTATGATACTCTATATAGCTACATGCAGATACATCTATGATTATATAGCTACATGCAGATACATCTATGATACTCTATATAGCTACATGCAGATACATCTATGATACTCTATATAGCTACATGCAGATACATCTATGATACTCTATATAGCTACATGCAGATGCATCTATGATACTCTATATACCTATATGCAGATACATCTGATACTATATAGCTAACTATAAACACATATATAATACTATATACATTTAACTGCAGACACATATACAATACTACACAGTTAACTGTAGACACATATACTACACAGCTAACTGAAGACACACGATACTGCACAGCTACCTGCAGACATGTACATGATATGACACTCAAGTCTGACAATGGTCATTTCTTAAAGGTAAGTTGCAATGTCGAAACTATATCCGATGCGCTTATCAACCGCGCTAAAGCCCACTGTCTAACTCATGTACTAAGTATCCCTAACTATGTGTGTACAGTGGTTAGTTTTAATTGTCAACTTGGCTCTATAAACAACCACCTTTAAAGAAAATCTCAGTAAGAGACTGTCTAGAACAGGTTGTCCTGTGGGCATGTCTTTGAAGGAGTGTCTTGAGGACACTGATTGATGTGCAAAGACCCCGGCCACTGTTGGTGGAACCAGTGGAGGACACACATTCCGTACTAGAAACATTCATCTCCCTCTGCTTCTGACTGCAGGTGTGAGTATGACCACGGCTTCGGCTGCCTGCCTTGATTTCCCTGAAACGATGGCCTAGATTGCAACAAGAGAACCCTTCCGCACTTAGAGTTACCTCCAGGTTTTTTGTTTGGTTTTTTGTTTGTCTTCTCTCAGCAACAGAAGTGAGACTAAAGCACTGTGCGCTTCTATAACGTCCTGTGTTGGTCATGTGGAGTCGTAAGTTCCCTGAGAGGTGTAGATTTTTCAAATCTTGACACTGATGTCCTGAAAAACCCATTCTCACTGGTATCACCAATAAATGCTCCAGAAAAACCTTTACTTTTAAAACCTTTTGTGCATTGTGCATTTGCACATGTGCCTATGTGGGTGTCTCTGGTGTCCCGAAGAGGGTCACAGGCTGTTACTTATAGGTGCTGGGAGTCAAACTCAGGTTCTCTGCAAGACAAGTATTTAACCACTTTAAATCACCTTTCCAGTCAGTGATCAATCTTGAGCATCAGAAACTGTCAAGTCTCAGCAGCAGACATGAGTTTTCTAAAGTTCTAACTTTGCATAAAACCTGATAACCAATACTTTTTACTGATTTCTTTCAAAAAATGTCTGCCAAATATCCAAGTGACAAAAAGCAAAAAGCATGCTTATATATGTTCCTCAAGATAAACACACTTTTCAAGGAAAATGGCGAGTTCGGTTTGCAAAAAAAAAAAAAAAAAAAAAAAGCCTCTATAGAAACGTTCTTCTTAAAACTATTATACTTTGGTATAACACAAGTTTTACATACACACTTCTCATGTCATCACGACAAAGGTAAAAATGGTGTACGTAACAGGAAAAGTTTAATTTTAACAAGTTTACTGCCTTAGCAAGTGAAACTGAATTTTCAAAGCTGCAAATGTTTTGTGGCGGTGAAGATGCCAGCTTTGAACCACTGCACTGATTCCTGCTAAAAGGCCAGTTTTACCCCCACTGCTTGTAGACCATCAGTGCGAGTGTCAACACAGAAAGCAGCAGAATGCTTCAGATCTAATGGCTTTCCATCTCTCGGGCCTCACAGTCGAATGGAAACACTTTTAATTCTTGGAGCAGATTTGTCTCGGCCTATCCTATGTGAACCATCACTTCCCTCTGCCTGCTTCCTCCTTGACCCATGTTCACGTGCTGACATGTTCTTTGGGAAGCCCTTGCTGACTGGAGGCCATGTGTTCTTAGGGCCACTTTCACTGTACTTGAAGGGCTCTTCAGATCCATCCTGAACCTGCCCCCAAGGACTTGTTCTTTGCTCACTAGACCCCTAAACCACAAAAGCTCCTTCCATCACGGGCTGATGTACCCCAGTAACACCGTTCTTTGAGTTTAGCCAACATGTCTGACACTTAAGAAGTGTCTGCCTGGTTTTAACTGCCTGTATAACTAGATAATATTGGCTTTATGCTTGCCTTCTGGGCCTCAGTCAGTCTAAATACCTGACAGCTCCTAATGTGACTGTCAGTTCCAGCAACCATACAGACAAAGGCATGATTTTATGTTCCCCCAAAAGCCAGAGGCACCCAGAGCCACTACTGGTTAGATGTGTTACTCTGTATTAGTGGTCTCTGCAAATGTAGGCCTTGCTACCTTCTGGCCACACAGACAATCTTCAATGGCTCTAAGTCCCTTTAGCCTTTAGCTGGTCCTGAACACCTCACCACAGTGCTGGGGCTCCAGTCTAACCACCAATTTCACTATCCATGTCCCACACTGGAACTAGATAGAATTGTGCTTCATCTACGGTGTGACCCTGAGTTTCTGTGTAAGGACAATCTGCTTAGCCGAAAATGTACCCACTATTCAAGTTGGTTCCTGCTCCTCATATACCCCAAGGATGCTAGTTTCTTTTTTTCTTTTTTTTTTTTTTTTTGGTTCTTTTTTTTGGAAGCTGGGGACCGAACCCAGGACCTTGCGCTTCCTAGGCAAGCGCTCTACCACTGAGCTAAATCCCCAACCCCAGGATGCTAGTTTCTAATAGGGCTGATTGCTTGCTGGAATTTGTCACTAATTTATAAATCCCAAAAGGATACTGATTATAATATATCCAGTACCTACTTTAATACCTAGTACACAATAGACACTCAGGGCATCTGTGAAACTGATTCAATGGGATCGTGCATATCAAGTTCTTAGCATAACGCCAAGATGAGGAAGTCAACAGGGAGGCTGTCTGGACTGTGGCAGGATGACAATTATTAGAACGCTATGACCTGTGCAAAGATTATTCAGTATTTGCCCTGCCAGCCTTGTCGGCCTGCGAAATATGTTTTCTATTAGAACGGGGATCTCAGCGTGTATCTGAGGGCGGTGAGAAGTGATGTGGCCTCAGAGAGTGTCTCTGTTCGTGGGTAGTAATTTTTATTATTAATTTCTGCTACCTCCTCAGCATTACACTGCAGACTTACAACTCGGCAGGCAGCCTTGCCACCATTGGAAATTAAGGTCTCTTCTTTGACAACCTGTTGGGCACATTCTGATGAGGTCTGACCAAACTGCTTTCAGGAGCAGGGACCAGGCTCACATGTCATGCCACTAATCCCTCTGAGGATAGTGTCGAAGATTTTAGCAAAAGGAGCAGCAGGCGTCTGGGGATTCAGAAAACACTGACAGAGTTCCACAGCAAAAGAGAACTCTGTCATGAGAGCCTGGGCTGAGGTGGGGACAGCACTGGGCTGAGGAAATGCCTGGCTGATGAAAACGGGCAGCTTCTCCTGTTCAAACATCTCAAGCGAAACCACTTCTGATTGTGTTTTCTAGGAAATGAAGAACCATTAGCAAAACAAAGCGGCCTTTGATGAAATACTGAAATAGAGATATCACAGCCTGGATAGCAGACAGTGAGTTACTGAGTCTCGACTGACAAGACTGACAATGCCGGAACTCAGTGTAAGCAGAAAGGCGAGGTTAATTTAAATTAAACCTCAAAACAAAAAAACAAAAACAAAACCCTCGGTTTACACAGCAAGGCCTACTTGGGGAAGAGACTGCTGCAAGATTTCCATCAATCTAGAGCAGTGGTTCTCAACCTTCGTAATGCTGCGACCCTTTAATACAGTTCCTCATGCTGTGGTGACCTCCAACCATAAAATTACTTTGTTGCTTACTCTGTAACTATAACTCTGCTACTCTTAAGAACTGTAGACACTTGATATGCAGGATAACTACTACGCAAACTCCAAAGGCGTTGTGACCCATACATAGGTTGAGAACCGTTGGTCTAGAGTAACGTAAACTCTTCCTTTCCTTCAGTGGGGGAGTTTTCTGTTTTTCCTGGATCTGTCTGAGTAACAAGTCACGGCAAATTTGGCTTGATGAAGTGTAGGGAAGCAATCTGGACACAAGCAGGTTCTCCAGACCGTCACTCGCTCTACCCAGGCCAACTTTCGTCCTGCTACAGTACCAGTGAGTGAAGTGTGCGCTCTAGTGTCCAACTTTGTAAACCACAGCAAGATGGTGGACAGACACTATTCCTTCTGCCAGGGATGCTGCTAGAAAGGTGACTCTCCTTGGCAGGTTGTCTGTGTCCTTTTCTGCACTGGAACAGTACTCCCCGGCTAGTGCATAAGACCCTCTGACTCTCCACTCACACCTTCAACATCCGCAATACCCACAGCAAACTCTTATTCCAACTGCACTTCAACTCACTGCTAAACCCCAACTCTTTTCTAACCCGAGACCTAGCACCCAGCAAGTGCTCAAAGTGGGGTCTCTGCCAGAGGTTCCCTGTGAGGTCAGCACGCTGTCCTGGAGCAACACTGTACTTGGCAACAACATTCACCTTCAACGTGACCTAGCCTGAGAGCGCACTCAAAGGTTCTACTTCCTTAAATATTCATTTTAAATTTCTACTGAGTCACTGTCTTCAGCTTTGCCTCTGCTCTTCTTTTGCAAGTGGGAGAGAATTCTAGGCTACCTTGGCCAGTCCTGGCTGGATCCTAGCCACTCCTGTCTTCTGTGGGATTGCTCCACCCCTATACTACCAACCCCACCCTCTTCCACAGGCTCAGGATCCCTCTGTCACCTCACGCCCCTGCACCAGCATCATGACTCACTGGTTCTGTTTCCTCTGATTCCAACACCATCTTTACCTCCCGCAGCCCATTTCATCCTCAGTGCCGCCCCAGGGCTCCGAACCCTCAGTGAAGAGCATCCCTGAAGGTCACCTCATACTGGCAACACCGGTGGGTTCTTCCAGTGTTCTCCCGCTTGGCCCCTCGTGGTCCTTACCTGCTGCCAGTTGCTTGCCTTGCTGGAGGCCCCAAGCTCTCCTTTTATTCCTTGGGCCCAGAGCCCTAAGCATACCTTTCTCTCTTTTTCTCCAGAATGGTTGAAAGCTGCAAGGGTGCTCACTCCCTGCATTTCCAGACACCATCAGAAGGTCCCAAACTGCCTCACCCTGCGCAGACCCCTCTCCAGCTGCAGATGCACACTTCTTACCACAGTCTGGGCCCAGCACTTGTCAGCCTCACAAACACCTTAAACTCAGCAGTTCCTAGACTCATTCACCACTTCTTCCCAGGAACTGTAAGACCCTGAGCCTCCCAGGTCACCCTTAATTATTCAAGTCGATAGCCTGGTTGCCCAGCTAGCCTGCTCCTCCTCCCTTACTGCATATCCCAACCAGTGGAGGCCAGATCAAAGCATCTAGATTAACCTACAAGAGCATCCCTAAGATGTCTTTGCCCACTCAGTCGACAGCATCACAGCCCCTTGTCTGCACAACAGCTAACCCATCTGCTACAGTCACCACTGTGCAGCCTGACTATTTTCAGTTTCAAAAGAACCATTGATGTGACTTTCTCAATCAGCCACCCCATGCCTTGGTGTTGTTCCCTGGAAAGCCTGCCGGAGCCTGCCAGAAACCCGGTGAGCAGGCTCCTTCCCCTCTCCACTCTTCTTCCTGCCATGTTTCCCACCTAACCCTTGACATGGAAGAATTCCTTCTCCAGCTTCTCCCTGGGCAGCTTCCCCTTATCGAGCTCCCCATTAGACACACGGACCCCAAATTCTTCTTCGGGAGTCTCAGCCGAAAAGGCGCTATCTGCTGAAGCTGGTTTTCTCTTTGCTTAAAGTGTTAAAATACCTTGCCCCAAAACAGCGGTGTGGTTCTGTGTATGAGATGTAACCAGGTCACAAGGCTGACCAAGATGAGGACTGCATTGCTCTTGCTAAAACTACCTGGGTACCCTCAGGAGATCATCAGTAACCTTTGATAAGTAAATTATAAACAACACAGAACCTCGAAAACACTAGTTTAACTCCCTCATCTCACTGTGAGTCACTGCTTTGACCCTTAACTGTTCAACTCTGAGAAATGAACATGAGTATTATAATAAATAATTCCCAGAGAGATGCTTACAGTTACAGAGGATATCTGCACACACACACACATGCACACGCACGCACGCACGCATGTGCACACACACACACGCACACACACACACTTATGTCATCGAGGTAGTTATATGTATAAATATATTTACTTACATATAAGTGTGTATCTGTGCAAGAGGAGACACACACACAAGCAGACATGGGGTAATGTGAACTATTTCCAGTGTGCTGCACAGGCGACGTTGGCCCTAAGTTCAGTGACTTCTCACATCATCACGACGCCATCGTAACACCTGGAAACAACTTCCAAACAATGACTGCACTTTCCTTTTTATTCCAACTTTACTGACTGTTTAAGAAATGCACCACAGTCACTTCGTTTTTTTAAATCCTGGCTCCAGAGAACAACAGAAAGTGCCATTTAATCCTTTTAATCTCCTTTAATGAAAAACACCTAAGCCATCTTCTATCTTAATTTGACAATGTAGTCCTTTATGATGAGCTTTCTCTGTAGAGCCAACCCTGGTATCAAACGCAAGATCCTCCTGCCTCAGCCTCCTGAGCGCTGAGGTTACAGGGACCCTCCGCGATGTGTGGCTGTGACTGACATTTCTAAACGGTCCAGGCTACAGGTCCTACAAAGTTCTGCCTGTGCTGGGCTTGTCTACTTCTAACTGAAGAGACGCGGGTGCACATGGGCTGTTGACAGTGGTGTGCAGAGGACAATGTGCACTTCCTGCTCAAGTGCAGCCGGTAACAGGACCCAGACGACTCCCTCTCCTTCCTCCCCACCTTGGCTACACCTAAACCCAGGTCCCACAGGGCCAGGGTTCTTCCAAGTTGATGATACCCCAAGGTCATGCAACACTTAGGACAAAGCTAACGGGACGCTGGCTGTGAGGGACCTAGAGAGCAAGTTCTGCCTGAAGGGAACGAGTGAAGGGCTGCAAGACATGGAGCTGAAAGAACCCAGCATCTGTCCCTGAGCACAGCACTGAGGAGGCGCTAAGGAGGGCTGAGGGGTTGGCTATGCAAAGGGAGGTTGGAGAGAACCTGGAAGCTCCAGCGAACCAGAGTCGAGAAGCTGTCAGAGGCTCAATGTTATATTTGAGGCCATTTCCAGAAACACTTGAAAACAAGCTATGGTGTCCTACATACCTTTTACAAGGACTGGACAATCATCTCCACTGCAATTCGGCGACAAGAGATGTGTCTTCGTTTAAAACCGTATCTTCTGTGAGCTTTGCAAGTGACAGCTGCTGGGAGAGGGAAAATCCGCTTTCTCCTCCAATGGGGTTGCCCAGGAAGCTGACCAACATACCTGGACTTCAGCTTCTCGAGGGGTTGTTGTTGTTATGGTTTGGTGGTTTTGTATTGTTTTGCTGCGCCCCCTCCCCAGAGAGAGAGAAAGAGAGAGAGAGAGAGAGAGAGAGAGAGAGAGAGAGAGAGAGAGAGAGAGAGATAGATGAAGCTGGGTAGGTCGGGAGATGGCAAGGATCTGGGATGACTTGGAGAAGGGAGAATATGACCACAATAGAGTGTATGAAGCCTTTAAAAAGTACTTTTAATGTAATTAAAAACGTCTAGGGCCTCAGAAGCATCACCTTCAGACACTCAAGCTGTCAAATGTGGAGTCTTGGCATACCACTAGTGATCCTGGGAGGCTGGGATAGAGTCTCAGGGATCTCTGTGCCTCCGTTTCTTCATCTACCAAACAGGGCGACAGAACTGAGCGGTCGTCAGAATAAACAAGGTGAGTGCTAAGTGCTAGACAGCGCCCAGCACATCGAGCGTGATCAACGCCTCTGTAGTCACCAGGTTAGGACAGCAACTCCACTTAACTCCACTCCATTTTTTTGTTACTTGAACCTTTGTAGAAAAAAAAATGTTAGCTGACCGCCCGTAGATGAGATTGCTGTAGACTATTTGCAAATGGACCCTTGGTTAAACACCCCCTGATGTTAGCTCCAGGACAAAGCACTTGCCAATCAATCGTGCATGAAGACCGTGGTTCAATTCTCAACACCTCGGAAAGTAAACCAACAAAAACAAAATATCCCCAGTTGCATCCCAGTAAACCAAGAGCAGCTAACTGCCTTGGGAGAAGCTTGCTGGTACAAAAGCAATGATTCCACACACCTGCAACCAAGGCGAAGAATAGTTTTAGGTGGAGCCTGCCAGTACAACTCTATCAAATCATATAAGGAAATTGGGCTTTTTTTTCCTCCCTCAAACTTAACATCAGTATGGGAGGCCTTTGCAAATGATGGCAGAATTCAATGAGATGCACTTTACACAGCAACAGGAAATCCGGGTAGAACACACGGCTACACCTTTAAAGGCCGCTCTAGGCCTTTCCTGCGCGACTGTTACTGCTCTGCGCACTGTTGTCCAGGGCTCTAGAGTGAACAACTGCCCTGTGCTGAGCGGAAAGGAGCTCTTGGGCCTATGCTAGAGGAAAACGGCGTGACGTCACCATTCCCAGCCTCTCTGCGTCTCCTACATAGTTCCAATGATACTTTTATGGGGAAACCGGGTCACCAAGCCAGCACTCTGCTACCACTGTCCACGGTTGTTCTCTGTACACCTTACAGCCTCCTCGCCATGGCTGGGATGGGGTGGGGGGTGGTAGGGGGTGGGGCAACCACTTCTGATACCATACAGCAGCAGGCAAGTTCCAGGCCACCAAACTCGTATCAAGAGTGAACATGTGTGTTTCATTCATAAATCCAGGGCCCTCGGGCAGGTCCAGAGCAACCTGCCGGGAGCATAGCGTAGCTTTTAACTATTCACCGCTACACCTAGCATCTCAGCATAGGGCTGTGTAAGGTTTCAGGCTGCCCAGAAGGTCTGTTGTTTATCTCTCCGCCTGTTCGGATCGTTTCTTTCCTTGCAGACATCGCTCCCAGTGTTCAGCAAAGCTTTTGTGACCTCTGTAGAGATGGAAGTCTATGGTCACTATAAAGACAGACAGCACAGGACTCAGAGCCTCTCTTCCATGTCTCGTCAGCTCTGTGGCCCTGGGGAGCCAACTCTGTGCCCTGAGGTTCCTCAACTGAGAAGTGAAAATTATAGAACTCCTACCCCACAACCAGAAAACACAGGGAAATCAGTAAAGACGCGAGACACCGGTGGCCTAACTCCCAGCAGCTAACTGGACTCTCTACCTACTGGCTGTCCTTATTACAGCACAGCAAAGGTGGGCTGGCAGAATACAGTTCTTTTCTTCAGAGAACGGTAACATGAGAGATATTTGAAAAACGCATCAATTGTGGCCTAGACTCAAGCACTCGAGTCAGAATTCTGGCTCTGACAAACTGTCCTTCATCTAAAAGAATCCTGCGTTACCCCTCTGCCAATGGCCGACAGGAAAAGGCAGCTTGGTACCAACCTGTTGTCTACCAGGTGAGTGAGTCTGCTCAATGCCGAGTTCCTTCAAAGGTGAGCTTCAGCAAGGAGTCATCACAGTCACCCAAACAGGCCTAGGCAAAACTTGCGGTCCCGCTCAGTCCCTGGATCCTGGAGCAGTGGTCAGTATAGGTATTTGTATGAGAAGCTACCTACACTTGTTAGAAATGCCCAGTTCACTGATGTTCAGGCTCCAAGAAATCAACTGGGGGACTAGGGAGAGTAATTTTATAAATGATTAGCCTACACAAAATCCCCCTTCTTAATTTTCCCAGCAGTAATGATTTTTTACACTCCGGATCCTGTCATTCACGATGGCAGGACCAATCCCACGGCTCTAGGTCCTTTAGCCGAACTGTGTTTATGCCACAATGTAAGAAGATCAAAAGAGACCCAGTTAAAATGCCTTCTGTATAAACAAAAACAGAAGGAAGCAACCATCAGGGACTAAGCAGAAGGGCTGTGCTCAGTTTCCAAACATGGGTGTGTGGGGTGGAGAAGGACAGATGCTCTGATGACTCAAGCGCGTCACGTGACCACTCTCACGAGGAAGACTGTGGGCAGCAACACAGAGGCTCTCGGCTCTCACGTACCACAGCAATAATATTCTGTTTGCTTAGAGAATTACACTGAAGGGGGGAGCAGAAATCCGTAAAGTTTAAGAAAATATATTAAAAATAAGGAGTGAGGTAAAAATTGACTTCTTTGAAGTAAAAATATGTTAGCAAAAGTGTACACGATATTAGGAACATATAATTTATATACACAAATCATTAAATGAAATACATTTTGTTTAATGTATTATCTGTAACACAGTAAATCCAGAATGTAAAGAAAACTTTTGTCTATTTGAGAAAAACAGGAGTAAAAAGGAATCAGTTACTCTATACACACACATATGTACATACACACATATGTGTACACACACACACACACACACACACACACACACAAAGCACACATACATACAGAATTGGCATTTTCTTTACCAACAGAAACTATACATCACAGGAGTACTGTCAGCTACTGTAACCTTTAGTAACCTAATTCTAAATTTTGAAGCTATTAAAGGTCTTTACAGAAACAAACTACCTTATAAAAAACAACCTAAGTAGAGATCATAGCAATATGAGATAATGCTTATCCCCAATTAATCTACCAATTACACACCATCCTTATCAAATTTTCCATGTGTCCTTTGATGGCATCTGTCAACTTGATCCCAAAATTCATACAAAGGGAAAGAAAGCGAGAACAGCCACGGACACTGGCAGAAGCGGGTGAGGAGACTTAGCTCACCAGGGCCGGGGACTCACAACAGTGTGGTTCCAAGTCACACTCAGCGAGAACAGACCATAGACTGACAGGAACAGCACTGCACACGTGGGTCCTCGGAGCTGCAGTAATTTTGTAGGTGACTAAGAAAGTGTTACAAGCTAACGCAAGAAAGCGCAGAGAAGCCTGGAGATGTTACATGAAATCAAAATCTTCCTATAGCTTACAACCTACGCAAAATAGAAACCAGATGTTAAAAGTCCTATCTATGAAAGTAAAACCTTAAAAGACAGTATTAGAAACCATCTCCAGGGAGGGAGGGAGGAAGGGAGGGAGGGAGGGAGGGAGGGAGGGAGGGAGGGAGGGAGGAAGGAAGGAAGGAAGGAAGGGAGGGGAAGGGAAGGAAGGAAGGAAAGAAGGAAGGAAGGAAGGAAAGAAGGAAGGAAGGAAGGAAGGAAGGAAGGAAGGAAGGAAGGAAGGAAGGAAGGAAGGGGAAGGGGAAGGGGAAGGGAAGGCAGGCAGGCAGGCTGGCGGCCAGAAAGAGTGACCAACATGTTTTTCAAGGAACACTTATTTTAAGAAGGGAAATCATCTATAATACCGCTTGGTATTAATCCTATTGACGTGACTTTCCCAGTCTTGAAAGTTACACTTTAAAAGGGCATTTCTGTCATCTACTGCTCACCTGTTAACACAGCCAACACCATGCCTCCCGTTTCCACCCCAGGAATCAGGTGAACACTGTGGAGTTGAGTGGAAGCTATGTTCTACCCACTGAGATGACAGAGGTCATGTGGTGGTGACCTGCTGTGAAGAGAACTACCCACTTCATCCTCACAGCCATAGCCTTCAGACAACCTTGCAATGGGATCCCGGACACCCATCACAGACTTCAAGTTGGATCAGGCCTGACATCCGAGCTACACCGAAACTTCCAAGGGTTCTTCCCCGGAATGGCCCCCAAAGCTAGGACAGGAGTGAGCATGATCTGAAGAGGTAGAGTGTGGGGGGGTTCTTCTCACGATCTGTGCATAGGATTTAAATACAGGAGGCGACCATGTTTGGAGGACACACACCCCCACCTGTTTCCTTAGTGCTGATTCCCGTGACTCAAACTATCTCCTCTGCCTCTACCACTTTGAGCCGTGTTGCTGCACAGCCTCTCACACAGAGCGAGCCCGTTTCATAGCCACTGTGATGGCCACGTGCCTCAGACGTGCTGTGGTGAACCGATGCCAGGTTGAACAGCCTCACGCCAGTTGTAAGGGGAGACAGGCTGATGGCAGGAGAATGCCACAGACGGCTGTGTGGCATGGGACGTGGGAAAGAGCATAGCTGTGGTGCTCGCTCTGCACCAACATCCCTGCTCGAAAATGAAGGACAGAAAAGTGGTAAGAGGCAAACGTGAAGTTACAACATGGCAAGCAACAGTAAAATGTAGAAACAAACAAGAAACAAAAAGCCCACATGTTCAGAACCCCGCTTTTCCAGAGAGAGAGGCCAAGGGACCCGGCATAGAAGAACGGTTCACTAAGGAGAGGTTATTCACTCTCCAGTCTTATCTCTGCCATGCATCCTTCCACTTCACAGACACCTAAAAGCATTTTTGCTAAAAGCTTCAGACATGTGTCAAAAAAAATGCATTAACTTAACAAGCACCCGGTTTATGGTTTTAAACTCCCATCAGAAGGCAGTGACTTCCGCTGCACTCATTAGGGTCATCCCTGGCCATGCTAAAGGATGGCGGGCTTTCATTCCACACAGGTGCTCTTGAGTTCCAGGAACAGGGACAACACTGTTGTCTTCCTACACTCTCCTACATAAACAACCAGATCTTGAACATGCAACCCCTTATAGTTCCCCACGTGAGTGCTGGTGGGTGCAGAGAAATGGGGTGCTCTGGGGGAAAGTGGTCGGAAGCATCATGTGGCGGAAGGCTGTGTGCGAGTTAAGATCACCGGCTGGGTAAGGGGCGTCCCTGAGCAGAACACAGGTCTGTGGAGAAAAACGCCATCCTTGGCACGAACAGACTGGCCTGGAGTCCAGGGAACTGTGAGGGGTCTATTCACTCATCCATGGACACCTGAGATTATGAGGGTATCAAACAGTGCAGAGTCTAGGGGCTCCCTGGGCACGAGAGGAAAGAAACAGCAGTATACCACGTGTCCCCCACTCGGACAATAAGGAACTGGAGAAGGAACTGGGACTCAAGGCAAGAAGCACACCAAGGCCAGATACTTAGGTGAAAAACAGGTTTTGCTCCAGTACAAAGAAGGGCAGACACGAGCCGATGCACCACCAGAATGGATGGGGCATGAACGGAAGCCCCAGGTCAGTGCCCCAGTCATTAGATGCACTTTAACCTCGGCTGCTGTCTATGAGTGCTGCATATGGGTTCCTAAACTTAGAACCCATTATTACTTCAGTTTTAAAAGGTAGGCGAAAACTTTTGTCAGCTCAAACAAAGTCAAGACACTAACAAGACATAAAATAACTGAAGGGCCTGAGACTTAACCGAGATGGTGGTGGCCACCAGCAACCAGAGGACCTCAGAGTCTTTGGGGGGCGGGGAGCCCGAGAAACCCAGGGAGGCTTCAAGAGGAGAGGAAGCTTTGGAAGATGGGTCTGCAGAGCTCGTAGTACCTCAGGAAACACTAAAAGAACGGGCAGGTCTTAGAGAAAGAGCCTTTTAAAAAGTGGTCTCACAAAATTTGAAAAAAAAAAAAAGAGAGAGAGAGAGAGAGCAGCCCACACTGCTCTCCTGGTGCAGGAAGAGATGGTGGGGCCACAGCACTGCCCATGGGCTGCCTGGTGAGCTGGCCCCAAGGTGTGCAGCGGCCTGGAGCTCTGTGGATCCTTCTGCTGGATACATAGCTCAGGAGCAAGCTCACCCTGGTAACCACAGGGCACCTGAGATAAGCCTCAGAAACAGTCCAGTATTTTTGGTGCTTCAGAAACCAGAAACCTTGAACCAGACCAATACTGGTTGCAGTATTTGCATGGAAAGCTGCCCAGGCAAGAAACACACGAGGAATAGACGGCAGTCTGCAAAGCCCCTTTGTGGATGAATGTGAGTGGAGAGGTGGCAATGACAGCGAACGGAGACTTGGGAGCACAGCTGTGGTGGTCAAAGGAGCACATCCCTGCTCGTCAGGGCTAGCCACGTGGAGTGCAGCAGCCTGTCGCTCATGCAGGCTCTGTCCTCGATCATCTGCCGAGGCAAACAGTCCCCGACTTGGAGCAACAGGATATCAGAGATGAAGAGTTCACTTTCTGGGGTAAGGCTCCTCGAAAGACTTCTGTGGTCCCTGCTACTGCCAGAGACCATGTTGGTGCCTGTGATCAGTGTTGCTGGTGGAGGCCATGATGGTTTCCATGGTTTGACTTGAGGCCACGTTGATATCCATGGTCCACGCTGCTGTGTGTTGGGGAGCATGTCTGTGGTCTGTGCTTCCCTGGAGGCCATGCTGATGTCCAAGGTGCACGTTACTACACCGGGGCCAACCTGATGTCCTTGGTTTATGCCGCTGCCTGAGGCTATGCTGGTATCCTGGTTTTTGCTTCTACCAGAGACCATGTTAATGTGCATGATCAAGGCTGCCGCGGTAGATCCATTTGCTGTGGTCTGTGAACAGTGCTGTGACTCTGGCTGCGCTGGTGTCCGTGGTCTATGCTGCTGCTGCTGCTGCTGCTGGAAACCATGTGAAAGTCCACGATCTGTGATGCCACTGGCTGTTAGGCACAAGGAGGTTTCTTTTGCAGTGGTGTTGATGACTGCAGACTTATAACTTGAGAATGAGAGACACTGAAAGGCTCTGTAACAATTGCCCGCCCTCCCCCACCCAAATAAAAACACAGGAAACCATTGGTGAGAAGACTTGAAAACTGAGGCAGTGACAGAGATGCTGAAGCGAAGATCTTCCCAGTTGATGGCTTCAGGAGGGACCAGTGGGTGGGTGAGGGGACAAGTCTGGTAGTTTTAAGGAGCTGGCTGCCTAGAGTTTGACCGTGCTCCATGAGTCTATGGGCAACACAAACTGGGCTTGCTTTTCCCTTTATGAGGGGAGAGCAAAGAGGTGGGAGGGTGAACCTGAGAGGAACCGGAAGCGAGTGGGATGGGGTACGCGGTATGAAATCCCCACGTAATCAATACTGTGCTGGGAAGAGGAACAGCAGCGGCGACAGCAGGACTGGCTGTACAGCAATGATAGTCTCTTCACGACACTACAAAACAAAGTTTGCATTTGCCACACGCCAAGTGCCACACATCTACAGAAAGGACATGCGGGCATCCCAAGAAAGCAGACGGCGTGACAACGACTTCCATGGCTTTTACATCTTAATATCTTAACACCTTAATATAGAGGCGAGTCAAGCATTTAGGTGGATGTATGTGGTTTCTGTCAAACACTGCTCAGTCTTATACAAGGCACTAGGCCATCTGTGGATTTGAAAACTAAAGAGATTCCCAGACCCGATGCCCTATGGATTTCCAGGTAAGCCTCTGTCTCTATTTTATTAAAAAAGAAAGAAAGAAAGAAAGAAAGAGAGGGAGGGAGGGAGGGAGGGAGGGAGGGAGGGAGGGAGGAAGGAAGGAAGGAAGGAAGGAAGGGAGGGAGGGAGGAAAGGCTTGAAGCTACTGTCTTGGTTAGGGTTGTGCTACTGTGAACAGACACCATGACCAAGGCAACTCTCATAAGGACAACACATTAATTGGGGCTGGCTTACAGGATCAGAGGTTCAGTCCATGATTATCAAGGTGGGAGCATGGCAGCATCTAGGCAGGCATGGTGCAGGAGGGGCTGAGAGTTCTACAGCTTCATCTAAATGCTGCTAAGAGAAGACTGGCTTCCAGAGAACTAGGACTAGGGGTCTTAAAGCCCATGCCCACTTCCTCCAACAAGGCCACACCTCCAAATCGGGCAAGCATATTCAAATCACCACACTGCACTCCCTGGCCCCCATAGGCTTGTTCAAACACATGAGTCTATGGGTGGCATACCTAAACACTGCATAATAAAAATTACATTTAGTCCAACATCCAAAGGCCCCCTAGTCTACAGTAGTCTCAACAACGTTCAAAGTCTCTTCTGAGATTCATCCAATCACTTAACTGTAACTCCCAAGGAAGACAGGGAACCAGCTGGGCAAACTCCACACTCTGCACCCCCATGTCTGATGTCAAGGTGGTCTTTAGATCTCCGACTCCTTTTCCACCTTTGTTGACTGCAACCAATTGCTTTCACCTGGGCTGGTTCTACTTCCTGTTAGCAGCCTTCCTCAGCAGGTATCCCATAACTCCGGCATCTTTAACATTTTCAGGTCTCCACGGGAACTTCAACTTCTCAGCTTCTTGTTCCAATGTCTGGGATCCACACATGATCTTCTGGGCTCCCCCTCTGAAGGGTTTTCGTCAGTTCTCCGGCTCTGCCCTCTGTAGCACTCTAGGCTCCGGTTGACTCCACTCCACTGCTGCTGCTGTTTTTGGTGGTGGTCATCCCATGACACTGGACTCCCCAATGTGAACACAACACCCAGCTCTATTGCACTTCCTGGTGCCCTTTAACTACTTTAAACCGTGCGTTTTCTATTTTTTCTTTCTAAATCTTGCTATGCTGCATCATAACGCTCTTCATGAGACTAAACCACAGCCCAGAGTCTAAACTGGATTCTTTTAAGACCTCCTTTGTCAATGCAATTAATTTGACTCTCCTCACCTGAGCCTCAGACAGATTGTTCAGACGAGGGCAAAAAGCGATGGCATTCTTCACCAAACTATCACAAGAACAATCTCTCAGCCACATGTTAAAATTCTTCTCCTCTAGAGCCAAGCTTCCACAGTTAAAATCACTCTCAGTAACAGTCTTTCACAGTCATACTAGGATAGCCCATGAAGCCCCACTTAAAGCATTCCAATGCTTTCCAAATCCGTAGTCCCCCAAAACTCACCTTCTCCCAAACAAAAGCATCATCAGGCCTATCACAGCAATACCCCACTTCCTGGTACTAACTTCTGTCTCAGTTAGGGTTTTACTGCTGTGAACAGACACCATGACCAAGGCCACTCTTATAAGGACAACATTTACTTGGGAATGGCTTACAGGTTCAGAGGTTCAGTCCATTATCATCAAGGCAGGAACATAGCAGCGTCTAGGCAGGCATGGTGCAGGAGGAGCTGAGAGCTCTACATGTTCATCTGAAGGCTGCTAGGAGAAGACTGACTTCCAGGGAGTTAGGATGAGGGTCTTAAAGTCCAAGCCCACAGTGACACACCTACTCCAACAAGGCCACACCTTCTAATAGTGCCACTCCCTGGGCCAAGCGTATTCAAACCACCACAATTACCTTTAGAATTTCATACCAGCCTCATGGATATTTCTAAGCTGAAAATGCTATTTCTTTAACAAACGTATATTCTGAATGTCAGAAGGTTAATAAGATTTTTAAAGAACACCTCTCACTAACTAATTTCAGATGAATTCCTTAAAAAAAATCAACCTACAAATGTGAGTCCATTGGGAGTGTCATCAGATGGGGTTGTGCTGTGTCATGCTGACTGAGGATGGTGGTGTGGTGTGTTACAGTGACTGAGGATGGTGCTGTGTTATGTTACATGGTAGTGTGTTACAGTGACTGAGGATGGTGCTGTGTTATGTTACATGATGGTGTGTTACAGTGACTGAGGATGGTGGTGTGGTGTGGTGTGTCTATCACACTGAAGATGGTGTGGTGTGTTACACTGACTGACTGAGATCCCCTTTGTTGAGCAGGACTGGTATTGACTTGTAGCTCCTTTTCCAGAATCCTACTTTAAGGAAACACATTCCCTAACATAACTTCTGCTGCTCCTTCTGTCCCTCCTTCATCCAGCCCTGCCTTTTCATTCTATAGAATTAGCAACCACTGCCACAACCAAGGCGTGGGCAACATGAATCCATCCTTGTCAAACCAGGCTGAATCCAGGGAGGAGGGAGCATCCACTAACTTAGGCACCAGAAAAAAAAAATCAGTATTAGTTTCAGCCTATTCTCCCCTACACAGGCTTCTGAATCCCTCATCCTGGAGATGCTGGTTCTCAGGGTGCTGGCAAGTCTGGGAAGACAGAGGCTAAGAGAAGAGACCAGTTCTTCTTAATCAAAACCAAAGTCAGATTAAACCCCGTATCAAAGGTCAATTTAGAAAGTACATCCATTTCCATAAAGCCCAATGTAAGGTGACGGCTTCTGCCCACCTCCTGTGCTGTGTGTCTGAAGGAGAGGGATTTGGAACCGCCTCCTGATTCTTCTGCTTCCCTCGTCCCACATCAGAGCCATGTCAAGGCAGCTTCTGAACGTGGACTTCCTTGGCTAAGAAGTATGATCCACTCTGTTTGTATTTTGTGATAAACAGAATGGCAACAACCAGAAGACGTAAAAGGGCACCCCATGTTAGAAGCAGCAGTTAACAGTAGTTAGTATAGAATTATACAGATAATAATTACTAGTGGTCAATGGGCATTTACTGTGTATAGAGGTTATTCTTTAAGAACTTTACATGTACGTGGTTTACAGGAGTCCAACTTGAGAGCTAGATAAGTATTTATTCTCTCATTGAGAACTGAGTGTTCGAGGGCTGCAGTGGTTCTCACTCAGCCAAAGGGGGGCTGGGGGTTCAACCTGGGGAGTTTAATTCTAGATTCCACACCAACAAAAGATTAACAGTCTAAATCAATGTTCCTTAACTGGCATCTAGGACTCCCAAGATGAGGAATGTCTGAGGACCTCCTTGGCAGTCATGACTGAGGACGGACGCCCTGGCAGAGGAGCCAACCAGTCTAAGCTGTCAACAGTGCTGAGGCTGGGACACTCCCTGTCCTTAACTTTAGAGTAACCTTCTCTCCCGTCACAGGTGGGAATACAGAGCGGAGGGCAAGCACGAGAAACTTAGCACAAGGAGAGATGAATCGCGAGTTTGGCAAGTTGACTGGAGTGCTCACTCACCTGTTCAAAAACCATCAAGAGCAACAGTAAATTAAAAAAAAAATATTAACACTAAAATCAGAAAGGGAAGTGTTAACCAGCATCAAAATTTTAAAGCTGTCTTTGTATTATAATTCAAGCAGGGACGTTCTGAGGCCCTTGTGTAGCCACTAAAAAGAACAGTTACTGGTCCCCTAGAGCCTACCTAGCAGGCAGGGGATGTGTATATGGTCCATCCTGCCTGGTCCTCACCAGCAACCCTGCAAAGATACGCTTAGAGAGCATGCCCTGGGCCTCACAGCCAGCAAGGAGAAGCGCCACGAATCTGGTCAGGATCACCCACACTGGTCCACACCATCTCTGACTCCTACGTCAAGCGACCTCCGGACCTCACAAAAATTTGGAGACTAAGGGAAACATGGTCATCGGTGAGCATTAAAAATGTTTTTCAGAGGAAGACAGCAACGTACCACAGTAGTAAAAGAGTAATATAGAATTAGAGTTTTCCCTGGAATATTCAGCTCTATAAAATTATTGTTGTTCTAGCAAATCTACCAATTTTCCAAATGAAAGTAGGTTTTTTTTCTTTTCACTTGCGGCAAAAGCTAGATTTCTAAATTGTTGCAGGCTTAAACATAAACACCGGTAGCTATGATTAACTTGCATTTACCTCGACTTTACATCCTAAGGTGAAATAGCTTTTAAAAAACCAAATATCAGAAACCCCCCCCCCCAAAAAAAATCTAACTGGGATTTCGGTGCTATCAAAACTTTCAGGCATCTTAGTTATTAGAATAGTATCCACACAAAACATTAAATAACACTAAACAAACTCCTGCATCCAACATATGAGTATTTCATTTACAAGGAGTCAGACACAGAGACGCTCACACGGTGGGAGCAGAAGCCACCTGTAGCTTCCGGGTCGGGTGGTGGGCACCTGCTTAGCTCGGACAGCAGCCAGGAGGGGGCTACCGGATCTCTAGAGCTCAGGCAGGGTACTGCTTCTTGACCTGGGTGCTGTGTAAACAGGTGTTTGCTTCGTGGAAAGCCATCAAATTCCACATGGAAGATGTGTGCATGCTAAGGAAAAGTCGAAATAAATGAAAGATACCAGACCTGGGGGTGTACGGAGGTAGGATGTGCACCTATAACGTATGAGACTCTGGGCTAACGACACTCACCGTCACATGCTAAGCAGAAAGTAGGAAGAAATTAAAAATACTAGGTAAGATCTGCTTGCCAAAAGTCCATTCACCTCACCGAAGACAGGCAGATTCACATCAGTTCTACTCTGCTTGTAAGACTTAAATATCAATGCCGTTCGGATGACCCAGCAAGGCACGCCAGGGCAAGCGAGTAGTCTCTGCATGTGAGGACGCTTGCCGCCAAGCTCACGCCAGATTCAATCCACGGGACCCTCGTGGTAAAAGGACAGAGCTGGTTCCCACGAGCTGCCTTATGACCTCCACACATACACCAGGACATGTCTGCCCAAACACACCCAGAACACGTTATGTTTTTAGATGTAGTCACATTCTTCTATTTATGCGACTAGGCTGCAAAGGAACGTAACGGCGATGGTTAATGTCGGTTGTCTGCTACAGAATTCAACTCAACTCCTGTGAGGGTTTCCTCGGTCAGATTAGTTCAAAGAGGAAAGACCCACCTTGATGTAAGTGGGTACCTCCCCTCAAGCCCAGAGAAGGGGAAAGGAACTGTGTTGTTTGCCTGGCTGCTTTCACTCTTGCTGGCAAGTTCACCTATCCTGTCGCCAACACCACTGCATTCCTTTCCAGGTTTTCCTTGTAGACTGAAGACCAGAAGCTCCCTGAGTATCTTCCATGCCCTCATCTCCAAACGGGGATGCTGAGACATGCTGCCACATGGTCTGAGCAACTGCCATACTCTGCTTACCTGCTGTGTGTCAGCCATTGTTAGACCACTCAGGAAACCCCCCATCCCTTTAATACACGTGCATTCTGTGGGTCCTATCGCTTTAAGATTCCTGACTATTATAGCAGTAAAAATTAACAATTTCAACCAGACATTATTATTATGACCGACTTAGAGAAATCTTTTTTTTAAAAAAAAACATCTAATCTGTTCGTGTTTAACAAGGGCGCAGCTCTACATGGAAAAACACGCAGAACAACTCTTATGTTCTAGACTCAAGGCTTGTGGAACTCGGCTGGCGGGTGAAGAATGCCAGAGCAATGGGCTGTGCTGGGCCAGAAGCACCTTCCCTTGAAAGGGCTGTGTCACGGAACTCTCTGCGCTGACCACACTCTCCAGTGAGGGTGTCCACTGACCTCCAACGTTAGTGCGCTCAATGATTCAGAAACTTCTTCGCAATAATGCTTCACTGCTGGGAGCTAAGAAAACGATAAACTTAAATCATCAAGTTCACACAGGAAGCCTACAACCAAATTCAGTTTCAGTTTTAACCCAACTTTAGCTAAGTTTCTTCTAACACCTCAACGGCCGGTACAAAAGTGTAGGGGCCAGGCTTCAGAAACCAGAGCCCACCTCACCAACATCAGTGTACATTAGCCAATTGCTACCACTACCATATAGCACTTGATGCCTTCCAAGTTAGCCACTAGACAGCAAACCTACAGGGTAACCTGCTGTCCCAGGAAGGCCCAAAGCAGGTAAGAGCGTCTGTGTAAGAGCTGAGCATGTCGGGCTAGGCAGCTGGACAGCGGAGACACACAGGTTCCTGCCTTTGAGGAAAGCCAGTCCACACCTCTGACGAAGCGTAGGTGCACAGCAAACATTCTGTGAGATCAGAAAGGACTTCTCTCTGAGGATGGGGAGGAGATTCCAGGGAGGTGACAGCACAGGTTAGTATATGAGACGGAAGCATGTGTTAACAAACGAGGGTGTTACCGACAGAAGCACAGAGCTGTGAGGGGAAAGGCTATCTGGCAAGCAGAGAGGAAGAGAACAGACCGTGTGAGGAGCTCAGAGGGCAGCGGAAAATGCAAAGAGAATACAGTCCAAGCAAGCAGGTCTGCCCGCTCCACAAGACAAAACCAAAGGGCTCAGAGGCCAGGACTTCTTTACCTAGAACACAGATGCCATTGACCGAGCTCGAAGATGTAAGTGGTGCTGGACACAGTCACGTGGGGTTTCAAAGAGGCCAACATACTTTCTCGAGAACCATGTGCTCCGAAGCACATCTAAACCAACAGCAGTCATTCCCAGTCAGCCCATGATAGCGATTCCCTCTCCACTCCATCGCTGTTTTCAGCTGCACTGGACTCATTTCCCTGCACCTGTACAGCATGCTATCAAAACCACCCCTGCAGACACACTCGCTATTACTGAAGTCAAGCCTCCATCACTGATCCTTCTGTAGAATGGCTCTCTGCAGAACACCTGATCTCACTAACCACCGGTGCTGCCAATTCAACAAGGCAGCTTCCAATTCCAACTGTGTGTGTGTGCATATGTGTGTGTGCAGGTGTGTGTGTGTGTGTGTGTGCATGCAGGTATGTGTGTGTGCATGTGTGTGTGTGCAAGTGTGTGTGTATGTGTGCAGGTGTGTGTGTGTGCACAGGTGTGTGTGTGCAGGTGTGTGTGTGTGCAGGTGTGTGTGTAGGTGTGTGTGTGCAGATGTGTGTGTGTGCAGATGTGTATTCGTGTGTTCAGGTGTGTGTGTATGTGCATGCAGGTGTATGTGTGTGTGTACAGGTGTGTGTGCAGCTGTATGTATGTGCATGCAGGTGTATGTGTGTGTGTACAGGTGTGTGTGTAGGTGTGTGTGTGTGCAGATGTGTATGTGTGTGTGCAGGTGTGTGTGTGTGTGCATGCAGGTATGTGTGTGTGCATGTGTGTGTATGTGTGCAGGTGTGTGTGTGTGCACAGGTGTGTGTGTGCAGCTGTGTTGTATGTGTTTGTGTGTGTGTGCAGGTGTGTGTGTAGGTGTGTGTGTGTGCAGATGTGTATTTGTGTGTTCAGGTGTGTGTGTATGTGCATGTAGGTGTATGTGTGTGTGTACAGGTGTGTGTGCAGGTGTGTGTATGTGCATGCAGGTGTATGTGTGTGTGTACAGGTGTGTGTGTAGGTGTGTGTGTGTGCAGATGTGTATGTGTGTGTGCAGGTGTGTTGTGTGTGTTTATGTGTGTGTGCAGGTGTGTGTGAGTGTGCATGTGTGTGTGTTTGTGTGAAGGTCAATATGCGTGTGCCTCTGTGTGTGCATGTGTGTTTTGTACACAAGTTGAAAATGTGCATGTGGCAGCTGGACATCGGGTGTCTTCCGTTTTACTTTTAGAAACAGGTCTCTCACTAAACTCAGAGCTCCCCAGACTGCATGGCCAGCACATTCTGGGGATTTGCCTTTCTCTGCAGCCCAGTGCCAGCCAGGGTTACAGATGTGCTGACACGCTGTTGCACTGGGCTCTTAGGTAGGCACTGGATCTAAACCCCGTCTTTGTTCGTGTGCAGCTTTTCCCATTGAGCAGTCTCATCAGCCTGGCAGCTCGTACTCTTGTGAGCGAGAATTCACTAATTCACTTTGTTGTCACGGCAGCCCCTGTCTGGCAATGAATGGGTTTTCTGAGCCACATTTCCAGCAGGCTCAGAAAGACAGTCAGAAGCAAGCCTCTCTCAGTGCGGTCCCCTGTTCTCAAGGGAATTTACTCCGTGCTTCCGGCACCAACAATTGGCCAGTCCTCCAGGGCCCTGGGCAGCACCCACTCCTTAGAGAAGTGAGTCAACTTGCCAGGGTCGTTTTTTGTCAGTTGGTTTGGTTGGTTTGGCTTTTTGACACTTTAAAAATGCAATCTAAATAAAAGTTCTCTGAATTTTTATTGGTCACTGTTTTCAAAGGGAAAGTTATAAGAAAAGACCCCCTTCCTCAACAAAAAGAGGGTTCCAAGTGACTAACGGGGTCATAATTCAACTGAGTTAGACTAAAAGCATAATTAAAGATAACATTCTCTAAGACTAATATGTTAAAAACAAGTCAATGGAATTTTGCTTTAAGGACACAAATTATTTTTCCAACTAATGCATGCATTGAGTCAAAATTATAATTATTGTGTAAATGTAATATACATAATTGCAGTGTTAATTAAAGATGCCAAGCGCTAGAATCAACATTTCCTGTTTTAATTCTCTACTTCCAAAATTGTTCCTTGTCCCTCAGTTGTCGTTTTTTTTTCCCCCTCATTATCTTTGCTTCCTCTAACACAAGACTAAGAACCAATCACAGATATAGGTGTTTTGTACTTAATCTACCATAAAACAGTAGGTGTAAGTTTTCTCTTGCTGCTGTAACAAACCATCAAAGACCTCTGCTGCAAAAAGCACAATAAATTTTCTTGCACACTTGTTTGCCAGTATTCAGCAGGCACCCTGGATTCCCTGCCAGAATCACACCAGGAGGACAGCAAGGAGTGAGTGAGTTCTGGGGGAGACTGTTTCTAAGACCCTTGGGTGGACTGCAGACCCTATGGTGGGAAGAGTGAAGTTCTGGTTTCCTTACTGGCTGACAGGTTTGTCCCCAGCTTCAAGAGGAAGCAGGCACTCTGATTTATGGTCCTCTTCCTCTACCTCAAAGCCCCCTTTGCCCTTTGCCCTCATCTCTCTCTAAACTATGCATCAAAAACCCTTCCCTTCCATTGTTAAGGGCCCTTGCGATTACACTGGGCCCTTGATAATCCATGATAATCCCTCTTAAAAAGTCCCTGCCTTCGGTCCCCAGCTCCGAAAAAAAGAACCAAAAAAAAAAAAAAAAAAAAAAAAAAAAAAAAAAAAAGTCCCTGCCTTACTACATGCAGGTTTCCTTTTGCCATGAAGGCAAAACCAGAAATTAAGGCAAAGGCCCCCTGCACCCAAATGGGCTAACTACCTACAGAGTGCATACGAGAGACTCTTTTATTTGAAAGCGTGACTGTTATTCACGCTACACAGCAAATCAGAGTCACACACACACACACACACACACACACACACACACAAACAAACGACTTTTAAATTGCGGAAACTAGGAAAATCCCAATATCGCGAATCAATACGTCGCTCTTTTGGAAGTACTCAATGTTGGAATCTCGAATCAGACTTCTAACTTCAGGTTAAAATGTATTATACAACATACTGAAACCTACTTGAAAGGCTCACAAAAGGCTACAGAAGAGAACTGATAAGGAATTATGTTGTTTCAGGTCGTAAAACTGCAAGTGACGCTGGTTTTAAATACTTAAAAGCACCCCATACATTTCCTGGTATTCATACTATGAAACCACACGCAAATGTGGCGGGCAATGGCATCAATCACTCACAGAGTCACCCCACTAATTTCCAAGTCCCCTGTTAGTCATTAGAAGCTGTTAACACGATCCTTTCTTTGACTTAGTTGCACACGTGGCTCGATGTCTGAGCTAGGGTTTGACTGAAGAACCCAGGTTCTCCTACTGCTCCAGATAGTTGAAGGGAGCAAAGAGTCTGCACACACGAGGACCCTGCCTGTGCTGGAGGGGCAGCTCTCGCCCTTTGCTCACTGATCCACGTTCAAAGCACCTGCTCTCGTATAGTCACTGTTTCTGCCATCACCTAAGCCGTGGAAATTACTTATTAGGTGTGATTTTTTTGCTCTACAGAATTCCAAAAATCATAGGAATCATAGGTCAGATCATAGGAATCAATGAATTTTAAAGATAATGTTGGGGTTTTTTTTTTTTTTTTGGTTCTTTTTTTTCGGAGCTGGGGACCGAACCCAGGGCCTTGCGCTTCCTAGGTAAGCGCTCTACCACTGAGCTAAATCCCCAGCCCTAAAGATAATGTTAAAAGTAAATAATGCATTACTCATATCTGTAGTCTGTATAAGGTCCATGCTCGGGTAAGCTGTCAGATACTTTATTTTTTCTCCTGGAATTCTTACTTGCATTTCTTTTCAGATTTGGTTCTAATATATTCTGACTCACCACCACACTTGCCTCTATTTGCTTTTTATGGGTTTTATCATCAATTACCTGTCAACTAACTCTGGCCATGTTGGCATTACAATTTCTTATTCTTAATATAAAGAAACGCTTCACATAACATCAGTTACACTACCAAGGCCAAACCCTTAAAAACGCTACCCAGCCAACTGCTACCTCAGTTTCTGTATAGGCGAATGCCTTTCTGAGACATCAGAGCTAAGAGGATACCATCAAGGCTCTGTTACCTCAACATTGTAACTCCGGGTTCTTCGGAATGCTATCTAACTCTGGTGTGTTTTTGATGTTACCTCAACATTGTAACAACTCCTGGCTCTTCAGAATGCTATTTAACTCTAGTATAACTCTGATGTGAAGTAACCAATTCTTTCAACATAAAATGTTACAAGGTTTCCTTAGTTTATCTTTCAAATCATCCACCGAAGGAACACCAGGGAGAGCATCCACTGACAGACCCTTCTCCCCAGCTCCTCACCTGCATCATCTGTGCAAAATCTGTGAGGTTTTCCTGTAAGTACGGCTCCTGGAAACCATTTTTATTGAATCCATGAGAGCCAGAATAAAGCTTAATGTTTTTCAGATGTCACTCCTTCCGGTTCCATGAAATCAACGAAAGCCATCATGCCATCTCCACAGTCTTCGCATTGCACTTTAAGTAAATCACTGGACTTCTACATGAAATGGTTGGCGCTTCGCCCTTGATGACTCGGATTTTACTGCTTTGCTTTTCTAAATTTTCCAAAGGGTGATTTTTCCCCCATCTCAGTGGATGTTGTGTAATGATCGGAACCATAAATTTAAACTGACACGATCATTTCCTACAAGAACTGTACTGGAAGGCAGGATACTCTGTCAGGAAATCAGGTGAACTGTATGGCATGCTCTCAGACACACCGTCTTTGCTTTATCCACACTCAGTGACGACAAGTTGCTACTTTAACCATGTAGAAGCTGACCCGTGCCTGCAGTTTTACTGAAATAAGTGGGTTCTCATTCTAGAAATGACAGTTTGTTTTATGTTTGTATCCAGTAGAGAATCAAGATACATTCAGCTCTGCAGTTTATTACTCATTCTTTTCTTTTCTTTATAGGTTCAGAATATTCATACTTACAGTGCACCTAAATGGAAAAGCCCAAACTATAACATACCTTACTGAATTAATTAAATTATTTACAATAATCTCACTAACTAATTCTTGAACTTCAAATTGTCAGAGAGTAGAGTGTGGTGATTCATACACGTAGTCAGGAGGCTGAAGCAGGGGGACAGTGAGTTTAGGGCTAACCTAAACTACATATTACACCCTGTCTTACCAAGCAAAACAAACAGGTTCTCTCATTATACGGACTGAAGATTTATAACAAAGTGACTATAAAGGAAACCAAAATCAAGACTGCAAAGCCAAACTACATAAAAGCAGCACCAGTGAACAATCTGGGGACACTGAGAAGCTGGTGCTTCTCCTCAAGCAGTCAGCTATGCTTTCCAGGGCCACCAAGACACACTTCAAAAGTGGACTCGATGAATCCTGTTAGCTGCTGAGCTAACACTAAAGATGACGTCAGCTCTCCCACTTCCCACAATCACTGTGACGCTCACAGTGCTCCATCCACTACCCACTCAAACATACCGCTGCGGTATTGTTGGTCCCCAAGGCTTACGTGTCCACAGCTTGGTTCCTGGGGTAGCCATGCTGAATAGAGGTGCATCTGTAAGAGGAGGCCGTACGGGCGCCACCATCAGACTGGATGAGTACTGATCTTAGAGTAGGTGAGGTGTGAGGACACCGGATAAGCTCCTATAAGAACCAGCGCTGGGAACAAAAGCTCCAGGATATCCGCTCCATTTCCCGGCTAGTGCAAACCCCAATGCTTCCCTTTCAGAGAAACTCAAATCCTCCAGCTAGGCCTGATCTCTCTGCATCCCTGGCTGGCTCTACCCCAACATTTCCCAGTCTGCGGAGGATTATTCGCCCTCACACAGAGACTCTTCCCTGCCGACCTAGTCCACATTTGTGCCTTTTCCCTCCCAGCGCTTCTCACAGTGCACAGTTGCATATGTACTCAAACAACACTCCACTGTTTGCCCACACTGGCCGATTAGCTCCATGCTGATGCGTCTGCCCGAGGCAGTCTACCCAGTACCTGGCATAATGCCTGGGCGTGGAAGGTACTGGATAAATATTTGTTGAATAGATGAATGGGTGAATAAAATATGAGGCTTTATGCCTATGTAACAGATCTGCCAGGAGTAAAACAGGACTTCTGATACTTCTAACCACATTATACAGTCGGAGAGTACCTGTATTCTTCCCACAAGTAAAGATTATACAAGCCGAGATTATACAACAATAGCATGGGCTTGCCATCAGAATCTGCCTGGCTTTAATGCTGGCATTCATGGGCGACTAAGAGGGCCCATCTCCCGCTGACTTTACCACTGGCCAAGAGACATCATTGCTCTGCCCTCAAACAGAGAGACCGAGGGAAGACACAAGGACAAAGGTGTCAGGAGAGAGGTCGGGCCAGACACCAGGTCACTGATGTGCATGAAGGAATAAACTGTAGGCCAGCATGGGGAGCAGGGAGAGGTAAGTCAGGAACATCAACTCAGAGGAGACAGGAACGGCAGCGGGATGTAGTCATGTCTAATGCCATGGCCGGAAAAACAAAACATGGGAAGGGTAATAAATGTGTTTAGGAGCTGGGAGTTCATCTCCTCAATCCTGCCTGTCCACCAGACTACTGGCTTATAGATTCAGTCAAATATGTGAGCACAAAGAAACTGTTCGTGCCTGGATGGAACCCAGAAGCAGCAAGCAAGGCTCATAGAGCAAATGTAGCAGGCCTAGCACGTCGCACAGACAATGGTGTGCATCTGAGAGGCCCAGGAGGGCACAGCCTGTGACTGAGGTCCGGGTCCCTGAATGGGAGAAACAGATTCAACCCCTATTCACGCTACAGACGATATTCCGTGTTTCCTAGGTACAAAGCCCTGGAGGCAGTCGTACAAGGACAAGTAAGGCTGAGGTAGGCCAGTGGTTACCACCCCGCACCCCCACCACACACACCACGGCCCTGGTCTGTCTCCCTTGGCTGTGGTGAGGCCAAGCTGAGCCTACCAGATTCTCTCCTAAAAATGCAAACCTTGAGTAGCCTTCCGAGGCTCCGAGAAAATATTTTCTTTTCCAGATTACAAAGAGGGTCAAGGCCTGATGTGCCCAATTCTTAGTATTGTGGATAACGTGTTTAGGTACAGAGACTGGCACGACTACTAAGAGGTGAATGGTTTAAAAATCTTGAGGCAAAAATCTAAGCATGTAGGAAAAATAACGAAAGCTAAAAGGGGGCAGCAAGAGGTGGGGAGAGAAGAAGGCAGAGCCACTGAGTCCAAATTCCCCAGAGCTAGCGACAAGTTTGTTGCATTTCATCACAGCATGAGCTTGGAGAGCCAAAGCGAAATCTAACCTCTACAATGTGTGTGTGTGTGTGTGTGTGTGTGTGTGTGTGTGTGTGTGTGTGTGTGTGTGTGTCTGTCTGTCTGTCTGTCTGTCTGTCTGTCTGTCTGTCTGTCTGTCTGTCATGGGGGTGGGAATGAACCAAACTCAGGACCCTGTATACACTCTAAGCCAAGTCCTCTATCACCATGCCCCAGCCCCAGCTTTCTGTTTGTCAGCCATTCTATTAACATAAAACTCCCGACTTTAAAAGGAAATCACGGGTGTATGGTGGGAGATTCCCATAGAGTGAAGAGAAATGTTACGTCCATATTTACACTCCAAGAATGTTTTGGGCACTCATCGTGTGCTCTCAAACATCTGTCTTGCTTTCCTTCTTCACATACCACACGGTGTGGCCTGCGCAGGTCCTGGGTTCCATCCCCAGCACGCGGTGCTGTTTAGGGAGCTTGCAGATCCTTGGACACGAGGCGTGGCTGGTTGGGAGTCAATCAGAGGCAGTCCTATGTACTCTGTTCCCAGGACCATCTCTGCCTCCTGATCCACCATGAAGTCAAAGGCTTGTGCTACAAGATCCAGCCACCAGGGACTGAGCCCCTTGGCCACCATGCCTTCACTGTTGCCGTAACTGGCATCTCCTGAAACGCAGCCGGAGTAAACCAACCTCTCAGGGATTTTGTCAGGGGTGGCTGGGGGAAGTAACTACTACAGACTGTAAGACCTTTCTCGTGTCCTTCACCACCCAAGAGCTTGCTTCTACTCCATTCCTTCCGATCCTTCAGGTCCTGGTGAAGCCAGGTCACGTCATCTCCCAGCCTTCACAGTAGCCAACCTTGTCCACTCTACACTACTCTTTCTTTTTGGCTCAGTTATCACTATCAGCAGACCCTCTCCAAGGCCGCGTCACGGATCCTTAAACAGCCAACTGTTCGCAGGCTGATCACTGTTTATGCCGTGCATGAACACGATGAACACTACACTCGATTCCAAGGAAGCGTCGTGTCCTCTGAAGGCTGGTGTTCAGTAAAAACAGAACCGGTGCTTGACTTTGCCCAGGTTGTTCAAAGTCATAATCACAGACACATCCAGTAACCCGGTAAGAAACATTGCACATTAATATGTTATTTAAAAGGCAGGTATTATATAGCAAATTGTTTTATTGAGAGAAAACTTGCCGTAAGTGTAGTATGTAAAACTGATCATAGTATAATATCAGTGTAACAACTTGCCAGTCAGACTGGAAACTCAAGATACTTATCTCTTGATTATGTATCAGAGGACACACATGATTTAATCCTTTAAAAAAATTAACATTTCATTTACTTCCAACTTGGTCTTGGTTACCGTTTTATTGCTGTGAAGAGATACTATGACCAAGGCAACTCATAGAAATTTACTTGGTGGTCTGCTTTCAGTTTTAGAGGGTTAGTCTGGGATCATCATGGCGGGAAGCAGTCAGGCACTACACGGGAGCAGTAGCTGAGACGTTTACATCCTGATCCACAGGCAGCAACCACAAAGAGAAGACAGGCCTGGAGTGGGCTTTCGAAACCTCAAAGCCAACCCTCAATGACACGCCTCCTCCAATAAGGCCACACCTCCTAATCCTTCCCAAGCAGTTCCACAAATGGGGACCAAGTTCAAATATATGAACGTAAGGGTGTTATTCTTCTTCAAACTACCACCAATTTACTGGGAAGGAATAAGCACGGTGAACCTACTGTACCACTTAGGCCTGTCTACTTCACACTGTATTAATCATGCAAATTCAACCCCAAGTCATGGGTGGACAATGCTACAACACGTTATAGCAATGGACAGAGGAAAATAGCAATCTTTGGGAAGTTTAGCCCCAGATCTAATGCAAAAATCCTTTAAGATAAAAAGCATCACACAGCTCCCAAACACAACTGTAACCGGATGAACGCCAGCTGCCTTCTGCCCTAAAACAGTGTACGAACTTCCAACGTCCCCTGCCTACCCCTCCCCATCAGCCATCGTGCAATGCTTCCAAATGTTTGAGCATCGGGGAATGGGAAGAGGGATGCTGTGGGCACCTATTGAGTCAGGGTCAAGCTGCTACACACCTCACCGTGCACAGCACAGCTCTTCAAAGACATTCCCCAGCCTCATGTAGCTGAGTAACTAACTCTGTACTACGTGAAAAACAAGGTCCAGAGGAAAGAGCAGCTGACGAGAAATATGAACATCACCATTTGCCTCAGCTACTTACCTTGGATGCCTGGGGTGTGGAGACCACGTGGATTGTGCTGGGTTTGACACCGTTGGCCTTGGTCCGCTTATACAGGGCAAATCTGCTTTTCCTCCTGCCCCTGTCACCATTAGGTAAAGCACCATTGTACCTGAAGTAGAGACAACAAAAGCGACGGTCAGTTGCTTGTAAGTTTGAAAAGTGTTAGGTGTGAGCACTAGTGCCAGAGGGCAGGAGTGGCCAGAGAGCTGCTCCCTGAGCCCTTACGGAAGGAGAGGGTTGCAAGCAGACTTCAAGCTGTAATAAAGCCCAAGTCACTTCCAGAGACTTCATTTAAAAGTGACGGACAAGTAATTACAGGTTTCCTATTCTATAGAGACAGACTCTTCAAATCTTCCTCAGAAGAGACAAGGGTTTACATAAGCAAATGCTCATTCTGCAGAGGCTGTACAAACACTGGTTGGAGTCGGCGAGATCCGCTCTAACAGACCTGGAAAAACACTTGAGAGGTAATTTAAATGAACTAGTTAGGGAGGAGTATGCTAATTAAGCCGCATCTCTTACTCTCAGATCATGTTAATGCTTTCTGTATGATCTTCATTCGCAAAAAAGTCTAAATTTAGTCACTTTCTGCAGAGTTCTGAATCCTGGGTGCATTCTCGCTAGTTTGAACCCTACACAGCTAGGTTAACAGGAAAAAAAAAAAAAACAAGTTATACAAATTGTACACGAGTTTTACCTCGCTCTAAAATACCTTGGAAAGTAAACAAGTCCTGAGGTAGGCTGCTCATATTTAGCTAATGCCAGAGTTTCAAGAAATTCAGGATTACAGCTGACAGTTTGGTTTCAACTGCGTGTGCTAACCACGGCTTAACTACTAATCTCTGAATGTTTTAACCAGCACCCCATGTGGCCACGCGGATTTGACTAAGACTCTTTTGGCACCATGGCAGAACTTCCTCCCAAGAGAAGATGCCAGTGAGAATCGTGTAAAATTTACCAGGATAAACACAGCTGCTCTAAGGCCCTCTGAGAACACCAAAGAGGAGGGCCACAGGTCTGGTCACCTGTGCCTACTCGGTCTTAGCCAGCAAACCCTGTCCAGAAGAGAAGTGTGGGGTGAGGCCCCTGGGAACTGAGCAGGTTGGAACAAAGGGGTCTGGGTGTATTTATAAGGGCTGAGTCAATGGCTCTACCAGACAGCGGTTTTACATTACAACGAAGTTATTTGTACTGTGCCTGACATCTGTTTCCATGCCCACCGCAGCAGAATGCCAGCTACCTAAGGATGTCTCCAGACTGAAGGAAAAAAAATTGTCAAGTTTTAGGAGTCTCTTTTTCCTCTGAAGCAGGATTTTTAAAAAATGTATATTTTGCCTAAGTCTGCCATCACTAGTATCAAGTACTCACGAGTAAACGATCTCTATAGACTTACTTGAATATATTCTGACACCACTTAACTCGCGATCAGCTATATATGTATACACACACACACACACACACACACACACACACACACACACACACACACATTTATTAAAGGAAACATGTGAACCAATTAAAGCCAAGATAGTGACCAACTTGAAGAGGCGTTTTCACAAGTTCTGTCAAGGTTTCCTATGTCACACAGTTTCCTCGATCATACACTCCAGTCAGGGGAGCCAGGCCTGGGCAGTGTGCCACAGGCACTGTATAGCTCTCTGCTCAAAACTGCATTCCCTCCTCGAAAACCCGCCCCTCCCCTCACACTACCACTCCCTGTCTGCATAAGACGGGACATGCCAGCACCTTCCCCTGCTCCTCTCCAACTTATACCTGGTCCAACAACATCCTCATCCTAGGACACACAAAACTGGGAGAAGGGACAACTGACCGTTTTGGGTGGGTGGCCTGAGCCACATAAATAGAGCAGTGGGAATGTCATGTTCTGGCTGACGCAGAAAGCTAGGGGAAACCGTATCTGTAAGGGCTTTTATGGGCTCAGATGTCCTCTAAGCCTCATTCATGAGAGGCTGTTTCACAGCCTCAACGCTATGACCAGCACAAAGGGAAGGGGTCAGGAATGCCAGCACATGCAGAAATGACTTAATTTAAACTGCCTGCGTTCTTGCACAGATGCACAGATCCTGTAGGCTACACAAATGCAGCAGTGCATGTACACACTAATGTATCTACACAACGGCAAGTGCAAAGTCCTACTGGGAGCAAAACAGTGGCGGGAAAGCAATGGCAAAGATGAGTCCAGTTTCTCGTTTAGATTGAGCGCCTAAGCTGTACACCCAGTGTTTACCAGGGCCCTGCCTTCACGGGAGCCTTCTATCTGTAAGGATCTATTACAACGGTGTTAGAAACACACAGGACCAGGGGTGCTAGCGGCGCACAGAGCAGGGGAAGGCACTCTGGAGTTGTCGTGTATCCAGGCCAGAGGATAAGATGTGGAACACACACTAAGCAAGAAGACTCCGGGAGTCCCAAGTTCTAAGTTCCAGAAGCAAAAAGGCAGTGGGGAGGTGGGAAGGGCAGACAGGGTGAGGCTACAGGAGCAGGGTCCTGCAGGAGAAGGACCTGGCTTTCTTAGCCTAAGGAGAACAGGGAGTCTGGTAGGATTTGCTCAGTTAGTATGATAGGACCAAGGAAGTACTCAAGTAAGGTACACGATTCAGGATGAGCTCACATGGGCTATGCGAGTGACCGGTACAGAGCCTCATCACAGCCTGAGGGGGCAGGCGGTAGACAGATGCTGCGTCCCCAAAACAGATCCGAGCATACCCTGGAGTCTGTGGGTGAACCTTTCAGGAAAAGGCAAAAGTTGGTGGGACCTAACTCTAATGACAAGCATCTTTAAGAGCCGCTCTGAAACGGAGGAAGAGACCATGCAAAGATGGAGGGGAGCTAATTCTAAGGAATTCCTGAAGCCACCAAAAGCTGAAAGAAACAAGGAAGGCCCCGGAACCCTCAGAGGGCACAGGGCCCAGTCCACACCTTCATCTCAGTCAGCCGTGAGCCTTCTAGAACTGTGAAAATGTAACACCCATTGTTTTAAGCTACCCGTGGGCGCTCATCTGTTATATAAGCCCAGGAAATTCCGCAGGATGAATCAAAGTAGAATGGTGGGAATGAGCTAGGGCCTGATAAAGAGGTGGCATTAAAAAAGAGCTACTACACCCCAGGGATTCTAGTGCAGCATGGGACCCCAGGTCCACAAACATGTGACGCTCCACAGGTTGTACTTGTCTAGGAGGAAAATCCGAAACAAGTCAACAGTATGGACAGAGAAAGGAAAAATCAGAGAGGTTCTGGCCTGGCCAGGGTGAGGGCACTTCTAAAAGGAGTACTGGAATTACGAGTTATCCAGATACCAGGCAGAGGACAGCTGCCATGGCCCTGACAGATCCTCACATCACTCAAGGGCAGGGAAGGTTTTGCCTGGGGGACTCCCTTTGTAAACTTTGTAAGCCCTCAAGGCAGGAAACTACCCAGCCCCACTATTCCTCCACAACACACACACACACACACACACACACACACACACACACACACACACACACACACACACACCAGAAGCCCCAGCAGCAAGGCAGGAAACTACCCAGCCCCACTATTCCTCCACAACACACACACACACACACACACACACACACACACACACACACACACACACACACCAGAAGCCCCAGCAGCCAGGCCCCTAAGACCTCCCTAACTGTCCTAGCCTCGGTAGCTGTCACAAAGGTCATCTCCGGACCCCCAACAGGACCCTCCTCAGATTACATTAATTTTAGGTGAAAAGACTGAACAAAAGCCACCAATCCCTATGAATAGGGAGACCCACCAATCCCTGACCTTCCTACAGAAACCCATCAATTCCTGAGCTCCCGCAAGTTCAGGACTTGAAATTCTACCACCCTTGAAATCTCCATATTAGGAAGCCCCACAACGCCCAAGAACCCCTCTATAAACACCAAGCTTTGTCCAACTTCCTGCTGTGTTACTCCCTCCCAGGGGCATAGGTAGTCGCTCCTGAATTGTCCCCTCCACACCCGGACCCTCTAATAGATCTTTTATGAGATTTGCTGCCTGGTGTGACCCTCTCACCAGAAGAAGACAAGAAACAGTGAAGAGAAGAAACAGAGAGAAGGCTGAGGCTCCTGAGTTCCTCAGCTCAGCTGGGGATCCCCTCCCCGGGAGCTGCAAGGCCTCTGCTGAGGAGGCTTCCTCTGAGAGCTGCGTGGTTCCTGGGCTCCCTTGTCTCAGGATGCCCTTCCTTTGGAGCACCATCTCACCTCAGAGCTGTGTGGTCCCTGGGTTTCTGAGCCCCAGGATGCCTTCCCATCCGAGCAGAAAGGCCAACCATGTCGGCGGGCCTTTTCCGTGGGATGTTAGCTAAAGCAAGGAGGATGAACAAGAGCCCTGTTCAAGAAAAAGATGCGGAGAAGGGAAGCAAAGAAAGCTGAGGCGAGGTCACAGATGGAAACCACTACAGAAAACCGCCATTCTTAAGCATGGGCAGAGGGAACAAGCCCAGGACAAAGTTTCCTCACAAAGATAGAACAGAACTCCATGGGTAGCACCTCATCAGGTCAATGGGACATGTGAACCATAAGGAGCGATGGTGGTCTGGAATAGAACAGGTCATGGTGACCTCACCATCTTCACAAACTAAACAAAGCTAATACCTTCAACCCTACACCTCCCAGAGCCTCCACGGCGGCTCCACCCCCAGCAGCATTAGTCTAGGAAAGCACTGTGTGTCTGTCAGCCACACCAGCTTCCCAGACTCCTTCAGCCTATGGTCACCTGATTTTTGTCTCAAATGGAAATGTGCACTTGGTCACCCACCATGGATGCCCAACGCCCTTCCACCCTTTCCTCTTCAAGGTCTCGCCGAGGCTCTCCTCTCAAGACACATGTCTGGTGGGTTGAAGAGGGTCACAAATCCCTCATCACTGCTCCTCTGAAAAGTGGAGTCTAGCATCCTCTTCCCTAAATGTGGGCTGACCTTCATGGCTTATGACGTACTTGCCAACCAGACGCAGAAGGAGGTGAGAGTCAGGTGTGACACTCTGGTCTCTGTTGGGGACCCTGAGGACCTGGGCTGCCACGGGCAGCGTTAAGACGCTGTGCTTTAGAGTGGCTGGCGATGCTCTCACAGCGTTCACGCTGATGCCCAATCGTCTTCAGGTCCGGAACTACAAGTTTGTAACAACCAGCTCTCCCCTTACCCCTCCCTCCTGTCTGGTGCCATTTCCCCTAGAGAACTGTGACAGTGTTGGGGAAGTCGAGGTACCTGGCACGGTGCACCACAGACAAACAGTAGGCACTGAGAGTGTCTCTAGTGAAGCGCCCTTGCTTATGGTAGGCCTAGGCAGAAAGGCAAAATTCTGCTTGGAGAGGCAAAAAGGCACTGCTCCCAGAAGGAGGTCAGGATGCCCTCTGCCTGGCGAGCCTTTCACAGAGAATCTGTAGGAACAGAGAGAGCGCCCGGGTGCTGCTGACTCATCCTCTGTAGCTGCTGAATGGGGTGCTCTGGTCTGAGCCCACAAGGTGCCTTTGAAGCATACACATTAAAAAAGAAATCTGAGGATGTTTTTAAAAAATCCATTTACTTAGTAGATGAGCGATTAAAACCTCTGCAAAGAGGCAGAGCCAACAGCCTGCCTTTGTAGTAAACTCACATGGAATTTAAAAGATAATGAAAATCCTTCGGCGGGGGTGGGGTGGGGGTGTTAAAATCCCACCCAAGTGTTCAAGGGATTCCCTTGGTCTACAATATAGAGTTCATATACCAGTGTCCAGCAATATCATTTCTATTTTCTGCCAAGGAAGCTGAAATGGGGGCATGGCTCTTAGGCTAGTTACAAAGCTCAAAACGGGGAAAAGTCAAGAGCCTCAGCAGGTAAGAAAGGTCATGCAGAACCCAACGCCTCATCCAGTTCTGTCCGACTCCAAATCGTACGCTTTCCTGAACACAGAAATGACAAGGTGGCATCAAGGCATGTCCTGACACCCAACCGGTGACACTGTCTTAAAACAATACTTGCCACCTAAAGATTGACTTGTCGAGAAGAAGGAAAAAAGGACAGACAACGCTGAGAGACGTTGGTGGAGGAGCGCCCATCCCGGAGTCACTGCAGGGGCAATGAGCTCTCCCAGCAGCATCCCTGTGGAGTGAAAACTGTGGGCTCCCACAAGGGAGGCAACAACTGCAGGTACCAGGAACAGCCAGGGTTTTCGTTACAGACTGAAGGCTCTGGCTTCCATTCAGAGCATCACCTGTCACTTTCCCCAATAAATCACAAGCAGCTACTGTACCCCATGTGACCCAGCAGCAGGACACAGGCAAGGCAGTGGCTCCACCACTGACTCCCATGCAGAGTCCTGCTCTGACTGGAGGAAGATGCTTGTGAACCATGGCGGCCTGGCCCGCCAGCAGACGTTACAGTCTTGACCCCCTCACTATTTAACTTAGCACACTGACCTCTGCCCTAATGAGCTAGAATGCCGAGATGCACTATTTCTCTGTGCACAGCACCGCTGCACATTGCAGTCTTGTAAGTAGCAGGGTTGGGTTTTAGCCACAGCAGGGACGACGGCACCACCAGAACATCGGTTCCCTCTGAAGGTAACCTGCGGCTGCTCTGTGAACGTAGGTTCATTCGGGAAAGGTTCCCAGCTTTGCCATTAGAAGACCTTCAAGCATCAGTTTCTTGTCGGAATTGGTACCTGCTCCAAGGAGCCATTCGAAAAGATATTCAACTTAAGACACAGACACATGCATTTTCTTTTTCAAAAACACATCAGGTAAGATCACGGGGTATTGTCAGGCTAAAGGATGGGGTCAAAGGAGTCGAGACGCACAAAGAAACCTGAGTCTTGATAGATTTAGCCAGGTGGAGAAGGCTGTCCATGTAGCATCAAACCTATACTGGTAAATGCTAATGAGAGGAATTAAAATAGGAAAACTGAAAGGAAACAGAAGACTGTGCTTATGCCCGTTTTTCCATTTTACCTTTTAGTGCTGGGTGAGCCCGAGGCCACACAAATTATCTATCACTGAGACAGCCCCAGGCCCTCAATGCTGCTGCTGCCCTAGTGTCTTGGAGGCAAATATATTGGCACAACGACGCGTGCAGCTCCAGTCATGGGGTGATGAACGCCTTCCACAGCAGACCTGTGTGACAGACAGCACAGGACATCGGGCGGGTTTACTTTGCTCCTCCCATTTGGAAGGTGGTTACCTTCTAGGCAGTTCCTTCTCTTTGCCCATCCTCCCTACACATCTCCCTAGTGCTGTATGCAGAGGAAAGGCTCACCCAACAACCAGGACATCGGTGTGGGGACACTGACGGTAGTCTAAGGATCGTGATCCACCCACTGTGGCCCACCTCTTTCCTTAGCGATAACGGAGACTTTACCTATCATGACTGTATCCTCAGCTACAAATTGCCAATTTAATCAAAGAGCAGTTCTCAAAGGCTTCCACCGAGTATGGACACAGGAGCCATTCCATCCAGGTCTAACTCTGGCATCCTGTGAGTCCCATCTGAGAGGGAGAGTGGGTCGGGTCATGTCTGGTAATGCTACAGGTCACCTTGTGCTTATCGTCTAGTTCCAACTTCCTCATGATACAATATTTCCAAAGACCAAGCCTTACAAAGTGACACCCATCCCCAATATCAAGAACACAATCCTTGATTCACCTTCAGCTGACAGACACCTTCCCTTCCCAGGAGGCTATGGTGGTTTGAATATGCTTGGCCCAGAAAGGAGCACTATTAGGAGGTGTAGCCTTGTTGCAATGGTTGTATCACTGGGGTGTGGGCTTTAAGACCCTCTTCCTAGCTCCCTGGAAGCCAGTATTCTGCTAACAGCCTTCAGATGAAGAGGTAGAACTCTCAGCTCCTCCTGCACCATGCCTGCCTGGACACTGTCATGCTCCTCCCTTGATGATAACGGACTGAACCTCTGAACCTGTGAGCCAGCCCCAATTAAATGTTGTCCTTTATAAGAATTGCCTTGGTCATGGTGTCTGTTCACAGCAGTGAAACCCTAACTAAGACACAGGCAGATCCACAAGCTTGTCCGTCCTCGGTGTCAAAAAGCCTGGTGTGGCTAGGAGAAGCCTGGATCCTGGCCACCTACAATCTCCCATATGCCTCCACAAAGCCCCTATACTTCTTGAAAGGAGATTTCTACAGAGTGGATTCTGTCCAGTGTGCCTTGAGAGGTCTGGCTCCTGGCCTCGGCCTCATTAGCACCACACCTACGCTGATCCCCGGGCAAGCACTTCGCTCCCTCTGGCTTTCATTCAATTCTTATTGATCCTTGAAGGTCAAAGTTCCTCTAGTTCTTCCTGATACAGAAAATAAATACATTAATAAAATAAAGGGAGTCATGGTAAGGAAAACCTGGCTCACCTAAGACAGACACTCACAAAAAAGAATATTTATTATTCAATATTCGCCTTTGCCCTCTGAAGTTCTCATTTCTACCCATGCTTTCACACAACCACGCGGAGTACTTACCTGCTTTCACTGTGCTAAGGCCTGATTTTTAAGCGAACGTTTTTCAGGACAGCTGAAGAGGGTAGACAAAGAACCAGGGATAAGGAGGGGTCCTACTCTCTCTGTTCCAAAACTGCTTCTTTCAGATGACTCCCTTTCGTCTATCTCTGGAGCCAACAGGCCGAAATATCTCAAACTAAGGGATTTCCTATCCATGCTTTATGTCAGGGATGGCTTACTTTACTGGTGAAAATTTTAATTCTTTTCCTGTATTCATTTTTTTTTCTAAAAGAATGAAAATGCTGGGGCTGGGGATTTAGCTCAGTGGTAGAGCGCTTACCTAGGAAGCGCAAGGCCCTGGGTTCGGTCCCCAGCTCCGAAAAAAAAAAAAAAAAAAAAAAAGAAAATGCTACCCTCAGACAGAGTAAGATGTAGCAGGAGATGGGCTTACCCTTTCTGTTACTGTTTCTATCACTTGCCGTTTGAGATCACATGAAGAATATACCCTAAATCTTTCTATGAACTAAATGTCTTCTATATATTGAATACAGACACTCCCATGTTTCAATAATAAATTTAGAATTCTAGTACATTTTTTGGACATCAAATCCTATGAATTCCTTTTTCATGACTTTGGTGTCTGTCTATTTTGGTTTGGCCTCTCATTACCAAAATTAAGACAGTCGGGTGTATAAACCATAGGTGGCAGAAGAAAAACCCAGTCCCAGGTCTTTATGAATACAGATCCTGGGCCTGCTAACCTTAATGCTCCAGCCATACCCTTTATATGGGTCAGGCCACAGGAGGACCTGTTCTAGTCGGTGTGTGGGAGGAGCGGGGTTGAGACAAGCAGAGGTTAGAAATGTGCTAGGTGGTGAAGCGGTCTTGGGGGCCTGTCTTGGAACCACAGGGCACAATCCAAAGCCAAAAGAGGATGAGGTGCCTGGAGGTTGCCACATCTCATGGATGCAGAGGGGAACCCAGGTGATGGGGCGGGGAAGCAGGGATGAGTACCGAGAAAGGAGGTTAAAGTGGGGAGGGGAAAGGAGGATAAAGTACTACATGGGTGAGAAGGCAGGGTGGAGGAGGGTGTCAAGCACAGAAGAACTAACACTAAGGATGTTGGGAAAAGCCATACGGAAGCCTACAATTTTCTAAGCGTCCTGATTTTTTTGAATGTGCTTGTGTATCCATATATGTTAATTGGAGTTATCCCACATGGTGGGTTAAGCTTCTTCCCACATGTTGCCAGAGACAGATGTGAGGGACTTCCCTCAAGTTGTTGGCTAGACCTGTCCTGGAGACCCCACACAATAAGGGCTAGTGCCACTGTTCCTCCCGATTGCCTACAGGAACTTGATAGCCAGACCCTGTTGCTGAGGACACCACACATGTTGGTCATGGGACACGGAGAAACCAAGCTGATGCTGACCGGGATGCTTCCTCTCTGTTGACAGCTCTGATAGTCCTGGAAGTGGGGAGAGAGCAACTGATGGTCTTACCCACTTGTGAACTCTGTGAACTGGATTCAAGACCCACTCCACAGCAGAAACATGCCTGGTACTGCAAATCTGACCAAAAACTATAAAAGCATATTCAGGGCACTCCCACGCCCAGGGCTGAGCCTATATGGATGGACACTGAAGAGCCTCTAGCCAGCTAGAGCACGGCCAACATGGCTCTGGCAGGCCTTGCCCTTCTCCCATTCCCTAGAACTTGCTGGAAAAAATGATATTACATTCCTAAAGCAAGACCCCAAGATCTATTCCCTTTTTTTGGCCACTTCCTCTTCCAAAGGTCCAGCTATCAGAGTACTGAAGTCCAGCAATCAAAAACCCCCTTTGGCTCACCTAATTAACATGACCAATTAAAATACAACACCACATAATAAGGGTTCCCCTTTTACATTTATAACCGCCATTTTCCACACCTGTCTCCTCTCTATCCAGAGGCAGTCCTTTGTTCCTCCTCTCCCTCGTTCCCTTCCCCTTCTCCCTCACCCTCTCCCTCTTGTCTTTGTCTCTTACTCTCTGCCTTCTGGTCCTCTGGCAAATCAATCTCCTCTGTGCTGAGAACTTAGACATGGGAGTCCTGGTCTGACACTTCTCCCTTCAAACACGGCTAGCAAACTGCCCTCTACATTTGTAGAGCTCTACCAGTACTTTGGGAGATCTCAGACCTCCTCAGAGGAGCCCCTCTGTGCAGCAGACAACAGCTATCACATAAACTCACAACTGGTCCAAGTGCAGAGAATCAGTGCTCAACCACAAACAGGACAACTGCTACCACGACCCTACTCAAAGCTCAGGACCATCCAGAAGGAGGCAGAAAGACTGAGCCAGAGGACAGGGAAGACCAGAGCTAAACAGCATCTTCCAGATGAGACAGGACCACTGCCGTCAGGAACTCATAGCAGCTGTGGCTGGCTACACATAAGGCCAGCCAATGCTCTCTACTACATGGTGCAAAGGGGTCTTGAGCCTGGTCCCAGCCCTTACTGAAGAGGTACGGGCAGCAGGGAGAGTCTGGGGGATGGAGAGTTTTCTTTATGGGTGTGGTACCTGGTGGGTCAACTACACCCTAGCGGGTGTCCCACACTCACAAGTGGAGGGACAGCACAAACTGGAGTCCACACAAGACAAAGCCTGTGAGATGTGAGGTAGCAAGGTGTGCGTGGATCAAAGGCAAGTTAAAGTAGAAAAGTTGAGGGTGACTACAATCAAAATATATTATATTCTCGGGGTTGGGGATTTAGTTCAGTGGTAGAGTGCTTGCTGAGCAAGCAGAAGGCCCTGGGTTCGGTCCTCAGCTCCAGGGGGGGAGATATATATATATATTTTTTTTCTCAAAGGATAAAGTAAAAATCTTAACTGAAAAAAAAAAATCTCATGGATGAAATAAGAAACAATGCCACTCCCCAACCCCAGAGCCTCCCCAGTCCCCTCAATCTGGTAAGTGACCACTGCTTAAAGCTGGCTGGTACAAAGTAGCAAATGACAACAGTTAGCTGACTTCTGCAACTCAAAGGCAAGTTAACTAAGTAGCTTCTTCAGTACTTAAAGACTTTTGAGGCCAAATAGATACATTAAGTATCTTTTCAAACTTTTAAACATGAAGAAAACTCATTCAGAAGGATAAGCATAAATTAGAGATAATTTTAAGTTTACTCCCTTTAAAGTTGGTAAGAAAAAGAAATTTCAAAATGTGTAACACAAGAGAATGGTTGATATGTTTGATTTTTTTTCAATAAATCATGTCCATTAAAATCTGTGGTCCCCTAAACCTATCTGCATACAATGACTTTAATCTTACATAATCAAATAGTCACAAAAGACTTAAGATAAAATTACATATTATTTAGCAAAGAATTGATCCTTTAAAATCTGTTTGCACACAAATTCTACCTCAACAGAAGTCTCTAGAAAGAGCATCTCCACCACCCTCTGAAGAAAGGAAGCATTTTTAACCCAGCACTAGCCATGTCATCAAAATCGGCAGTAAGACAAGGCATATTTCAAAACCCAGAACTTAACGCTAAAAAGAAATCTGGTCACTGGCCCAAAGCTTCAGGGTATTAAGCCAGATACATAAACAAGCACTGTGCTGTCCTCTGTACCGTCCCAAACCACAGCACTGAAAGTCATTTCCCATCTCTTCCTCTTGTTTAAAAATGTCATGGCATGCCTCTTCCTACTCCCAAACAAACCATGCCAATGTGCTTAAACTTCTGTGTGTACAGAGATGCTTTTTAGAATCTCACAGCAGTACAGACAAGCCAGAGCATGCAGAATCGCTGAATACTACTAATGGAGAGAAATTGTTTCTAAGACTCGCTCTGGTCCTCTCCTACCTCTGGCTGGTACACTCTTCCTGCCTCCTTCCTGAGTCCCGCTTGTAGCTAAGCACTCCTCGCTGCACTGTGGCTGGATCAGAGCTTATGCAGTAGCTGCGGAAAGGCTCCCATTGCTACTCAAGTTTGTTCTAAGGTATTTTAGCCTTGCTCAATTATTCAGGCAACTTTTTCAGAGACAACGTGACTGTGTCAGATGTAAAAGTCTTAATGAGCCTCGAAGAGAGGCATCATTCATGGCTTCCCAGCACACCTGTCGGCCCTATGCGGATGACTCCTTTTCCCTTGACTCTTCTTATAGCTCAAACACAAGACTTAGGACATATTCAAAATAAAAATACATACAGGGTCGGGCTCCAAAACGGGAACACTTTTAAACAGGCATCTTAACTGCACAAGAGCAGATGAAGAAGGTCGATTACACGAGAGGGCTTCTGAGCCTCTGAGTAATAAGTGCTGTTTGCCACAACCAACTCTTAAGAGTGCCACAGCAGCACGCTGCCCAGAAGTCAATGTGCACTGGGTCATTAAGCCACTGGCTTCAAAAGGGAAGAGGCTTCTCGGCCACCCTGAAAACAGATACGCCCATTACCTTGTCAATTAGCCAACAGCGGACTGTACTGAAATGACCACCGAATCTTAATGGAGGGACAACGGTATCAATTATTCAAGCACTGAAGCACGGCCGAGATCCACCCCCTCGGTCTCTCGGTTCACAGATCCTTGAAGTACAGGGAAATCATAGGAAGTTGCAGGCGCAGGAGAGCCACAGTTCACATACTGTAAGTGATCTTACACTTCGCCACATGCGTCTCCACTGTTTAATGTGGTAGACAGTAGCCACGAGAAGCAATTAAAGCTTCAGTTTAAAGTGAAGCGAAAATTAATACTAGTGTAAGGCAGCACATCAAGCCCACTGGCTCGTGCGCAGGATGGCTGCCGTGTGAGAGGTCTGCTGGCCCACGCTCTGGCGTTTTCTAGCATGTCAAGTAAAGGGGGGGGGGGGTGTCACTAAGGTCACATGACCAGTCAGCAGAAGAGTCCGGAGTCCTAGTTCTAGTACATCCTGAAGATTTCCACAATCTGACAGGATTTGAACACACACAGGGGCCCTGAAACACCAGGGCTGGAACACATTCTCAAACTCCATCTCTCTGCTTGACCCCCACCCCCGCCCCCACTCACTCCAAGTGGTGATTAAGAAGATGTTCTATTGCCTTTTGAGGGAAAAAACAATTCTGGCGTCAGAAATATTTTTCTGCTTGGGGCTGACGCATTTCCCCTAGAGACACACTCTGGAATTTACAATGTAAGTTACTAACAAAGTGTGATTTACCCACAGAAGTTGATCTCACAAACAACTTCCAAACAGACCCTGCGGATGCCAAACAGGCATCGATAAACCGGACTGCCGACTGCTTTTTAAGAGCATAGAATGACACTTCATCACCGCACGGTACTTTTGAGAACATTCATGAGGTAGATATGAACGGTCACAAAGTTTCAAGGGGAAAAAAACTTGATTATTTCTCTTATCCGTGAACCAGAAATATTCTCATAAACATAATAGTAAGGATTTGTCTCACTTAATATATATAAAAGTTTGGCATGTATATGCAATCAAAAATTACACTCAACGAGTCTAGGGAGAGACTGGCAGCAACACAGAAAGCACAGCATCCGATAGCGAACTTCTTCTTTAAAGATGAAAACACAGACGCTGTCACAGGAATACAACGGAGAAAGGTCGAGAGCAACCCGCAAAGCAGCTATGACAAACAGGTGAGGAGTTTAAAATGTTCCAGCCTTGTTAGGAATTTTTAAAAGTACCGTTTGCCAATCAAATTACCAAACTCTGTTCAAATGCCACCGAATCCTGACAAGCCTCTGGTGAAAATATTAGCCAGTGCAATTCCTCTGCAAAACAATTTAGCAACACACAGCAGCACCCTCCCAAAATGCTCACATACTGCGACCCAGAAATCCAAATTGGAGAGCGCCATCCGAGGAACATAATTTTGAAATAAAAGCCAAGTTTTATGCACAAACATTGTTAGTTGTTACTTGTAATGACCAGTAACAGCGAATCGCAGAGATGTCCAATAATAATGGGTCTATTTGTACAATTCTACACGATGAAATAGTTATCCCAAATTCCTCATGACGATGAAAGAGGAGTTTGAAAACTAAACAGAAAAATGTGTGGGTAATATCCCCTTTCATACTAAAAATGTTTAATATACACGAGACAAAAAAAAAAGCAAAAGAAACGTAAGATATTAACAGTGGTTGTTAGAACTGTATGGTTAAATTTTTATTTATGGTCCTCTCTTTTGGGTGTCTACAGTGAATCTGTTTCTTTAAGTTTGAGTTAAAGTGTGTGCGTGTGTGTGCGTGTGTGTGCGTGCATGTGTGATATATATATAATATATATATTATATATATATAATTTGTATATTCAAACAGGCTGTCTTACTCTCTAGTAGCACAGCAATGTTCTATTTATAATTGAAATAGGGCGCAGATACAAAATCACCCATAGGACTGAAGGTTAAACACAGACTCACTCAGTAGAACAGCACAGCGAATCTAAAGCGTTAAGTGGCCACTGTCATGTTCACACAGGCACTGACTGTGATGCACAGATAAGTAACACAGAGGCACAGCGGTGCTCTCCTCCACCTTACATAGATGTCTGTGAAGCTGTCCGACCACCAAAAGACAAGAAAACCAACTCCTTATGTATTAACTGTTGTAGTTTCGTTTTAAACAAAACCCTTGCTTTTACCAGAGATACCACTGAGGTGGGCACATCTAATTCTTGTAACTGTAATCAGATTTTTAACTTTGGTGTAAAGTTCCAAACTGAAGACATACTTCGGGAAACTTGTCACTTGAAAATTTTGTTTTGTTTAATACTGAATTCCTATCGCTCTGCTCTAATCAGGCTGTGCCGCACTTGCCTCTGCCCTCCCAACGCCTTCCGGCTTCCTTCACGGCAGTAACAGAGCGCTGACATTCTGCTGACACGGACATGTAGTCCACACTGCATGTACACGCACGGTATAAACTGCAGGACTTCCAAATATCCGTGGTTTGTATGAACGACACACTTACAGAAGTCAGTGAAGGTCAGTAAGAAGTCGGGAAGCTAGAACGCTTCTTTCCAAATGAACTACTTCACACATGTCTTCTGTTCTCCTCTTCCTGGCACCGTGCGTGGGACAAAGCATGCAGAATCCCCAAACTCACCTGTCCCACTGGCCTGCTACCATGGCATATGCAACTCACTCCTAGAGCTGTACTCCTGGTGGCAAGGTTTGGAACTGCCTAGGTCAGTGTGTAGCGTACACCATGAAGTCTCCATGCTGTTACGAGGACGATGGCCCTGGCCCGGTGTGTGGGGGTTGGGAGTGGGGTTAGAAATGTCTGGACTTTCACAACACCTACACTCATTTCCTCAAGCATGCACTTTCAAACTGACAGTAACTGGGAATAGGTTTCAATCTGTGAGACACACTATATAGTCATCTTTTCCCAAATACATCTTCAATTAAAAAAAAATTAACACTAGTGGCTACACTGGCATCTCAGTGGTTAAGAGCACTTGCAGCTTTCAGAGGACCCAAGTTTGGCTTCCAGCACCCACAATGGGTGCCTCACAATCACCTCTGACTTAACTTCCAGATGATACAATGTCCCCTTGGTAGGCACATGCATGTGTAAATAAAAGCAGAAAATAAAAACGCTTAAAGAATTAATGTTTAAATGAACGTAGTTACAAACAGAACCCACTCAAGATTTACTTGGTGTGTTAAGAACGAGCTTTTGTGACAGAAGAAGAGGATAATGAAAATATCTAAACGGTAAGCCAGAGCCTTTAATCCCAGCACTTGGGCGGCAGAGGCAGGCAGAGCTCTGTGAGGAAGATTAGGTATAACATAAGCTTCTGAAACCTAAAGGTAGCTATGCGTCTGTGACTACCAAGGGATCTCAAGGAACAGGACAGGCTGGGGAGCCATCTGCCCGGGCTCTAGGAGGTCATGTGACTGTGTTAAATAAGGAGGCAAGGCTGTGAGTGGTGCGCCTAGCTTCTGCTGCCTCTCCCTAAAGTCAGAGCTCCCAAGGGCTTTCCTCCCAGAGGATGCAGACAGGGCAGTGGCTGCTAGGCAACGCCGGGGATCTCAAAGGTCAAGGGGGCTGGGTCTCTGGATGACTCTTGGATTCCAGAGTCTTGAGCTGTGCAACCTTGAGCTGCTTCACAAGAGGAAACATCTGCAGGGCTCCCCGACGTTACTCGAGTGTCCTGCAATCTGTCTAAGAACAGAGGGCACTCACTTGTGCCCGGATTTTTATCCTCTGCTTTATCTTCTAATTCTTTGTTTCTTAATAAAACTTCATTTTCTACTTAGGTCCAGAGAGAAATACTTGACAGTCCAAGCGCACTTCATTTACTCACGGACTCCTCACAAAGAACAGGTCGTGGAGAGAGACTGAGACACGTTAGGTTACTTGAGACTGAAAAGAAAATTATACGAATTCTAGGTTTAGAAATATAAAAATTAAAAGAATAAACCCCAAAAGGCCACAGACCCAGGGCTAAGCCCTGCAGCCAGGACTAACAGGCCATAAAGATAAAGGAGCACAGAAAACACTGTCCAGGCAGGACTGGCAAGCCATAAAGAAAAGGAATGCAGGAACCAGCCTGAGCTAATGGGACTGATTCATGGGACGTCTGGCAGAAAGACATCTCCCCCCAGCTCACTCAAAGCCATCCTCCAGACCCCAATAAGCCCCTGACTTCTAACACGTACTCTTTCTGCTTTGTTCTCACTGCTATGTTTGAATGAGCCAATTGTATGTAACCACGCCAAAACCCCCTAGCCTTCTCTATATAACCCTCTGACTTTTGAGTTTCAGGGTCGACACCTCTGTCTCCTGTGTGGGATATGTGTTGGCCCGGAGATCTCTGTAATAGGTCTCCGTAATAAACCTCGCCTTTGCTTATTACATCCAAAATGGTCTCTCTGTGTCTGGGGTCCGCGATTTCCCAAGACTTGAGTAAGGGTCTCTCTGCGTGGGATTTTTCAAGACATGCCGCTGCCACCCTGTTAGGTAGCAGAGATGAGACAGAAAAAAACAAACACTCTGCCTTTGAGTCTTCACTCAGCAGGGGTGCCAATGTCCAAAATAAGGGGAGCGTTTAGTCAACCTGACTGTGAGGACCACACACATTGCACTGCGCACACGTCACACAGCGCAATGTTCCTGAACAGGTCTCAAAGCACTAGTGAATCATCAGGGCTGGAGGGTGAGACCAGCCACAGGGCACATGGGGAGAGTCATTAGGTGCAAAACAAAGTCAGTCGTAGGGACTGCCTGGCCAGGGGCCACATGCTGTGACCTGTGCAACTGTGCTCAGAGTTGACACAGACACTCGGGGGCTTGGAGGAGGGCATTATGCTTCAGAACCAAAGGGCGATGCTTACCTAACCTGCAAATCATTGTCATTCCTTCTGTTCAAACCCAGCTTCAAACATGGCAAAGCTTACTGAAACTCTTGTTTTGAGATCCTACATTCATGAGGCCGAATCATTTCATGTCTTTAGACCTCTGCTTTTTATCTGTTAAGTGTGAATCGGGCTTCTCAGAATACAGGACTGAGGGACCTTCCCCTGCCCTGAGAAGGAAGGTAAGAGGCAAACCAGCAAAGGCTGGGTTGTTCAGGTCTCCTTGTCTTTTCCACAGAGGTCTGAAAAGGCCACTGTCACATAGAGACAACGTGACAGCTTATAGGAATGCAGGATTTGTTACTTCTCCATCATCACCAAAAAGAGAAGAGGGAGGGAGCATGCACGCTCTAGACCGAGAGTAAGACGGTAAGCACTCCTCAAGGACAACAAGACTAAAACAGAAAATGCTTCCATTTTCAAAGAGACAACTGGCCTCTTAGACCAAGAACAGAATTGTAATGTAAACAATGTTTTAGAAAGACATTCCCACAGATAACTTCAAAGTGAAGAAAGACTTCGCAGCTGTGGTCAAAAGACCCTGAAAGTACAAAGAGGACCCCAATCTCCAGGAAAACCAACGGATGAAACCAAACACAGAGGAATTGGTGATGAAATGCACACACACACACACACACACACACACACACACACACACACACACACACACACACACGTGTCCTCCTGCACCGACTCCCCTCCCCCACACTCCTTCAGACAGGCTCCGTTTCGTTTTGTTTTTAACAGAATGTGTAATTAGGCATAGCAAGTTGTAGGGAAGAAAAGGACAGTGCAGCCTGCAGCTTGCAGAATCCATTCGGCAGGGCTCATGGCAGGAGGAAGGGAAGCAGGGCACACAGCCTTTTATCACCTAGTAGGTTCACACATACAACGGCATCCAAATTCGCAGCTCTAACTTTCAGTCAAGGCAGTTACAACTCTAATTCAGTGTCTTTGCAGAAGGATCCTATGGCTTAAAATCTATCATGGAGGACTTGGGTGAGGGGCCAGTCTATAGCCTCTGGGCAGGGCTGTTTTGATAACTAAAACAAGTACATGCAGACGTGGCTGGGAGTGTCATATTCAGAGAGAATCTGAAGGAGGGAGACAGACTTCCAGGGGGAGAAAGAGAGACCTTATGCTGAACTCCACGCTCTTACCAAAAAGTAAGAAGTAATCAGTAGCTCCCATAAACCCTGACTGATTCTTGAGCTGCCCACACATGGGACATTAAATCTTGTATCAAATCTAATTTGAGAACCCTTGTCACACTAATAACAGCGTGGTCAAAACACCACACGGGTAATCACGAAGCAGTACCCTAGTTTCCCATCTAGATACACACCCAAACCACAGGCTTCCGAACACCGGCCCTTCCTCCTACACATCTGTGGCTTCCTCCTGCCTTTCGGAGAGCTGGGGCCAGAGAATTACACAAGACAGTTAGTTGTGGGGCTGATTTGTTTCTAGCACAGCTGAGGACCACAATAAGGGTATTTCTCTAGACTCTGGTGACTGCCAACTGGTTCATATAAAACCAGAGCTAATTAAGGAAAGGGATTAATGTCAACATGACACTTCGAACAAATACTGTTATATCCTCAGGATGCTAAACCATACAATTTGGTTTAGAAATACACACACACACACACACACACGCAAATCAACCTCCCTACCACAGTAAAGTTACGATGTCCTATCTTTGCCACATACATACATGCTGTGTTCACCCTAAGTACAAATGGCAAAATCCTGGAGCCAGCAAGACCACACATTCCATAAGGTAGAGTGGCTTCGAGGGGAGGGAAATTTGTCAGTCTCTACGAAAGTTAAACACAGACTTACAGTAAGACTTGAGGAAGTCGTTACTAAGAACCAACCAAAGAAAAATCAAAACAAGCCAATATCCATCAACTAGAAAATGGACTGTGTGACCATCACCTGGTCAGTGGCTAAACCAACTGTGGTATACCCACACCAGAGTCCCATTTGAACATAAAATGCAGAGCTATCACATGCTGTAACATGAATGAGAACACCGAGCTTCTGAGTTCAGTGACAGAAGCCAGGCACAAATGACTACCTACTCAGTGATCCGATTCAAATGAAACTTTCTAAAAAGGGCAAGATTATAGGGAGATCAGCAGTTGCCTAGAAGCAGGCAGGGAGGAGAAATTAACCACAACTGCCAGGAGGGGCACTGAGATGCTCAGGACTCTACTGGTGGACTGTGTCGGTGGACATATAAACCACTGAACTGTTTGCTGAGAGGATGAGAAATGTTGGCATGTATCCCCAACCTTAAAGTTCTCTCTTGGATTAGCAACACTGAACTACTGTACCGTGTGCCTGTGCTTAGCTCTGCGTGACATGTCCTTCTCTGCTGCTCCACCTTCCTGCTCCAACCGCAATCACATGTGGTACCCTGCCCCTCCAGTCCATCAGGAAGTGCGTCCTTTGGGACTAGTGGACTAGGACCCCTCTCTAATAAACCAATGCTTCCCCAGCAGGGACTCATGAGCGTACTCTTGGGGAAGCATGGGGCATTTTCTTCTTCGGTGCCCTGACTGGAGTTGCGTTCCAATTAAAACAAAGCAAACGTAGTGCTCTCAACATCAAACACTAAGAACCGAACTAAGGCAGGTATTATATAGATGACGCATTCGGGACTACGGAAGGATATGGGGAATCCATGCTGCACTCTACAAACCCCAGGCCACAGTGGCTTCAAAACACAATCACAGGCATCCCATGGCAGCAGGGGCAGGCCAGAGGCAAGGCACCAGTCGACACAGAATGCTGTATTGCAGAACATGCTCTTTTTTAGCAAAACAACATCATTCACCACATTAAATTGATAGTTAGATCCAAACTTACCCAACTCTGTAGTTCTGTATTTCATTACACAATATTTTCCTGTCTAGTTCAAAAGAAAGACAAGCATAAGGTGTTTATTCCTAGTTTCTGGTTTCGATAAACCTAAGCAGTGTTAGAAGAGGAAGGAGAAGGAGGAAGGAGAAGAAGGAGGAGAAGAAGGAGAAGGAGGAGAAGGAGAAGGAGGAGAAGGAGAAGGAGGAGAAGAAGGAGAAGGAAGAGGAAGAGGAGGAGGAAGAAGAGAAGAGGAGGAGGGGGAGGGGAAGGGAGGGGAGGGGAGGGGGAGGGAAGAGCAACAACAAAAAGGATTTTAACTCAACATTGAGGAGACCCAATATCTCTTCCCCTGGAAAGAGAATTATCAAAACAAAAAGTGCATATGCTACGGGTTTTTTTTTGGGGGGGGGGTTGTTTTTATTTTTTTTGGTTCTTTTTTTTTTTTTTTTTTTTTCCGGAGCTGGGGACCGAACCCAGGGCCTTGCGCTTCCTAGGCAAGCGCTCTACCACTGAGCTAAATCCCTAACCCCCCCCCTTTTTTTAAAGGTTTATTTATTTTATGTGTACACTGTAGCTGTCTTCAGACACACCAGAAGAGGGCGTCGGATCCCATTACAGATGGGTGTGAGCCACCATGTGGTTGCCGGGAATTGAACTCAGGACCTCTGGAAGAGCAGTCAGTGCTCTTAACCACTGAGCCATCTCTCCAGCCCCCGGGGGTTGTTTTTATTAATCACTGTGTCAAACATCTGAAACAACACATTCCGACTCATGTCTTCAGAGATTTTGGTGCATGGTTTGGTGGCTACAGGGTCTTCAGACTCATAGCAAGTCATGATTACCACAGTGACAGGCATGGGGTAGGAAGAGCTGCTCACTTCACAGTAGCCAGGACACACAACTCTTTCCAAAGCACATTCAAGAGACCTACGTCACCCACATGGGCCCCACCTCCACTTCTTGCCATCACACTGTGAATCCATTAAGTAATTAACCCACCAATGAGGTCACTGCAGTCAGGATCCAATCGCCTTTCGGGAACTGGATCTACAGCTACAAGCCCAGCCTTCAGCATATGAGCCCTTAGGAGCACACTTGGCTCAAGGTGACTAGGGTTATATACTCTTCAATAGCAGAGCCAAGAGTCTTTCCACTCAATGGCCCCAGGGCAAGGCAGAGTAGAAACCCTGGCCAGACACTTGGGTAAATGCAGTGTGCATTCTCCTGCTGCTCCATAAGAACAAGCACGCCAATCTCCACTGAATAATGCCGACACTGCCCTCAGCAAACCCATCCTGAAGCTTGAAACTAGGGTGAGTGGGATGAAAACTAAGCAAAGCAGAACTAGCGGAAGGAGCAACAGGAGAAGCAGGCGACAAAGGAGTCAGCTGTCTTAACCTTGTCTCTCTACACGCTTCCAAATTGGGGTTCTCACTTTGTTCTTGTCTCTTAATGGAAACGTTGGCAAAGGCTAAAACTAGTAATAATAACCCGTTAGGATGAGAGGCCCTCTCATTCTGCCCTCTGAACAGTCCCTGAGCATTAGGTGCTGGGGGTGGCAGGACAGGACTGGAGCCCCATGAGACAGAGACACTTAAACCAAGTCATAAGTTACAAATAAGTGTTGATCTCATCAACTGATGCTGGACTTGCTATACCTGAGCCCTGATATAACCCTGACTCAAAAGGTTGAAAGGCCTTCCAAGTGTAACTGATGGTTTCCTGAGGATGAAATCCCACCTGTTGACGGTTCAAATCTATCCTATGTCACAATCTGTGGAGTTGGGATCCAGCCAGGCCAGTCACCATCTTGAAACATGCCAACCAACTCCTTGAAAGGCGTGAGATATTCTCTCCCACTGGTTCTCTTGCTCTAGTTCATCCTCAATTATTCAATGGATTGAATGAATAAGTAAGTAAACCGTTTCTCATTCTGAAAAGTCAGTTTCAAACAAAGGAAAGGAGAATGCTCAAATGCATCTTGTGGCACCAGATTGGAGTCATAAATAAGAATATGTTCACATATAAACACATACACAAACATACAGATATATACTGGTAAGTATGTAGCATTGGGTATGCATGTATGTGTGCAAGTATATGTGCGTGCATACAGGCACTGTGTAGTGCCTGCGTGTGTGTGGTGTGTGTGCATGGGTGCGTGCGTGCATGCGTGTCTCCCAGGAGTAGCAATGAGCTGTCTGAACATCCAAATGCAGTCTCTAGATATTATTATTCTTCAGTAAGAAACACATTAGATTTCAGGGGTGCAGTAGGAGAAATATGGATGAGCCTAAAACACCTTGGAGTGCCACGATAGAAGATGCACACAGAAGATGGGGCATGTCAGCAGGGGCTGGGGCCAACCCCAAGTTTGCTGCAAGAAAAAGCTGAAGAAATCTGAAAAGTGGGAAGTGTTTTGGGGGTCAGGGTGCAAATCTTAGACTGCAACCCTGGAAAGTAACTATTAACTCAACTTTCAAATGAACTACTGAATAAGGACATACCTAGGGGAGGTGGGACAGCCGATCCTCTCAGAATTAAAATCAGTGAATATGAAAGGAGGAGAACTCACCATTAGGCAAACACCTTGGTACTCAGAGACTGTCCCTGGTAAAATCCACCGACAGATGTTAAACTCAGTGAAAGAAAGATAAGGAGAAACACAAAAATGCATTTGGGGAGGTCTTCCCAAGACATTTATCTATTACAGAGGGCAAACACTAAGTTCGGCCACCACCCTACCCGAAGCCAAGACAAGGCACTCCGTCACTGTGGCCTGACTGAACACTGACCTCACTCTACCTATGGACTTAGTGAGAAATCATGCCATGCCACTCATGAGGCCCTGTCACTGCTTGGTGCTCACCAAAAGCCCTGGTAGAACTGGCTAAGGAATTTTCAGAGCTGGAGAGTGGAGAACTGACAGTGACGGATCCTGTCAGCCAGGACTGGGCTAGAGCACAGACAGAGGACACGGAGGAAGACGGTAGAATCCACGTGGAGCCTGCAGATTAGGCTCTAGGATGTCGACTCCTGGCTTGGAATTACTCGCTAGTTATAAACTCTGATGCCGCTAAAGGGAGCTGAGTGAGGAGTGTACACAAAATCTTTGTGCTGTATTTACGATGTCTATGCAGGACTTGAGTTATTTCAAAACGGAAAAGAGAAAAAGACCTGCTATCCAAAGAGATTCTAAATCTGGCTGACTATCTCTGAAGTGGTAAAAACAGAAAGGCTACATTAAACTATTTTCATTACATGTAAATATGATGAACGGCAACTCAGTGCTTTTTAAGAAGCATGTCATGACTTCATCCTCTTTGTGTTAAGTGTTGCATGCATGTGTGCACAAGGTCACGTGTGTGGTGCAGGTGAGCTCATGTCACATATTGTGTGTGTGTGTGTGTGTGTGTGTGTGTGTGTGTGTGTGTAAGTCAGGTGTGGGTCCTTGCCTCCCACCTGCTCTGAGGCAGGCTCCCTGGTTCACAGAGTCATACACCAGACTGCTGACACCTTGAGGCTTCCCAGCTCTTTGAAGGAGCTGTAGGATTACAGAAGTGCCCTACCGGGCCTGGCTTTTGGAAGCCCTCAGGATTAACCCAGAGTCACCACCACAGTCCTAGCAACCTTGTGATTTAAAATGAAAAACAGCCTTACCAATGGGGTCGAGGCAGGGACTGTATAAAACAAAGAGTCTGTAACAACAGCAACCATATGCACTTGTGTGCACTTGTGTGCACTTGTGTGCACTTGTGTACACAACAAGAAACAAATGGAAGCCACCCACCCATTCGCCAGATATTCAACAAGACCCTATAAAGCCTCTCCAATTCCAGGACACTGATACTACGGTGACATGGTCCCTGGGTTCACCAAGTTCATACAGAGAAAAGGACAAAAACCAAGTGAGCAAATGTAAAATAAATCACACCAGAGGCTTTGATAGAAACTATGGGACAACAGACAGGAGAGCACAGCTTCTGTGCCAGACCCTCCTGGAAGCCCAGACCATGTGAGCAAACTTGATTCGATTTCCTGAAAGGGCCCCTGGGGCTGCAGTGAAGAGAGCTGTGCTGCAGAAAGGAGCCATCAGTGGCCAGGGGAGCCCCAGCCAAGAGCAGGAGCTCTGAGTGACCGACCTATCCTTTACATGGTCTGTATTCTCCGTGTCTTCCACAATGAATACACTAAAGCTTATTTAAGAAGTAATGGTTAGGATAAGACGTTAGGAATGCTTCAGTTCTCCGCAGCTGTGCTGGCACATCGCTGGCAATGCTGCGATCTCCTACTGCTGCCCTCCGGTTCTAGCATCAGAGACAGACATGACAAAACAGAACATGATCTCGTTTTCAAATTGGGGCTGGGGGCTTTATATAAAATACACCCTGAAATTTTCTAAAGTCTAATAGCTCTAGGTTAGGATCAGGACTCAGGGAAAATGATATCCATCCCTAAACATTAAATTCTTAATTCTCTCGTTATAAACTGCATAGTGTCCAAGGGCAACTAATGGTAAATGGGAGAGCAATGGTAAGCAGGCTTAGAGAGTCCTGCTGACAGCCTATGTTCTCATAGTACCGTGGGTAACAGTGAAATCAGTGCAATAACGGCAGGCAGGACGGCCCATTTTCCTCTCTGTTCTGAAGCAAGTGGACCACCTGTTGTTTACCTATTTGACCAGCAGTTACATTTGCAGTGTCTTATTTATTTACATAGAGACAATGTCTCAGTTTCTTGTTTATCTACAAACTTAGAAACAATGTCTCGAGTATTCCAGGTGGACACCAATTACCGTTAAAAGAAAAAAGTAAATCTTTTAAAAGAAAAAAGAGGAACTCCTTATGTAGACAAAGGTGGCTTTGAACCTGATCTTCTTGACTCCAACTCCCAAGTGCAATGGTTATAGGCATGGGTCGCCATGCCTAGTCTTTTGTGGTGCCAGATAGCAGACCAAGGGTTTCTCCTAGGCAGAGACTCTTCCAACTGAACTACAGTTCCGGACATTTCTTTTGACTTTAAAGGGTAAGAAACCATTTTAAAGGTGAAACACAGACCAATGTCAACATCTCGTCAACTCACAACTATTTCTTCAAAGGTTTCTAAATGAGGGATTGGTGTTTTCTAGCCACAGTATAGTAAAACTCAGTGCTCATGAAAGAATTCCTTATAACCGGAAAGGACCAGGACGGTCCAGATGACGCACCTCACTTCTGCTTAAGCTTTTGCTGGTGCCTATGTACAATGCTATGAAAGGTGGTCCTTGGAAGGGAATACGTGAGATCTTGAGATATGCTCTCCCAGCTGAGCTGCAGGTCCTTGAAATCTTGAGATACAGTCCGTGAAACAAATCAGTTCCTCACCAGAGAAGGCAGCTCTGCCTCAGAAGGAGAACAGCAGAAAAAGAAGAGGGGATGTGCCTACCACTCCTGTCTCACCAATCCTCTGTCCCACATGAGCTACCAAGACCCAGCAGGTACCAACCAGACTCTGGTATGGCAAAACCTTCCTACACTTTATTTTTCCCACCCGCAAACTCAGCAGAGGGTCTAGTGCCCGAAGAGAGCTCGACATCTTCGTGATGTCTTACGTTGCTAGGACAGCTCAACAACAAGGTGCCTGGGAAACTGGCAGAAATCAATGTTCGATGGCTGTGGCTGCACCCTAGAATCTGCTCTATCCTCTTGGCCTTCTCTTTGTGCCTCTGGATGAAGTGAGATGTCTGCTACCAAGTCAACCCCCTATCGTCGCCATTGGTTCGCTTCATCCCATGAGGGCTGGGTTCTTGAGCAAATCATCCTCACAAGTAACTCGGAAGTCAGTTTCAAGGGTTTGCTAAATTCGTATTCCTTCCTTTCAGGTACCACTACAAAGGCAGAATCGAAGGGATGGCAACGCTGCTGCTCTAGTTACTACTGCTTTGGCTGTCTTTGAAGACTGTATTAGTGTGCGGCTACTCCAATGAGCTCCACTGAGAGCAACTTCCGTGTTCTTGGCTGCCTACTTTAATGTGCAACAAGTGGAGGGTGAAGTTTGTTTTTGGTTAAAAAAAAATATTCATCCCCAAGTTCCCACAGACATTCATCAAAGAACACATCAGCTCTAAAACATTACAAAGCGTCTCGCTCAAGCTCAGCTCCGGAATGGGCCTGCTCCAGGAACGGGGCAGAATTTGACCGGAACCAGCATGTTCCTTGTGAGGGAGAAAGACAGCCATTAATTTCTGATGAGAGTCGATTTCAAGAGCAATGGCACACTCTTCACCAAGGCTGGGGCTCCAATACCAGAACCTGGCCTCCCCCTTTAGTGAAGGCAGTTTGTGACACGTGTAAAGGAATGGGTTTTACCTATGAGTGCGTTTCACATAGCGGTGACATGGGAGGCTATCGTCCGGACTTCCGGCTCCGGCGTTTACAGTGCCATCTCACTGGGTACAGGAATCACATATTTAAAAAAAAAAATAGCTTTAAAAATATTTTTGTGACAGGGAAGAACGGCCAACACCCCAAAACAGAAAAGATGGGGGCGGGGGCAGCAAACCAGAGCATAAGTGGCAGTTAGTATAAAAAGGCCCTCAAGCTTTAAAGTCACCCTAAGGAAGTGTCCTCCTGCACCAGAAGGAACAAACACACAGACTCACACCAGACACACACCATGCAGAGTGAGACCCTGGAACCCTTACCCTAAACAAGAGGACATGGCCATCAAATCCCTCCCCTCACAGCTCAGAGGAAAGGAGAAAGAGGGGTCTAAGACAATAGAAGATACCAAGCCAGCAAGGCTCTCTAGAGCAACATGAACTCGCAGAGACAGGAGCATTCGGAAGGCTGTACCAGGTCCTCTGCAGATCTGCCATGGCTTCTGGCTTAGTGTTTATGGGATTCCCAAGGGTGTGGACAACTGAGCCTGTGGTTCTTGTGCCTCCTCCTGAGCTCGTTTCCTTCTGTTCTGTCCAATTCTGCAGCGACATGTATGTGCCACGCGCACATATATGGGACTCCGTTTTGTCCAATTCTGATGTGTTAGTTTTTGTTTTAGCTTATTATAATTTATTTTATCATTATCCCATGGAAGCCTGTTCGTTTTCTAATGAGAAAGGGAGTAGTAGTTCCAAGTGGGAGGGGAGGGGAAGGGAGGGGAAGAGGAACTGGGAAGAGGGGAGGAAAAGGAAATCACAATCAGGATAAATTAAGTTGGGGGAAGGGTAATCTACTTTCAGTGAAAGGAAAAAATGTAAGTTTTAAAAAATAATTCACACACTTGAGTGTGTGTGTGTGTGTGTCTGTGTGTGTCTGTGTCTTGTGTGTGTGTGTGTGTGTGTGTGTGTGTGTGTGTCACTTTGAGACTTAAAAATAAGCTCAGTGAACTAAAATAACAATGTACCCAAGGAAGTGGAGAGAAAGGAGATATATGATGATAACTGGGTAATGACTAGGATTCCAGTTCAGTAATGGCTTACACATGAAACTATCAAATATTCTACTTAGCAACTGCAGACAAAACCTTCATACCAATCAATTTCTATAGACTTCATATGCTTGTGAGACCATGATGTCCACAGAATACTGTGTTTTAAATCCCACTCACTGTACTCAGCAGCCCTGCAGTCTCTCTCGTGTCTCCTGCCCTGCAACTCCCCTTCCCTAGCCCATCTGTCTTCCTCTCCTTCCTGGCTTGCGTCTCCACACCCAGTCACAGAAAACCATGGAAAAGCCATAGGGTAAGGTTAGGCCAGGGCCTGGTGCTGGGTTAGATAATTAAAGATCCTATGGCTTTCCCAAAGACTCCACCTCCTCCCAGCTGTCCCTGCAACAATGTGGCCTCCCTCCTGAAAAAAATCCCTCCAGCTCCTGTCAGCTGAGATCCCATCCAGCTGGGTTCCCCCCACCCCCACATCCTCATCAACTCTGTCAGCAGGAGGAGTGAAAGGTGGGCCGTGAAAGTCACCTGAGAAAACAAACATGCCAATGACCTCAGGAGAGAGAACTGTTTCCACGTGAGCCCAGACAGGCAGTGGAATGCATGAGCGGGCTTTATGTGACTGACAGTGGACCTGAAACTATTTGCTTCTTCGGTAAAACCACAAACCAGTTACATGGGAAGAGAAAGCATGCAAGGATTAGCCCAATAGAACAAACCTTTAATATTTAAATACCCCGTCATTACTCAGACATCCCTACCGGGAAAGCCCGACTTTAAAGTATGTCAAAGAGGATGCTTACAAAAATTCCAACTCCAAACTTCATGAACAAACCCCTGTTATGTAATAGTCCTGGCTGGCAGCCCCCTCTATCTTTACTGCTGAGACTTTACAGAAAATTTTAAAACGACAAACACTTGTCAGTTTGGGAGGAAAGAGCCACACAGGACCATGTTTTCTTTCCTGGAGAAAGCAACCAAACAGTGTGATATTCCGATGAGCATGCTCGAATCTGCACTCCAGAGCATGTGGGCACTCGGTGGGTGTCTGTAGCAAAGCTACCCCTCTAAGGCATCAAGCAAACATGCTTCCTAGGGACTGTCCTCCCCACTACAGGCAGAAATCAGGATGGTCCAGGAACCAGTGTTCTTGCCTCATTTCAAGCTGAAAGAAAGAGATTTTTAAGCCCCAACAGAGTAAAGACTTCTGAACTTTTCTGCAAAGATCAACCAGTTTAAACTCCCTGAGGTAGCACAGGTAAACATTGAACAGTTTAGGATCTGAAATTCAAGCCCTCAGCCCAAAGCCTTACACTGGATCCAGGCAGTGACAATTTTGCCTTTTAAACGATGTTTGATAAAGGTGGAAGCCCGTGCATCAATGCAAGGGGGCTCTTTTTCCACATATAAAAGGCACTGCTAAATGCCTTCAGAGGAAGGCACCACGAACAAAGCCCTTCTCCCACCCTCTTCTTTCATGTATGAGCAAACACAATCTGTGCATGGATCCAGCCTCGGACAATCCAGTAGGCAGTATCCCCAGGGGACTAAGCAGCAGGGTCAAGATGGCTGTCTTGCCTCTACCCTGGTGGTAGAAAAGAACCAGAGGAACCACTTAGGAAGTTCTGCTTTCTTTACGCCCTTTCACCCAGACACGTTGATTACATGGTTACATGTTAGACGGCTCAAAAAAGTTCTGTTTTCCCTGTTGTCTGTCCCAAAGATTACGGAAGAAATTTCTCCAGTTTACAGAGAGAAAAATCCTCTTACTCTGCACACTTAACTGCCTCTCCCTTCTAAGAAAGAAGGAAAAAAAAAAAAGCCTGCAGGATTCTTAGGTTAATGCTAAGGCATAAAACAGTTTCTGAGAGACATTAAGAAACTCATTTCCAACTCCTGCAACTCCAATGCTGTTTCCGCCTGTGCGGTGAATCAATGGAAACTAGTGAGTAAAACTGCCAGCACCCAAACAGACTGATGTCTGTGAACACGGGGAGTGGCCACCACTCGAGCCTGGCTTCGAGGAGATGCTTCAGAAGACTGGTTCTATATACTTAGGATATTTTGCACACCTAAGATTCCTAAAAGCTACAAAAGTCAGATCAACAAGGTCTACCTACCTAAAAGGAAAGCTGTGGGAGGAGCATAGAAGACTGAAGAAAAGGAGGTGGAGGGGGGAGAGAGAAGGTAGGGAAGAAAAGGAGGAAGGAGGAGGGGGAAGGGGAAAACAGAGGGAGGAGAGGAGGAGAGCAAGAGGAGAAAGGAAGACTGAAGTAGGACAGAGAGAGTAAAGGAAAGAAGACACTTCAAACCAAGAGTGAGACCACTGGCATGAACCCACACCAGTCTGGGCTTTATTCATTAATTAAAACCCTTGGCATGCCATGAATTACACTAATAATTACATCAGAAGATGTAGCAGTCACCAAGGTCAGGAGGCCGAAGTAGTCAATTACTGTTTTTATTCGGATTTCAACAAAAGCGTCTCTTCTAGATGAGCAGCCCTGGAGAATGACGGATCCCAGATGACAGCCCCGGCTTGGCTTTCTGCTCCCAATTCTCCAAGGTTGAAACCATGATTTAATCTCATCTTCCCCGGCCCAAAGCATTTCGAGAAACTATAGTTTCGAAGGTTAAAAACATAATTAGCTAACGGGGATCCTTCGAAATTACATGCTCCACAGATGGGTTGGCTGACAAGTTTATTCTGTTGCCCCACTGTCTAGATCCAGACAGTCTGAGAATGTCAAAAGATACCCTGGCCTCAGTGAGCCACCCACCCAGGTGATGACACTGCAGAACCTAGACGCACAGAATGTGTGGGGATCCTCGGCCAGGGACACGCAAGTCTCCTGACCGTCCCAACATCCGTCTAAACGGCCAAGACCCTTGCAATGCTGAGCCTTCGCCCCTAATTTTACAGGAACCAACGCTTGAGAGGGACTTTCAGAGTGTTCCCGTAGTTCCCTGTTCTCCGCCTCTTTGAATTTCACACAGTTATCTGACGATCAGTAATATACAGGAAGAACAACAGAGCAAGCCAGATCCACCAACGACTCAGCTTGGAACCAGCTGTACTTGAAAATAAAATCAACCATAACTTAGAAAAAAGAAAAATTCTTCTATGGCAATTTCTGCTAAGCAACCAGTTCACCTGCCACACCCATGGTGTGCCTGACCCCTGAGGTGTGCCTGACCCCTGAGGTGTGCCTGACCCCTGAGGTGTGCCTGACCCCTGAAGTGTGCCACACACACTCCTGAGGTGTGCCCGACCCCTGAGGTGTGCCTGACCCCTGAGGTGTGCCCAGACATACCCGAGGTGTGCCACACACACTCCTGAGGTGTGCCCGACCCCTGAGGTGTGCCTGAACCCTGAAGTGTGCCACACACACTCCTGAGGTGTGCCTGACCCCTGAGGTGTGCCTGACCCCTGAGGTGTGCCTGACCCCTGAGGTGTGCCCAGACACACCCCTGAGGTGTGCCACACACACTCCTGAGGTGTGCCCGACCCCTGAGGTGTGCCTGAACCCTAAAGTGTGCCACACACACTCCTGAGGTGTGCCCGACCCCTGAGGTGTGCCTGACCCGAGGTGTGCCACACACACTCCTGAGGTGTTCCCGACTCCTAAGGTGTGCCCGACTCCTGAGGTGTGCCCGACCCCTGAGGTGTGCCGGCCAAGCAGAGTCTCTGCCATATAAACTGACCACTAACCACTCAGCTCGGAGTCCTCGGTGAGCAAAACTTTCACAGGATTACATTGTTGGTCTTGCATCTTTTTAAAAAAAAAAAAATTCAGCTACTTTGGTCCAGAAAAAATAAAACATTCTAGATCTTGAAATATATTCTACTAGGGATATAAAGGCTATTTTCAATTTAATAATGGTTACCATATGCCACTGATAAATTCATCAAAGAAAGTAATGGGTCACTTGTCACCTCTTGGGAGAAAGCTCCTCCGAGAGATAATCTTCAATAATAAACGTATTCATCAGACACACCCACCCAAATCTTGAGGCTACCGTTCTTGAAGGGCTGTGATTTCCTGGCCATTTGTTTACTGATAGGTGTCTATCTATGTAGTAGATCATTCCAGAAAGATCTACTAGACAGAACTCCTCAGCTGGAGACTCGCCGTCAGACAGTTGCTTATTTTAACCCAACGGAGACCAAATGAACGGTTTCATTAAAGCCACTTTACAAAACCACAGCTCACAAATCATTCCCACTGCAGCTTTCTCCCAAAGACCCGTGCGCGCACTGAGCGCCCGGCCGCCCCTTCCCTTCAGGACTAGGAAGTCATGAGGATGTCTGCGCTCACAGAGCTCGGTCTGTGTCTGCTTCCCACTTCGAGGACGGGGATGTTGTTGCAGACACCACTCAGGACAGTGCTTTACACGGTCACGCTGCCGGCCAATGCACACGCAGGTCACTGAAGTCAGCCCATTCTCCCCGTTTATTTCCTCTGAGCCATAAGAACCATCTGCATTTCAGAAATTTTGTTAGTTACCACAGCCCCTGCAAGGAAAGGAGTGGGAATGGAAGGAGGAGCTGAAATACTTGAGGATTCCAGAGTGAAGGTTGGGTGGGAAGCTAGCAAGGGGGGCAGATAAAGGGCAAGAGAAGAGAGATGGCTTATCATACTGGTTAGCCACATTCCCTCCAGCAAAAAAGAAACTGAATTGAATGGTAAGATCTCTGGTTCCTTCTGATAATGAGGAAAAAAACGTAAACTCAAGTTGGCTTCCAGAGTACCCCAGCTGTCTTGCTTCAAAGCTCCAACAAGTCACCCTCAACGTGGTGTAATGGGGTACACGGTTGGCCAGGAGCAGCCCGTTTGCAGAGACAGGCCCCAGAATGGGCTAGCTGCAAACATCTACACTTTGCGAGCATAAAGCTCTCCAGGCAGGAGCTGACAGGCGAGAGTGAGCTTGCACACGGCCAAGCCCAGCCAGCACACGGAGCCAGCCTCGATAAGCCTCGGGTGAAAATAATGGAAAGAATATTTCTCTGTGGCTTCGGGGTGAGAGATAAGGAGCCAGGGCAACCAATTTCAAGTAAAACTAGAGCTTTGTCAATGTCAACAGAGCTGGGTTTGCGATGTTTCGGGAAGGTTTTTTTTTTTAATACTACAACACCAAGAAGATTCAAAGTCGCCGTCCCAACCCTGTATTTATCCATCCTAACTCTCATCATCGTTAAACTTAAGAGAGAGTTTAAGCCTGTCTTGATCTCATCTCAGGGACTCTCAACTGTCACTGAGCACCCCCATATCCGTGCAGTGAACAACTTTACAACCCACTGCACCTCAGAAGGCAGTCGGGAGACTTTTTAGAAGCCTGGTTAAGTACAAGTAAGTAAATAGCTACTTACTTAGGGGCAGAATGCACTTTTAAAACCAGAACAAGGAGGAGAGTGGCCTGTTCCCACATCAAGGAAAGTTGCTTACTCCCTCTGCCCATCTCTGCCAGGGTAGGTCTCACGCCAGGTGCTGGGGCACAGAGCAGCTGAGGGGACACTGAGGAGGCCCAGAGGCCTCACTGGACATCCTCGCTGTGACAGGAAGGGAATGCAGGGAAAGGCGGTTGAGCGACCTCCTAAGCTATCCCTTAAGGGAACTGGGATGGGGTGGACAGCAAGGAGGCAGAAGGAAGCAGGGAGGATGAAAAGGCAGGAGGAGGGAAGTCTACACACATTTCAGACTGTGGAGGGAAAGCCGTGAAGGCAGGGATGGGTGTTCCGAGCTCGCCCACGCAATGTATGCACAGAATTTACCATCCTAGAGGAGCGTTTTCCTCTGCCTACACCGACTTATTCTCAGAGGCCGCACCTCACATAACAGTCTTTCTGAAATCCTGTAGGCCTGCTTGATCCTCCCCTCATGTATCCTGTGAAGACAGGGGCCTTAGGGATGGCAGGATGACTCCTGTCCTTCTCCCTCCAAAAAGGGAGACTTTGTGTTAAGTGGCTGACTAACTCAGACCTACTTTGAAGAAGAAAAGAGGTATTGGTTTTATTTTAAAATTTTATCAGGAATCAAATTCTCTTTAAAAAAAAAAAATAATAATAAGGTTAGTTGGGCCGTAAGGTTAGTACTTTTTAAAGGGACTCACACAGTAAGTACAAAGTGAAGTCTGTAAAATGTTTGTAGATGAAGCGTAACTAGATAGTGAATTTCTTCGCATAGACTTCTGTTGTACAACTCTTCAGGGTGAGACCAGGTTGCTAGAGAATAAACGGTCTGCCTTAAAACTCTTTTCCTTTAACAACTGCTTTCGGTAGAGGGAAGCTAAAACGACTGGTGTCGATATCTGTAGGCTGCAAGAATTCAGGACACATAACTTAAAAGTGGATTTAAGCTCAGAGAAACCGAAGGTTAAAAAACAAATTCTCAAGAACAACCAAAAAGGAGATCATTCGGCGATTTCCGTGTAGTATAGCGGTAGTGGTCAACTGACTAAAACGGCCCAACTAGGTCAGAGATTCGCTTAGTCTGAGCTTAGGAACCACACGAAGGCCCTTCTCTCAGGGGAGTGGAGCTCTCTTGTCCACGTAGTCTGAACAGGAAGAACAGGGGCGGACATCCTTTGACCCCTGCCCTGAGCCTGGAGGAGGAGCTCCAGGGGAAGTGTAGACAGCAGAGCCAGCTCCAGCAGGACTCTCAGAAACCTCCACTCCCACTGCCCCGTCCCCCACACCCTGCTGATCCAAAAGGAAGTCTGCAAATCATAACCACAACTTCGCCTGCTTCTGATCCTGAGTGAAAATCATTCCTGACAGTGCCACAGGCTCGATGCGGTCTTGTGAGCCAGGGAACATCACGGCACAAACTTCTGGAAGCTGAGGTGCATGAGTTTAACCAGTTACACTCCTGGACATGAACACCCTTTGATGCTGGTAAACCCAATGGCCCAGAATTCTGTTTCATTTGTCCAGTGGGGAAGACATCACCTCTAGATGGGTTGTGATTGAGCCCCTAGTGGGAAGGGGCTACGGTTGTGTTCTGTCCGCCTCCCATACAACATTTTCCTCACACATCCTATGGGGCAGTTTATGCTGTGCTATCCCCCTGTGAGACTGCCCCCCCCCCCATACACACAACCCTCAAAGCATGCACTTAGGTGGTGGACGGGAACACAAGTAACTAGTGGGATGCAGATATGGTTCCCTCTCTTGTGGGGAGAAGTGACTCGTGGTGCCTTTTTCTATTTAAAACAGTATTACAGGAGCAGACACCTGCTGTAGGTAATTCGACTGAAGGGCCTTCTGGTGAGTGAATTGCTTGGTGTCCCACCCGATTCCTGTAGTTTACTGCATTATCAAAATGTGTTGACTGATCCCTTCCCTGTGGCACTCCCATGCTGTTTCCCCCACACAACCTCCTCTACTGCTCACCAAGATACCCTGTTTGTTCCCTGGTTTTTCACCAGCGGATACTTATGAGGTCTGTCTGCTAGGAATGTTTCTGAGAAACACAGGGTCATGAGTACCTCATCGAGCGTGCTACTGAAGTCACAGGAAGGCTGAACCCACACACCACAAAACTTTCCCACGGTCTAAGTCATGGAGTCCCATCAAAGCCTTAAGCTGGAGCACGGTCCAGTTTAACACTTAGTTTAAGCTAGCAAAAAAAAAAAAAAAAGGGTCCCTTTCCCAGTCTGCTGCTCGTCTGTGCCCCTCAGACGAGCTGAATGAATTTCATCACTGAAACATGCTGTACTGAAGAGACAAATGTTGTTGAGTCTTCCCCCTTAATCAATAACAGGAAGGCCAAGAGACAGGAAAGGAAAAAGCCATGAATAGCAGCACTGAGACACAGGTAATGCCAGTCTTTACTGAGGAAGGGAAGTGTCACTGAGGCTCCTTCCCTAAGCTACCAACCTAATAAAAATGTTTGTGTAAATAGCTCCTCAAAGGCAAAGGCAAAGAGGAAGGACTTCAGGACTGTGTACCTCAGTCACAAGGTTAGAGCTGGCCTATGGCGGACCGGAGGCTGGAGAGACGATCTGTAATCACTCTAGGTCGGCCATTCTCAACTTGTGAGTCGTGACCCCTCTTGGGGGCGGGGCGGGGATTGAATGAGCCTTTCACACAGGTCACCTAAGACTCTTGGAAAACACTGATATTCGTATCATAATGTATAACAGTAGCAAGATTATAGTTATGAAGTGGAAACAACCATAATTTTATGGCCGGTGGTGACCACGACATGAGAAACTGTGTCAAAGAGTCGCAGCATTAGGAATGCTGGATCTGCACGATCGAGGCACGTTTTCCTGGAACCATCAATTCGGCTGTGACACATCCACGGGAGTAAGACAGGGGCAGAAATCCTGTGTTTACTGTTTTAAACATGCACAGGAAACAAAGCAGACTTTTTTTTCCCCTAAAGACGCTAATCTAAGTTGTAAACGCAAGAAAACACTTTTACTGCTGGTAACTTCCTTAAAGGAATGATGTCTTGTGTTCTGTGCTTAATGAAAACAATACAGCACGGAGGTTGACCTGAAAAGGTCAGTCGAAAGGATGTCAGGCTGCTGCTGAACACAGAGGAAAAGACTGGCGAGTCTGACAACGGGAGTGGAGACACGAGCTGGAGTCCAGCCCTGGCTTCCGTCCTCAGGACCCCTAAGACCTGGCAAGGTGAAACCAGGTGAGGAGCTGTAAACTCTCAGGGCTACATGAGAGCCTGGGTCAAAAAAGGAATTGGAGCAAAAGCCAAGGGGTGGAGCAGATGCACTGTGCATGAGGGGGGTCACCCAAAGCTCCAAGTCCTCCCCCTTTCTTCACTTACAAGGCAAGCCAGCCATGAGGCCTTCTTGTGTTCCAAGGCTGGGGCCAGCGGCCCTTCTGCATAGGACTCAGATGAGAATAAGCGCTCAGAAACAACAGAAGTCACCATCAGGGCTGAGGAACCAGCCCTCTGGGCGCCCCTCCTGAAGGGAAGAGGAAACGGACTTATAAAAAGAAACAACTGTCCAGGGGAGATCACCTGTCTCCACATAAAGGGAAAAAGCCTCAGCTCCTTTTGCTTCCTCCCCTAACGGGGACCTCGATCACAGGTTCCCTCAGCACCGGGAGGCCTCACTTCAATTCACTTCAGGGTGAGCAGCACACCCTGAAGGGCAGGCAGAGATGGAGAGAGGGACACTCCGAGGCCGGACAGGCCATGCAAGCAACTACCAGGCCTCCCACAAATATCACCGAAACACAATTTCACCCGGTTACACATCTGAGGGGCCGGTCTGGAGCAAAAGGCCAGGCTCTATGCACAGTCCTGCTGGTGTGGCTTGGCAGAAGGCAGTGGGGTTGGGGTGGGACTTCAGTAGAGGGAGCAGCCTGCTCGGAACCACCATGGGAGTGGCCTGGAGGTCAGCGGCCAGCTGCTTCTTACAGCGGCTACCAGAAAGAGCCTCCACAGACAAGGAGAGGGGAACGGTGGGCTCTGATGTCATCCCACTTCCTCCCACCCCAGCAGACACTCACAGGGACACCGTGACTTGGGCCTGTTGGAATGCCAGGCCGGAGTGGGTGGAGGAAGGCCAGAGTGTGGAGAGGAAAATGGTTATCAGACCCCGACTGCCTGGGCCAGTGGGGCTCAATCCCAAAACATTCATCACTTGTAGCTCGTGTCTCTAAAACAAAAAGCCCCCACAGCATGAAATGACCATACTGTCACCCAAATGCCACTGCCAGAATGGTACTACAACCACTGAGAGGGACTGTCCCTCAGCAGGAAAGGGGGGAGAGAGGGAGAGAGAGGGAAAGAGAGAGAGAGAGAGAGAGAGAGAGAGAGTCAGACAGACAGACAGACAGACAGAGACAGAGACAGAGACAGACAAGAGAAAGGAACTAGAGTCACCTAAGGGCCAGAAGATTACCAAACTCAACTATTTTTTTTTCTTTTTTCTTTTTTTCGGAGCTGGGGACCGAACCCAGGGCCTTCCGCTTGCTAGGCAAGTGCTCTACCACTGAGCTAAATCCCCAACCCCCAAACTCAACTATTTATAGCCTTGTATAAAAGCTTCTTCCTGCACCCAGAAGACCCTGAAGCACCATCAGCCGAGCTTCCCGGCCAGAGCCTCTGCCCTTCCAGCCTTCCAGTTATCCACCCTGACTATGATTTCTAAACACTGAGTGTCTCAGTTCCCTGGGCTACCTGTGCCCTTCATGCACCCTATTCACACCTCACTAACAGGCTCACCCGCCCACCCACCCACCCCCACTGGCTCCCACACATCCCGCCACCTCGGCAGGCCGAAGTGGAGTCGGAGAACTCAAGTCCCTCACACAAAACCCTGCTTTGTTCCCAGTGGCTACCCTCGCACTTGGCAGCCACTAGCTAGGTTTAATTGGCTCAAGTCCTCTTTGTAGCCAATTCGCTACAAAGTCCAGGAAGATGAGGACTAGCATCTTTCACCAGTCCCCTAACTTAAGAGCCCACTGACTCCGCATACGACACTAGCCACGGTTTCCCCTTCCCCAAGCACTTCCGTCTCAGGGTTTCAATGCCCCTGTGGCTTCTGTCCTCCAGTCCCAGAACAACCACTCTCCCTTTAAAACTGCTCAAAGGTTGCAAAAGGCTGCCTCGGGCAATCTTTCCAATGTCCCTGGTTACACATTCTCTGTCCTCGGATGAGTGGAAGGAAGCAAACTGCTGAGCCGTACACACTGACCTCCCTGTCAGGCTCTGTCACCAGAGAGGAGCCTGGATGAGTCAGTCACTAAGCTGGGACCTCACTGCCCAAGTAACCTGAAATCTTGGGAGAGCAATGGAAAACAGCTTACAGAACCCGGAGCTCTGTTACCCTCTCCCTGCAAACGCTGTGGCTCTGCACCTGACACTTGGCTCACTTGAGTTCCAACTAAAAGTACCATAGCCAGAGCACCCAAGGTCATCACTCTCAAAAACTGAGGGGTTACACCACGCAATGTTGATACGGCTACCTGATCAATTCTATATGCCCGCGTAGAACACATGTGATTTTATAGGTGGTCCCAAATGTTATTACAGTTATAAACTTTAACACTACAAAACTGTAAATGCTAGAAACTTAAAAACACATTTCAATGTCTCGCTTAACACTGCGTTGACTAAAAGTAGAAAACGTTGGGGTTAACTTAGAAATTACACTTCTCTCAGCGGCCTGCAGGAAGAACTTCTGTTTTCTGTGCTGTCCCTGAGTTGGTTTCCTTTTTCCTTCCTACGGGACATGTCCAGTTTCGAGCCAGCGATGGCAGTTTCCACGTCTCCAACCTCTCCCTACTCGCTACCCAGAGCCCCAGAAAGGGCCTGTTGCATTATGGTGTCACGACCAGCTTCTCTGTAGAAAGCAAGCTGCCCCCACTCCACAAAACCACACCACACCACACATACCTGTTTCTTTCTTAGCCAGCACAGAACAGCTCTCCACGGCCTGTGTGGGGCCTGAAGTGTTTTGTGCTACATTCTTACCTCCCGAAGCCGCAGCCAGGGACAACACGGGGATGTGAGCTTCTAGGCTGCTACCTGCCCCACACTGCAACGCAGAGATGCTTCTTCTGGTCTCCTGGGAGTCTGGAACCTACAGGATGCCAGGAGGGATTCCTCCCTCTTCTCAAGCTTCTGCTTGCTCTGTTACTTCACAACAGGTAACCCTTAAGAGCTGGAAAGTCCTCTGCCGTGCATTTACCCATCCTGAGTGAAAGGCGCTTATGTGAAGTCTCCAAGAGCATGGCTGTCAGCTCAGTTGGGTCAGCTGCCAGTGGCGGGCTCTCAGCACAGCTCAGAAGATAGTACTGAGGAGGACGATGGAGACTAGGCAAGGAGCCTCGACGATAACTTACATGTGATAAAGTTCTTGCAGATGCTTTTGTTAGCTAAGATTCTCAGAACCTCCAGTATTTAATGTTTAGAATAACTCATCCAAAATACTGTAATTAGGCTAATTAAAGTAATCAATAACCTAAAGGAAAGAAAAACAACTCAACAAGAGCTCCATGAATCCACTTCATATTAGAATTGTCAGACCTAACAAGTGAGCCAGATGCAAATGGTGTATGGCTGCTTCGGAACAAGCCTCCCAGAACACAACTGTACACAACGTCTCTCTCTGTCTTTCTCTCTCTATCTCTCTCTGTCTCTGTCTCTCTGTCTCTGTCTCTCTGTCTCTCTGTCTCTCTCTGTCTCTCTCTCTCTCTCTCTCACACACACACACACACACACACTCTCTCTCTCTCTCTCTCTCTCTCTCTCTCTCTCGTTTGGACACAAGACGGTGGAAAGAGCCTTCTTGCTGTTCCCGGTAAGGCCAAGTGGCAGGTCAGTGGACACAAGGAGCCCTGCTGATCTCCTTCATCCATCCATAACCTGAGTTTAGTGGCTGTCATAGACCGGGTCCTGCAAGCCTCTTCCTCCTCTCTTGTAAATCTCTCATACGCCAGCACCTCTCTCTCCAGGGAAGTGGTCAAAACTTCTCGACAGGGCAGCCCTCCGCTAAGGGAACAGTCTGGTGTAAAACTGCACTTCCATAAAATTCACGTTGAAGTACTAAGTCCCAGAAAGTGCCAGGATGTAACTGCATTTGGAGACGGGCTTTAAAAAGAGGTAATCAAAGGTAGATGGGGTGATACCAGAGGCAGGTGGGCGGGACGAAGGAACCAAAGAACATGTGAGAAACTGGTTATGTGTCCGCCAAGGAGAGGGGCCTTAGAAGAAACCCCCAACATCCTGGTCCTCAAGTTCAGAACTACAAAAACCCTAAGTTTCTGCTGTCATCTTGTCTATAGTGTTTCTTGGCCCCCGTGAAAGGTATAGTGGGCAGAGGCTACAGCAGCCACTAAGGCAAGGCATAGAAGCTTGGCATGGTTCCTTCCACCACGGTGACCAAAGCAAACCCTGCAACCAGCAGGTCTGAGAGGGAGATTTCACCCACTGAGGACCAGCACACCCAGGCCAGGCAGGGGAGTTCTGGCTATCTGAATAGAGCATAAGGTGATGTCAAAGACCCGACTCCCCTCCAGCCACAGGACCAACTGGGAAAGGGGTCTCAGCTCCACCTCGGTGACAGTACAATACTTTCCCTGAAAGGCTTTAGGATGAAGCACTGAAGTAACTAAGTGAAAACAGGTGCAGCACAGGGAGAACATCTTGAAGTGGAGAGGGGCCTGGTCTGCAAGACTTTCCTGGAAGCTGAGTGGAAGCAAATTCCCCTGTCTACAGTACTTTACTTCTGAAGGAAGAGCCTCTCCTCGAGGTAATCCGTCAGTCAAGCATCCCAGGGAAACCTCATTACAGGGAGCAGGAGGTGTTGTGGTTACGATGCGTATCCCACAGTCTCAGAACACCACAGAGTCTAGGGAAGGATGGGGAGAGGCAAGGATGGGGAGGGATGGGAAAGGACAGAAAGAGAAGGAGGGCGGAGGTGAAGGCCCCTCTGGTGAGCTTGCTAGAACAGTTAACAGCCTCTTTTCCTACCAAAAACCCAGAAGCTGGACGTAGTGACTGCCTGCTGTGGTTGGATTCTGTGGAGCCGTTCCTAATGAGAACGGAGGTAGAAAGCGCAATGGCTTCTTATCCTACAAACAGATTTTGACACAAGCTGAAAAGGCAAGGAACCAAGTTGCTTAAGCATCTGAGTGAGTAGCCTTGTGTAGACGGCTGGAAAGAAAACCTCAGCCAAGCCTTAACTCCGGACTGAAATGACCCTGATGCGTATGGATCCAAGACGCTTGTACGCCCCAGTGTTTCCAGCCCTAATGGACTTGCACTGATGACCACAGCCCTTCAAGGCCACCATGGCGCTGCAGTGCAGCTCAGAGCAGCTGGGAAAGACACAACAGATGGCCTGCTTCTTCCCTGTGAGGCCCTACTTGGTGCAGGTGACCGCATGACTGGCAGGTAACTCGTGAAAAGAAAAACAAGTAAAGTTGGAATTGAAATAGCTGACATCCGTAGAGTAGCTCCTGGAGGAGACGCTCCGTGAGTATCTGCTGTGCCCCCAAAAGATGTGCCCAGCACTCCTCGACTGGTGGATTCACAGGTCCCTGCTCGTACATCCGAGTACTTGAAGGGAAGGCCATGCAGTTTCAATGAATGCTGACAGAATTCAAGGACCACGCTGGACACACTGGGCATGCAGATGCAGGTCCTTATCACTTCAGACTGACTCATGCTCAGTGAGGATCTGTCTTCGTATCTGTCCTCCTGTCTTCCCTTGGGAAACTCCTCTGTCTCCTTAATTGATAGAATACCTGAATGCCTTTTGGCTGTAACACCAGAATGTGCGTTAAAAAGGAGGGGGAAGCCCTACACAGAGGGTATCCTGAGAAGAAGACCGTTCTCCAGTCAGCTTGTCCTAGATTATTCTCTCTGAAGGGGTCCCACCACCACTTCTCCCTATCACCCACCCTGCGAGACCTCTCCTCGAGCACACCCAATCATTCTCTGAAGTTCTGCCCCTTTTTCCCCTCTGTCCCTCAAAGTGAACATGAGGTAAACAGAGCAGGTGCTTGTCTATGACAGTACCGGGGTTTATAGAGCCAGGCCTTAGCCAATAAATCTGTAGTCAATGACCAAAGGCAAGGGATAAAACTAGGTCCCAATGACAGGAAGCAGGGTCTGGAAAGCCAGATCACAGACCTCTCTGTCTTTGCCTTGGTGGACTCTTCAGTTTCCTCCCCATCACCAGGGTGCCCTCTCTGTAGAAGGCTCTGCCCACAGACCTTTCTAGTCTAACCCTGCAGTAGTCTCAAACTCTCCCACAATACCCCTCGTGGCCTGTCTCCATCTCACCTCACACTTTACCTCATTATTCTGCCCAGTCGCTTTCCTGAAGCACCGTGCTCTCCCCTGATACCAGCGTTCTTTGCATTCTCTTGCCTGTCTCCCGGCCTCCTCTTCCCATTTTACAGAGGATCTGCTAAAAGACAGCATGCATCACAGCCTTTTGCTCTTCCTGACTAAGCCTGAAGCTCTCTGCAGCTCGGACTAAGTCTATCCTGCGCGTCTGAGTAATACGCGTGGCGTGTAAGTATGTGGGGGACAAATAATGAACTCCGCCTCAACTATAGCTGGTCACTACAGGGGTGGGACAAGAGCGTCTAGCAATTCGCCTGGGTGGGAATCCTGCCCGCCTGCCTTAATTTCTAGCTGCATCCCCAGGGTCTGGAAGGGTTATAATAAATACTTGTTGAACGGATAAATTCCTGGCTTGCCTGATGTGACTCCGCCCCCTTTGCCTGATGTGACTCCGCCCCCTTTGCTCCCCGCTTGAGGAAAGCTCCACAATATGTGGGGGTGTGAACACGGCAGTACTAGAGTAACATCGCTGAATCATCTTCAAGAACCGCCCTTTACTGCTTGTCTAAGTCACAAGCCACAGGTCTTAGGAGTCATCATCACACACATGGTGGCTAAGAGTGGTTCAGAATGGCCAACTAATGACAAAACTAAGACATGTGCGTGAAGCATGTCCTGTGTTCATCAACCTGTTTTCCAAAAGACGAAGATGACAATGAACCACTTTGTGACTCAATCATTTCATCTTCGTGTTTCTTCTCGAAACACCTTAGGAGAGCCCTTTAATTAAATCACTAACAATTCCTTTGCCTGGATATTTTTCTCCCATGCCAATGAGGCCCATGGGTTGCTGTTACATGCATTTAAAAGCCAACCTACGATCCCACTCAGGGAGGTCACTTACCCCTGTACCCGTGTCACCAGGGTGTCGGGATCGGTCTCCCTATAATGGACTGAATGCTGTCTTATTTTGTTTCACTTCTGTCTTATTTTGTGTTTTATGTTTTGGATAAGTACGTACTGTTAATGACCCTGAATCCATCTGGTCTTATTTTGTTCAAACAAAGCATCTTGATAGGACAGTTGCATGAGGAAATACGTCCCGAATGAAAAGTCCTAATAAAGTTTTCAGTCTTGGCATATGAAAGAAACAGATCTAAGAAGGCCAGACTGGCAAGCCGACGGCCAGACAGACACACACACACACACACACACACACACACACACACACACACACCAAACGAGGCTAAAGTTAGTAAAGGGAAACATAGCAACCCCAAGCCAGTAACATCATAACCCATAATAGCCTTGGAATGAGGCTCCCGCGGCAAACAGACGGGCAGCAGCTCTCCACATCACCCCACATGCTGGGTGCCAGCAAAGAACCTGGCTGTTTATCTCTAAACAGTCGACGATCTTTTCGTCTATAAACTACAACGTTGGACATCTCTGGGGTCAAACAACAGCAAAAAGGAAGGAAGGTATACAGTAAGAGAGGCCATCAAGGCAAGTCCAAAGGGCACAACACGGAAAAGACGTGGATAAAAGCTGCTTTAAAAACCCTAAAATCTGAGTCCATAGCATGGTCAAACAAGAGAGCCCTCTGTCTCATCTGAAAGAACAACCACCAATCCAAGGGAAGAGCAGGCCCCTCCCTGGGGTATTGCATTTCCAGTCACAGTGCATGATAAGCTTTGACGGCAAGGGGTTCTTTAACCTCTTTTTTGTGCCAAGCGTCCTTTAGTATCTGGAAGCCCATTGAGTCCTGCTCAGGAGTAGGGAAAAGGGGGTTTTCAATGCATAAAATAAAATACAATGGATTACCAGTGAAATTAGTTACTTTGTTATCAAAATAGCTTTACATTGGAAAATCAAGGGTCCCTCTAACGGTCTAAGTGCTGGAGGTGAAAAGCAGGGCCTTTGCACATGCTAGGCAGTGGCTTTACCATAACCTATACTCTCAGCCAGCACCTGTATTGCGTATGTATTTGAGCGGGGTCTCACATACAAGCTGACCTTGAGCGTACGTCATTACGTAGCTGAGGACTTCATGTTAAGACATTAAGCAACAAACAGGCAGCACTTCTCTGCCTTGCCTATTCTGAGTGAAATACTAGATTTCAGGTGGAGATCTGTAAAAACAGGGTTGTTGTTTTTTTTCCAAATCCAACTTTGTGGATTCTCTGAATTCTACGGAGCCCAGATGAGGAGCCCTTGGCTGAAAGCGTAGAAAACAACATGTTCTGTGTCCCATCTAATCAGAACTAAAGCTTTGCAAAATGCATTACTCATTCAATGCTGAGGTGAGGGAAACCGAGAGAGTAAGCAATATATTTCTTCCCCAAAACCAGGATGGGCCATTAGTCCGCGAAAGAGCTGCCTGCTTCAAAATGAATTCAGAAGGGGGCTCTGAGGCCCTGTAGCACAGCTGGAGTCAGCCACCAGCAGAAAACCAGGAAACTGACCCAATAGGGCAAGTACACAAAAGTAAAGGAGCCCTCCATCCTTTCAAGGGCCCTGGTTTCTTTGTGAAGGGCTAAATAACCTTCCTCTTAGACTCCTGCTACTCCGAAGTTCCATTACCAGATTAACCCTCTCTCTGCTATTTGTCTCAATCCGCTTCACTTCCAAACGTGACTTTTTTTTCCTAAAAAAGTAATTACACTCATTTACTCTGGGGACTGTAAGTGGCACGTGCGTGCGCCACAGCTCCGGTGTGATAGAGGTCGGAGGACAGTTTACCAGTGGGATTTACCTATGTGGAGCCTGTTTGCCAGGCTTGACAGCAAACACTCACACCTCCTGGGCCAAGTCCCAGAGCCATCTCTGCCTCTCTGGAATAAGGATCAGAGAGTTTTACTAAATGTGCACGATCTTGTACATAGAACTCCCATCAGTCAAAACTATAGACTACTACGACTTTTAAAAACCTGTTTTGTGCAAGGCTACTTGATAGAAGGCCGTCATATCACTGGCCTTGTGTGTAGTGTGTGTGGGTATATGCACATGCTCGTGAACCCAAATGCATGCACGCACGCATGAGCCAGAGGCCAGGCAGGGTACGGTGTCTTTCTCTGTCACCCTTCACTGTAATTTTTGAGAGGGATCGCTCACTGGATTTGGAGCTGGCCATTTGGACTAGACTGGCCAGACTGGGAGCCCCAGGGATCCACATGTCTCTGCCTCCCCAGTGCTGCGGTTACAGAAGTGATCACAGAAGTGATCGAACGCATTTTTCATGGATCCCCTTGCTTGTGCAGCAAAAACTTGCTCACTGACCTATACCTCCCACGCCCCAGAGCCCAGCACTGACTGCTCTTCCACGAAGGATGTGTGCCCGTGTGAACTCTAGCACTATCACTTTAAGACTCACGAGAATCAACAAATATCAAGCTACTTAGAATTTGTTAACTGTGCGTGTTCCACATTTGAGCGAACGCACAGAGTAACAGAGGACACCCCGGAGAGGTTCCTTGGAGACTATTTTGATATTGCTGAAGAAACAGAGAGGAAGGAACTAAATCAATAATCACAGAGCCAGTGGGTCAGAAAGAAAAAAAAAAGACTTTAATCAGGGCTCCACTACCTTGAATGACTTTTAAATCCCAAACCACTCCCCCAACTTTAAAGTGATAGCCAAATTAATACTTCTCAGCTAAAAGGAGCAAACGGCCAATCATTTCTCCAACTTCAATTAAGCAGTGGACACACCAAGGACTTGCGACCATGACAACAGTAACTAGTTAGAATTACCAAATAATTCCAATCCCACAAACTGAACAGAAAGTGATGACCCCACTAAAATCCTACATGGCATTCTCCCCTGCTGTTCAACCTATAACAAGAATCACACATACGCAGATCTAGGTCTGAACCAACTTGACGGTTTGCTCTCGGAATGTCCTAGGTAACATTTTACCATGTGATTCAGAACACAGAGAAAAGGACAATCACTCTACAGTTAAAATAAAGTCACTGTACTTTCCAAGTAAACAAAATAGGCTAACATCATCAGATGCTGTGAGCATCTTTAGCCCCAAGAATAATTTCACCAAGAAAATTTCCTAGACAGTCTCTGCTCACCAATATGTATACCCCAAAGGACCGGGCATGCAAAGTAATGGCTTTTTTTCTTTTTCATTGAAATGCACTTGTTATTTTAAAGGTCCAGAAGGCATTCTCTCAAGTCCAGTGGGCAGAACTGGGTGAGACTTGGTGAAAATCTAACTAGTTCACTACTTTTCAGGTCCTCTTTAGCGTGCCCAATGTGGCCAGAGTCTGAAATCTGAAAGAAAGAGGGGGAGGGGGCCGCGGCCACAATTCAGGCATACACAAGCCAGACCAGCATCTGCTGCTCCCATTTTTTCTTCCTTAAAGACCTTCCTAAAGCTGGCAAGAAGCAGCATCCCCCCCCCACCCCGCCCCCACAACGGCAGTGCCTCACTGTTAACTAACTTCAGTTGGGGACAACACAGACATCATTAGCCACTTTCGGGTTTCTCTCTCTGTCCGCCACTGGATGATACCCAATGTCCAAACAGTGTTGGCATGTGGTAGGTGCGCGGATAACTGCCCTGCCGGCCTCCCAACTACTCGGTAAGAAACCACTAAGCCATCGCGGATCCAGGAAAAGCATTCGTAAAGGACGGAGCAGGTGTTACAGGTAATGTGGTTACACAGACACTAAATTACAACAGTCCGGGATACAAACTCTTTTCCTGGCATTGGGAGTGTCCTACGCTTTTAGTTATGAGCACAAACCTCTCTCCGAGCTTACTCTACACAGCTCTGAAACACCCCAGAAGATTGCCTCAAAAGGAAATAATGAAATGGCTCTGGCATAATCTTCTGTGTCAAATCCACAGTGTTAAGCATAGTCTGAAGCCAGCCACATAAACAAAACCAAACTCCACAAAATCTGGCTGGGCTGAAGTTACATAAGACAGACTAAACTGTGGCTCCCCCCCGCCCCCACTCCCCTCTTATCCCCTCCTCTTCCCAGCGAACTCTGACATCTGTCTCCTAAGCGCAAGCAATTCCCATGCAGGTGCGGAAGGCGTTCGACTGCTGAGCTTCCAAATAAGCAACGGTGTTTCCAGTGCTACCCCCCCGCAGAAATGCTAGCAACAAAATGAGGAAGGCTAGGAAACTTTAGACGACGAGCTTAAGTCTTTAAAAAAAATTTTTTTTTAAGTCGGCACTTACTTCGAGGTAGTAATCAAAACACGTTTCTCAGAGTTCCCTGAGTCTCTGCTGGTGGGGGAGGGGGGGTCGCTTCCTCGCGTGTCTCTAAGTCCACCCATCAGCACCCGTGTGGGTCTGAATACAGATCTTTCAACAGAGGACAAAAGCGCGGGTTCCCCAGAGCGGCACATCCAAAGGGAAAACAATCCTTCCCCTGCAGCACTAAACCCAAGTTGCTCCAGCGCCGAGTTTCCTGCACTTTCCGCCTCCCCCACCCACACCCTTTTCATTGCCCACTTTAACCTGCTTTAATCCTGCGAAGCCTCCCTCCGGGTTTATTAAGGGTAAACAATAGAAATGTCACAAGGAAACTCGGGAAGTAGATGAAGTCTCTTAATTGCTGCCGTTTAACGATTGTGGATAATTACTATCTTCACAATGTGATTTTTACCAGCGGAGTGGAAGCCAAGGCGGGCAGGGTGGCGAGCTCCCCGCCGCTGGCGGGGGCATCGGCAAGGCCGAGGCTCGAGGGGTGCAGGGACCCCAGGGGTAAGGGGATCAAGGGGTACGGAGACCCAAGAGGTATGGACACCCGGGGGATCCGGGAAACGTTGTTGAGAGGACCCGGGAAAACCAGGACCAGGTCCAGGCCCTTGGCCGATCTCACTCCCGGCGCCAAAGAAGCGGAGGCCAGCCGGCCGCCCGGGTCACAGACTGGAACAATGCTTAACCCCCGCGGACTGGGCTCTGGGCTCCGGGGACAGGGCTCCGCGTTCGCGGTCCTCAGGAACGAGAAGTCCCCAGCGGCCACGGGCTCCCGGCTGCACCGAGCGACCCCGCGCGGTGCAGGAGCGCCCTCCGGGCCGCAGCAACGAGCGCCCCGGGGACCCGGGCCCTCAGGAGCGCATCCCTCCGCGACGCCCCGCCGCCCGCGTCCTCAACTCACCCCAGGACCACCAGCTCCCCGTATTTCACCGGCTCCTTGTTGGGGGAGCTGGGTTCCTCCTGGCCGGGTGAAAACATGGAGCCGTGCTCGGCCGCCGCCGCAGCCGCCTCCGCCGCGATCCCCGCCGAGTCCGCGCCGCCGCTACACTCCCATCCCGAGAACGGGGTGAGCGCGCCGGGAAACGGCACGGCGGCGAACGGGGCGCGGGGCGGCCAGTCCCGCGGCTGCTCCGTCGTGGCTGCGAGCGTCGCCCGCCGGCTTCCCCGGAGCTACACGCTCTTCCGCCGCTGCGAGCGGGACCGGACTAGGAATGCGAGCGGCGACCGGAGCCCCGCGGGAGGAGGAGCGCGCGCCGCCGGGGGGCTGAGCGGGCCGGGCAGGTGGGACGGCCGCGCCGCCGCCCGCGCCTCCGCGCTCCCGCGGCCCCCGCCCGCCAGCCCCCGCGGCCCGCGAGCGCCCCGTGTTATGTAAACATAGAGTAAAGGGGAAGGGAAGCCCTTAAAGGGGCAGCTCTGTTTTTCTCCTCACTTCCTGTGGAAAGTTGGAGCGCGGGGTCTTCGTCCTCAGCCGCGTGCCCGGGGCTCCTGGCCCCGCCTGCTTGGAAGCCAGGCGTCTTGCCCCTCCCCGCCCCCAGCTCAGGGTGCTGCGCGCCCTGATCTGGGGGTGTCTGCTTTCAAAGCCAAGCCTTTGAGGGGGGGCTTGAAAGGAGAAAGAATCTGCCCATGGGTGGGGGTGGGTGGGATAATCGAAGAACCCCAAGAGCTCCCCACCATTTCACGGGGTGTACCAAGAGAAAGAACGAAGGGAGGAAAGAAAGGAGAGAGAGAGAAGGAGGAAAGGAAAAAGGGAAAAGAAAAGTGAAAAGTTACTTTTAATCCCTTATTCACATCTCTGTCCCTTCTTTCAACCCCCTGGGGAATTTAAAAGGGAATTACCTAGGCTGATTTTTTTTTTTAATGAATACAAATGTTCCTTTCTTTCCAGGGCTTAATCAAGGCACCGTTTGTATTTTATGATTTTTTTATGTTGCTGTGTCTTTAAAATATTGTGGGCTGTGATAGTTTTACTGACTGCTGTTTTTCATCATAGAGGAATTTATTATTCTAGCATTTATTAAGCCCTTGCAACATGCTAGAGACACTACATATTATTCCTGTCACTGCCTTTCCAGACTGTTAAATATTTAAAGAAATAAATACTGCAAAAGCTACCCAGTGTATAAACAGCGAGTGTACACACACACACACACACACACACACACACACACACACACACACACTTAGGCTATGACTCTAAGTAAAAAGCTAAAAAAGAAATAATTGCACGGGTAGCCTTCCATTCTACTGCTCAGCATCGTGCATGTGTCGCTCTCTGACAGGCTATTACTGTAGTGACATGACGCTTTCTGGAATTTTACTTCAGTTAGTAACTGGCTTTTCTTCTTTTAATTGAGGCTTTGGAGATAAATTACTCCGCTATTGATGAGCCAAAAATAAACTTTATTAAACAATTACCTTATTTCCGCTAATTACAGAAATTCTATTCTTAGACTGAAGGCAACTAGCTATCCAGCTTATCCTCTGTGCTTTTCTCTGTTATGAAAATGTAAAGGTTTAGCCAGCGACCCTCCTTTAGACAGTTGAGTTCTTTCTCTTCATCCAGTGTTGGTAGATTTCCGTAGGATGGGTGTAGGTTTCCTTACTCCCTGGTCCCACTTACTATATCGTCTATGTGACTGTCAGCAACCCTCTGAGTCCCGTCACAGTTACCCATCTCCCTAATTATAGTACCTCTCTCTGTCATGTGAACTTCCCCCAGTCTGCTCTGTTGCTGCCACTGATCTCTAGGCTACAATTACCCCCTTCTCTCTTGGCACGCTGTGCTTTTGTGCTTGCATTTCACTCTTCTGGCTCGTTTCTTCCTTGCTGCGCTCTGCATCTGCTGTTAGGAGGATGGAAACAAATATTTATTAACCTCCTACTAAGTCCCAAACTCGAGGCTGAGTGCTTCCTATAAGCTGTCCCAAGCTTTGGCAGAGACACTCCTCCATTGCTGTCAGCTGGTCCAGACACCTCCGCCCTCCACAGGGGCATCTTTCTGTTCTCTCCCAGCATGTTGGTAGAGCTTTAGTCTGTCTTTGTGGAAGTTACTTACAGGTAGTTCTGCTTTCTCCGAGTTTTTGTATCTGTGGAGGCTTTGATCTTAGGCAACTCTGGACTTGTAAGTGTATCAGTTCTGTCAATCACTGTAAACCTTGCAAGCTTGCAGACTGGGAAGCCAGTCTGTTGATGGCCAGCGGGAATGGATGCATAAGAATGACAGGCGAGGGATCCGAGTGAACGAATGGACCAAGTAGGGACTGGCGGCACATCGGTGGTCCTGTGGCCTCAAAAGAAATATCAGACACTCATCTCTACCTACTTATTGCCACGCGAGAATGATAGCTCACTCTTACGTATGAAATCAATTTTTAAGTTCCCAATCCCGATTGCACATAGACTTCTAATATTGAGCGGTCAGAAATGCATCTGAGCTTTTTGGACTTGCACACATAATATCACTTTATTGTTTGGCTGCCCTTTATATGCGATGTGGACCCATTGAAACTATGTCCACTTTCTAGATGGTTCCCAAAGCCCCCAAATCTGCTTTTGCTGATTTTAAGGAAGGCCACATGAGTAAATTAAAGAATACGTCTCAAACCAGATCAAACAGTAGAACTGTGAGTTTGTGGTGAGCTCAACTTTCTCAGAGTTTATGGTCTGGGACCCTAAAATAGCCAGCTTTCATCTCTCTCTTCCCACCCCTTACCTGATCAGTTGTCTGCTACAGCTTCAACCAGCAAGAGCATAACCCCCTCCATCCCAGCTAACACTAGGAATCTGATTGTAACAGGAATTTATCCCCTCCTGAATAATTGTTTTAGTAGCTTCAGGCTGGTGGGACAATCTGGCTGTGCCATCTGCCAATCCACCAAGAACCAGGGTGGGGTTGGCTGTCCTTGCTACTCCCATCAGCCCCTTCTCTCCCCTCCCTGCTGTCTCTGTCATGTATGTCCCCAAACCACTCCACATGCCATATTTTCTGAAATAACCCAATGCATACTGATTTCTCCCCCTGATCGATTTACTTCTTTTTCTTTCAAAGTAAAAGCTTTAGCCAAAAGGTCTATGTTGATTTTTGACGTACTTTAAGTAAAACCAACCATATTTCTAGAGTGAAGAGTAGTCTAACTTTTGATCACACCATATTCATGTTTACTGCATCTAAGGGACAAGTATGCTCTTTGAAAAGCATATATTTGGACAAGCTGGTTTTGCGTGTGAGAGATATCAAACGTTTGACTTTTAAGCTGTATCCTCGACTAAAGCATCATGGGTGTTCTTCCCATGCATTTGGAAAATGTGAGGAAAAAGAATTTTTGAAACCCATTTTAAAAGTCACCCATAAACTTGACCGGCAATAACCCTATTTGTCATGATGTATGTTTTCTCCTTAAAACTTACTTTTACAACTTCACTTGTCAGAGGGGGAGATGTGCACAGCATGAACATGTTTCCGGTCATTCGGGAGCAAGCACCTGTATGCTCCCTTACCTTCCGGTTGTTTCCCTTTCCTCCTTTGGTTTGGTTTGGTTTTGTATTTGACAGAGCCTCCCGGAAGAGTTTATTATTCTACTCTGCCCTCCTTTCGCATTGGGTTCCAGGTGGTTCTTTGCAGAACATACTTGCGATGACTTGGGAAGTGGGGTTGATCAAAAGTATCGGCATCCGTTAATCAGTCCTCCTTAATGGAGTATATTTTAAAGTCTTTGCTCTTGGAAAGGTATCTGCACGTTACTATTTCACTGAAGTGGATTTCCACACGTAACGACTACATCAAAGGGTGTAAACATGTTAAAGACCTTTTGATGTATACTTCCAACGTGGATTTTTTTTTTCCGAAATGATCAGGGCCTGCCAATTTACCCTGCAGTCCCAAGTAAAGGAGAGCCTGTCTCAGGGGATGCTTGGCCGCACCGTTAAATCCTCACTAACTTGACTGGCAATCTTTTTTTTTTTATTATTTGCGTTTCTGTGATTACCGTTTTGAAGAGTGTCCACTTTTACTGTATGACAAACACACACACACACACACACACACACACACTGCTGAGCACTCACTACCCCACTGAGCTGTTGATTATAAGCAGCATTCTGCCACAGGTTTCCAGAACCTTTTCACCATGCATGGCTGCATTTTTACACCCAGTGAGCGGCAGCTTCCTTCCCTTCCCTCCCTCCACAGACGCTGCTCTGCTTCCGGCTTCCATGAGCTGATTGCTTTGGATATATCCTTTAAGGGAATCACGCTGAAGTCTTCCTTCTGTGACCTGTTTACTATGCGTGTCATCATGACCCCGAGACCCATCCACACGATTTCCTCGTCAGGGTCTGAGTGCTCCATTTTCTTTACCCATTCCTCCTTGGTGGACACTGAAGATGGACAGTGATGAACCCTGTGCACGATGCAATCCATGGGGGAAGTTCAAATATCTCACAGAGATATCTCGAGTTTAACTCTTAATAAGTAGACGTGGGCTGTTGGCTCAGATGTCCGTTTTTGGACGTCTGTTTTGAGAAGCCATGCCAGTTTACCTTCCTACCAACATCATGCAAAGGTTCCCAGGTCTCTCCACTCCCACGGACACTTATTTCCTGCTTTGTTTTCTTTCCTTTTGTGAGGTGATCCTAACAGGTATGAGGTGATTTGCATCCTGATCTCAATGTCAACTTGCTGATTGTGGGTCTTTGTTTTTGCTGTATCTGTTGGTGTCTGGAGCTATGTGGCCTTTGAATAAATGTCGACTTAAATCTTGTGTCCATTTTCAGTTGGGTTATTTAAGTGAGTTTAATGGTATTTGTCTTGCTTTTGGAGGAGAGGCGTTCTTTATATTAGATTTTAACCTCTGGCCAGATACTCGGTTTGCAAACATTTTCTCTCAGAAGCTTGTCGAAGGATTGATTGGCTGACTCAGTTTCCGTCTGATGCAGCACTGCCTGCCATGGTAGCTTCCCTGTCTGTTCTTTTGTCACAGCCAAGAAACAAGGTGAACCTCTCTAAATCCTTCCCACGTTCTTCTCACATTCTCTGAGTGTGAGGTCTTGACATTTTTTGGTTCGTTTTTTTGAAACAGGGTCTCATTTTGTAGCCCTGGCTGGTCTTGAACTCACAGCGATCCTCTGCCTCCTAAATACTGGGATTAAAGGTGTGTGCAACCAAGTCCCCTGCACGACATGTTTTGAGTGTGAGAAATGAAACCCAGACCTTTGCACACACCAGGCAAATATTCCATCCCTGAGAAACATGCTTAGCCCTTCTGCTGAAGGCCTTATACTTAAATCTTTTGTCCATTTCATTTGTTCTGTAAATGCTGTAAGAGGAAGACTCAATTTCATTTCTTTGTGTGTGGACTTCTAGCTGCCCCGATGCCGTTTGTTACCAAAACAATCCTTGGCTTTTGCCTGTCTGGGCACATTTGTCAAACATTAGTTGGCCATACACATTGTATATTCTTGTGTTTTCGGTTGCTATAATAAAATCTCTGAGACTGGATAAATTTGGAGAGAGGAGAGAAGAGGGAAAGGAAGGGAAGAAGGGAAGAGGAAATAAAGGAGAGAGGAGAGAAAGACAGGGGTGGGGGAGAGATGGAGACAGAGATAGAATGTTTTTTTTTCTTTTTTTCGGAGCTGGGGACCGAACCCAGGGCCTTGCACTTGCTAGGCAAGCGCTCTACCACTGAGCTAAATCCCCAACCCCGAGAGAATGTTTTTGCTCAATGTTCCAAAGATCCAATACAAAAGCAGGTTCTGCTTGGCTACAGCGGGAGTTTCCTGGTAGATGACGTCACAGCACAATGACAGGAACCTATGTGACAGGCAGAGATCATACGATGAAGCAGGGAGACAGATAACAGGGAAAAGCTGGTTTTGATTTCTTTTCTAACGCCCTCTTATGAGAACTAGTACACTCTGCAATGTCAATCCGTCGGCCAACTTGCCATGACTATGTAACCAAAATCCTACCGGAGAGGAATACGTTCAGAGGAAGACCTGCTTGTGTTGGCTCACGGTTGTAGAGGTTTTTTTTTTTTTTTTTTTTTTTGGAGCTGGGGACCGAACCCAGGGCCTTGCGCTTCCTAGGTAAGCGCTCTACCACTGAGCTAAATCCCCAGCCCCGGTTGTAGAGGTTTTTAATGCATGACTGCTTGGCTCTGTTGCTTTGGGGGGGCCTGTGCTGAGGTAGAATATCATGACAGGGACACATGGTCAGGTAAATGTAGACCTGCTATGGTAGCTGGGAAACGAAAGAGGTGAAGGTTATGGCCCCGAACTCCCTTTCAGGGGCATGCAGTGCCCTCCGTTCTGCCAGACTCTGTCTCCTAAAGCTTCTATTCCCTCATTCATACCCAGACCAAAAGCCAAACATTTCTTACAAGAAGCTTTAGAGACACTTAAAATCTAAACCATAACAACCAGCATTAGTCTGTAGTGAGGGTACTCTTTCCCATGACCAGATTACCTCCCTCTAGGCTCCACCACCAAGACTCCACACTGCAGAGCACACTTCCTGCACATGGCTACTTCAGGAAGCACATGTGGGCTGTATGCATTCATAGCTCATGGGTCCCTTCATTGGTGTGTGTGCATGTGTGTGTGTGTTTATGTGTGTTTATGTGTATGTGTGTGTGAGTGTGTGTGTGTATGTTTGTGTGTGTATGTGTGCATGTGTGTGTGAGTGTGTGTGTATGTTTGTGTGTGTATGTGTGCATGTGTGTGTGAGTGTGTGTGTATGTTTGTGTGTGTATGTGTGCATGTGTGTGTGAGTGTGTGTATGTATGTGTGTGTATGTGTGTGTTTCTGTGTGTGTATGTTTGTGTGTATGTTTGTGTGTGTGAGTGTGTGTATGTGTGTATGTGTGTGTGTATGTTTGTGTGTGTGTGCACGCACGCCTGTTTGAATGCCTGTTTATAGTGCCCTCAGAAGAGGATATTGAATCCCCTGAAGCTGGAGATAAATGCACTTGTGAGCTGCCCAACATGGGTGCTAAAACCCTGAACTCAGGACCTCTGGAAGAATGGCAAGTCCTCTTAACTGCTGAGCCATTTTCAGCCCATCCGTACGACTTTCAAGCAGACTCTTTCTCGATACCCCAGGCTGGCCTCAAACTTGTGATGTTCTTGTCACCCGAAGGCTTGAGTTACAGGCACACCCTGTCATGCCCAATCTGTATATTTTTACACCTATACCGCACTTGTCTCTAAGAAGCTTTGGCTAGGTTTTGAGGCCAGGAATTGTAAGACATCCGTCTTCATTGTTTCTCAAGAGCCCTTTGGCAAGCCGTCGTCGTTTGTGGCTCAATACAAAATTAGCTTACGATCTTCTATTTCTGCAAAAAGTGCCGTTGATTATTTTGGTTGGCATTGCGTTGAATGTGCAGCTTCTGGCTGAGACAAGCAGGCTGATGTGGTAAATCTCCCACCCATGGGCATTTACGTTTCAGTCTGCTCGAGTGAGTTAATAGACCTAAGTGGTTTTCTTGTTTGTTTGTTTGTTCTTTGTTTTTGTTTTATACTATCATAAGTGGGATTTTTTTTTTTTTTTGGTTCTTTTTTCCGGAGCTGGGGACCAAACCCAGGGCCTTGCGCTTCCTAGGTAAGCGCTCTACCACTGAGCTAAATCCCCAGCCCCATAAGTGGGATTTTTAAAGTTTGTTTTCTGGAGCCTGTTGTGGTATTATTCGAGGGTTTCTACTCTGCCTCTGATCCTTTATTTCCCAAATAAAAGACATAAAACCTTTATATTGATAACGAGCCTTAATTAAAGCACTAGAGCTGAGCAGATATCAACCCTTTTTGCTATTCAGTGTATTTTGATCAATAATTCTGAGTTCCCACTTGCCCTGTTCTACCTGGGCTGCTCTGATTCCAACTGACCAAGGTGTGCTCACCATCTGCTTACCCCATAGTGCCTTATTACTTATTCCCTTCTCTCACCTTCTGGGTCTCTCTGTCTTAGATCTCTAAGCCCCACCTACCTCTCTTCTGCCCAGAAACAGACACCCAAATCTAAACACAAGCAATAAACAGAGAGAGAGACAGAGACAGAGACAGAGACAGAGACAGAGACAGAGACAGAGACAGAGACAGAGAGGAGGGGAAGGGGAGGAGAGGAAGGGGGAGAGGGAGAGGGAGAATGTGAGAATGTGATTTTTTTTTGTGGGGCTGGAGAGATGGCTCAGCGGTTAAGAGCACTGACTACTCTTCTTGAGTTCAATTCCCAGCAACCACATGGTGGCTCACAACCATCTGTAATGGGATCTGATGCCCTCTTCTGGTGTGTCTGAAGACAGCTACAGAGTACTCATATACATCATGAATCTATTTTTTAAAATCCTTTTGCATGACTTTTTGTTTGTCTATTTGAGGTTTTATTGGTTGCTGGTTTTGGGGGGGGTGTTCTTTTGGTTGTTGTTTTCTTGTTTGTTTTGACAGGGTTTCACTGTGCAGCCCTGGCTGTCTTGGAAGTCGTTCTGTAGACCAGGCTGGCCTTGAACTCACAGAGTTCCTCCTGCCTCTGCCTCCTGAGTGCTGAGATCAAATGCATTTACCACCATGCCCGGCTCACATTGCTTATTCTTAATATACTGACATGCAAGGGAGCTTTGCCTCCTGTGACTTTATTGAATTCATGTATCATGTTTCTGTGAAGTCTTTCAGACTTGCTGTAGAGGGCAGATAATTTTACTACCCTCCTTTCTGATTTATTTACTTTATTAATTACTTTTCGTTTGTCTTTCCTACTTTTCCTTAAGACTTCCAGTCCTGTGCTGAATGAACGCAGCAAGTGTGGATATATGTGCTTCGCCCCCTGTAACCTTAATTTTTTTCTAATCTTATTTTTAATGATGGTTTTTTTAAAGATTTATTTATTTATTATATATAAGTACACTGTCGCTGTCTTCAGACACACCAGAAGAGGGCATCAGATCTCATTACAGATGGTTGTGAGCCACCATGTGATTGCTGGGATTTGAACTCAGGACCTCTGGAAGAGGAGTCAGTGCTCTTAACCACTGAGCCATCTCTCCAGCCCTTAATGATGGTTCTTAAACACTAACATTCCGTGTGTGCCCATCACCCACCAGAGGTCATTGGAAAGAAAGGGAGGGGGTTGTCGGGGAGGGTGGACCTATTTAGAAAGGTGTTGTTGTAAAACTATAAAAAATAAAACAGCTGTCTTTTACCCGCTCTAGGTCCGGCACCACAGTGCCCCAAGATATCTGCTGGATGTCTTAATTCTCAGTCAGCAAAGCCTCTCACCCGCTTTGCTCCATCCCATATCACACTCTCTCTGAGCCCGGCAGCAATCTCTCTACCTATCTAGTTCCCAAGGCAGGTTTCCATGCCAGAAACACATCCCAACTCTGCGGCAGCCCAGTGTCTCCAGCCGCCGCACACTTTCCCACACTCAAACCGTCACATAAAAGAACACACAATACCTTTGACTCCTGTGTGTGTTGTCTGGAAATTGGCAGTTCAGTTCACAGGTCAGCAGGCAGTGGCAGCTCGATCCACTGGCAAACACCTCAAGAATACACAGCAGTCCAGCTCAGTAGCGTAGTGTTGGCAACAGCAGTGACATGACCTAGCAGAGACAGCTGGGCCTCAGCCTTGGCTTGAGTCAAGCAGGAGGGTCCAATAGGAACAGCAGGAGAAGTTCTCAGCTGTGCTTCTCTCAGGGACGTGAAGATCATTGAAGATAGGAGACCCACAAGGAGTACCAGCAAGCCAAGCGCTCTCGCTCTCCCCCCTCCCTCTCCCCCTCTCCCTCCCTCTCCCTCTCCCCCTCCCTCTCCCCCTCTCCCTCCCTCTCCTTCCCTCTCCCTCTCCCCCTCCCTCCCTCTCCCTCTCTCTCTCTCCCTCTCCCCCTCTCCCTCTCCCCCTCCGTCCCTCCCTCTCTCCTCCCTCTCTCTCTCCCTCCCCCTCCCCCCCTCTCTCTGTCTCTCCGTGGAGTTCTATTTATGTCCTCCAAACCTCATGCGTCCACCATGGGCCTTGCCTCAGCACACACATCCAATTAGCCTGAGTCCACAGAGTCCCAACAACTGAAATGTAAGGCTGACCAATACAGGTGTGTCGTTAGCAAAGACTCCTTTATCACGTGCCCTTTCACATGCTTGCCTTAGCAGAACATCCTCTCTCCTGTGTCTGCCTCAGCAAAACGTTCCTTCATGAGTCCGCCTTTGTCTTTCACCTGTGTCCACTCCACTTCAGGAGAACATTCCTTCAGGCCCCAGCAAACCGCCCTCCAACACCACTGACTCTCCAACGAACCCTTAAGTCTCCACCTCTGCCCCCAATCTCCGAAGGGTTTGTTTACGTTTCAGTTGAGATTTTTGTGTGGTTCTTACCCAGCGTTCTGGGCTATACTACGTTGCCAACACTGAACTATCCATGCAGCTTTATCCATTTGGTCATGATGTATGATCCTTTCAGTACCTGTAAAATTCAGCTTGCCATTATCATGGCTATTTTGAAGTGCGTTCTATGTAAATTGGTAGGCTCCAGTTTCTTTCATTTTATGTGACTTTGTAATTTCTTCCTAGCCCCTTCCATTGTTGAAGAGACCTTTTTTCTATTGTGCATTGTTGGTACACTTGTAAAAGAAGTTTAACTGGCCACATATGTATCAGTCAGTTTTCAGTTGCTGTAACAAAACATTTTAAGGTGGATAATTTGTAAAAAACGAAGAATGGGTGTGTTTTTTTCGTACTTCTGGAGACTCAAGAGGCACTCTACCTGGCTTGGTTAAGGAACTTTTGATGGAAGAAGACTTGAAGCTAACAGTGTTTGCAACACGGAGAGGCTATGTGATGAGCCTGGATACAGATCTGTAGTTCTCGGAGCTTGTGGAATATTCGTCTACGTTTGGCATAAGATTACCCTCCTCAGAAAATACATTTGAAAGTGTTCTTTCCCCTTTAACTTTTTGGAAGTATTTAAGAACGGATATCGACTCTCTAGTTATTTGATACAATTAACTGGAGAAACCTTCTCTTCTTTGGGAAGTGTTTGGCTATTGATTCAACCACCTTAGTCCCTTTCTGCTTAGATTCCCTGTGTCACAGGGACTCAGTCTCTAGATCATGCGTTTGTAGGAATGTGACTGTGCTTTTCTATATATTCTAAGTTTCAACATATAATTCTTCACAGTAATCCCATAATTCTTCTTTCTATGAATACAGCATCTGGTACAATATCTCAATTTCTGGTTTTATTTATTTGAATACTTTTGTCTCGATTACTACAACAGTTCATCAATTTTATGACTTTATTTTCAGAAACACTAACCCTTAGTCTCTTTCTCTTTTGGGTTTATTTCTAATGTTTTTCTTCTAGGCTTTTATATAGTTCTCTAATCTTATTATTTCATTCATGCTGCTAATCTTTGGGGTTAATCGTCCTTCCTCTTCTAGTTCTATGAATTGTACAATCAGATTGCTAACTCGAGAAGGTTCTCTTTTAATTTTAAAAAGTTTTATTTTTATATATGTGCGTGCGTGTGTTCGAGAGCGTGTGCATGTGTGCATGCGTGCATTTTGTGTGTGTGTGCGTGTGCATGCGTGTGTGTGTGTGTGTGTGTGTGTGTGTTGGGAGGGGATGTCTGTGGAGGATAGAGGACTTATCTGATCCTGTGGAACTGCAGTTATAAGTAGTTGTAGGTGTAGGACTCGAACTTGGGTCCTCTGGAAGAATAGCAAGTGCTTTCAACCCCTGAGCCATCTGCAGCCCGAGAAGCTTTTCCTTTCTTTCCTTTCTTTAATGTAGGCATCAAGGCCACACCTATTCATGACTACATCTATTTTTACAGTATCCGATAAACTTTAAATATTATGCCTCTTTTTAAAACTTGTTTCACAGTATCTTTTTTCAATCTTTTTTTTCTTGATCCGCTGATTGTTCAAAACTATGCTGCCTGCTGTCTTTACTTCTGTGAACTTTCAGTTTTACTCACCGGAGACTAATTCCTGCCTTCATCCTATTAAAAGTGAGATCGTTTTTAATGTAGTTGATATTACGTCAGTCTTCTTAAGTGTGCTATGTCGTGACCTCGTTGGGTCTGTCATGGAGAGTGTGTTGTGTGCTCGAGAAGAGCGTGTATTCTGCTGTTGGATGCGTGCACCAGCTCAGTCAAGTGGCTTGGGTACCCTGAGCTTGTAGTCAAAAGCTATCAGATGCATTGCTTTAAGTCCGGACCTCCCTCACAAGGTTCTATGCAATTGACTTCTTGACTCTAAGCGGAAGATCAAGTATGTATTCCTTTTCTGCTTCCAATTTGTCCATTTCCGACCATCTGACACATCCTATTGTGTAACTCTTTGAAAAGGGTATTAATTCTTTTAATAAGTAGAGGAGAAAATAAACAACTTCAATACTACAAAAGAGTGAAAGAAAGATTTAATCCCGATAATATCCTACAGTTTCCCCTAGAGGCAACCATCATCTTCAATTTCTTGTCTATGTTCCTGCAATATTCGATGTGTGTGTCTTCGTGTAACTAAGACGTAAGGAAATATGCAGAATGGTAGTAGATATAGTATAGCATTTCTCATGTAGCAAGGAATCTTCAGGGGGGACTCTGAGGAGATCATTGATAACAAAATAACGACTCATGCAAGGCCCGGGGGGGCTGGTGTGGTTTAATGAAGCTCCTCCACGTCAGTGGTCCTGGCTGGGAATGAGTGTAGCGTCTATTAAAAGCAGGAAGAAAGCGGACTGTTGTAGAGCACCAATTGGGCAGAAAGTGGGGTTTAGGTGAAGGTGGAGACACAGGTAAGGAGGCTGCCATGTAGAGCCTGAGGGGCATTGGCGTGAAAGTCAGATCTGTTCTCTTTGATAATGGAAACCACTAGAGTTTGGTGTAGTTGTTGAGATAATAAGAAGTCATTGAACAATTTTGCCTATGTAGAGGTCGTAAGAGACCACGGGGTGCCTCGTCAGACTCAAGGTACACATTCTCAAAGCCATCTAATGAATGATCTGTAAAGGGATTTATTTTTACTTTTTTTTTCAGTAGAGAATAGAGTTTATTCAGGGCATGGGGGAGGGGAGTTAAGAGGGCAGAGAAAGGCAGAGAGAGAGAGAGAGAGAGAGAGAGAGAAGAGTAGAGGCTGGCCATGAGCACATGGAGAGAAGGAGGAGGGGAATTTTTACATTTTTTTTAAAGTCTAAAGCTAGAATGACCAAAATCAAGAAACCAAACTTGTGACAATGAAATGGCATTGCAAGGGGCTCTCAGACTCCCATGTACCCCCGGATGAGGGATGCAAGGGAAGAAGTAACCGAGGCATGGGAAGGCAAATTGACTGAGGGTTCAAAGACCTCAAATTCTACAGCATTTTTTTTCATGCCTGCCTCAGCTATCCCATCTGTGAAGTGGGAATACCAAGTCCCTACCTACAGATAATGCCCTGTAACTGAGCCACGGTGCAGTCCAGACACTGGATAAAGCTGTAAGTGTAATGTGATAGGAAACAGTATGTGGAGATGTTTATAAAACATGCCACGGTGTGCCGGGAGCTCCATGCACTCGTGCAGTCCTGTAAGAGCACGTGTGACCAGTGTTATCTGTTACGTTGGAGACACAGTGACAGATATAGCAGATGACATGATGGGCAGTAAGACAGCTGTTATGTAGGAGCCCCAAGGCTCACGTGTTGCACTTGGGATATAATTTAGTCATCTAAGGCTAGCACAACCCACAAGATCTGTGGCTTCCCTGTGAATGCTGTTTGTGGCTACTCAAATTTCAGAATTAAATAGGAAATGGGCCCCAGATGAGAATGCTTTCTAAACTGCGAAGCTCTACAATCGTTTGAGTACGAGGAAGCACTGAGTGCTCAGGTTCTGTTAGGAAACCAGAGCGAAAATTTCGATGAAGGGGTTCACCGTCTATGAATATCATTTGACCTTAAATCACGCTGGCCGAGTGCGTTTTTTTATCTTAACCTTTCCGTAATCTTTTAAGTTCGGCTGTTATGACTGCACGTGCGAAGGGGTCGGGTGTGTTCAGCTGAAAAGTCAACACACAAACCCGCATGACCTCATCTCCTTCGCCACCTGCTCACTCCCAGACACCGTCCAAGGGCGCATTGACACAGCTCAGAACAGACAGCACTAACCCCCGCGGCCAACAATTAAAGTAGGCACCGGATGACAAGTAGAAGTTATAACTGCCCCCCCATAGGATAAATTATAAGATGATGTGACATTTTGCATTCCTCTCGGAGCGTTTAAGCTAAGGTTACTGTGGAATTGCCACCATGGGAAAATTGAACACTTGATCACCACAAAAATCTAATCGTGAGCTCACGAGATATCCACCTGCTTTGTCCATTTTGGTTCCTACTAACCTTTCTCTTTGCTTGGTCGCTGATCAATGTTGGAGGGGGACATTTTTTCCTCTTGTTATGAATCGTCTTTGGCTCGTGATTCGCTACACTCAATATCCCAGAAAGCTCTGGTGTTAACCAATAGGACGCCACAAATAATATACAACCGCAAAGATAGTCCTGACTGAACTCCAAGATCGAGAGACACTTACTATGAGAGACGAAACAAAACACAACAAATTTCTGTCAAGTGAGGGACATCTGAGCAGATGTTAAATTTCATGTGAGCCGCATCCAGACCAACAGATGTTTAAACCAGAAGGGAATCCCAAACCACACAGAAAATGTTCTTTTAGAAACATTACTCGCCAGAGCTGTAGAATTGGCTCAGAGGTTACGTGTGCTTCCTGAACTTTCAGAGGGTTCCGGTTCCCAGCATCCACATCCAGAGGCTTACGACTGCCTATAACAGCAGCACCAAGTGGGTCCAACAACCTCTTCCGGATTCTGGGGTGTGGACACCCACATTGCACTTACCACCCAACATATGCACATAATTAAAAATAAAAAATAAAACCTGTAGGACAGCCTATCACTCACCCTCTTTCTTCTCCTGGGCAGTTAAAATTGTACATCCCTTTTCTGCATTTGTCACAAACTTGCCATATGTTCTGTTCTACATGTATCATATTCAATGGAGAACATTCTTAGAATAATCTTTTTGAAATAAAATAATAGGGATATCAAGTTTTGAAATATGATTGAAGCATGTTTTAGTTCATAATTAGAGATTTTACTAAACAACTTTTGAGGGTAATACATCTTTTACTATAGATTTTAAGATGCCAAAATGTAGCGGCTTCAAACGAAGTCAATTTCTGCGCTCGTCTGCAGGGTGGGAATGTGGACTTAACTGGGTTGGGTGGCTCTTCTCCCAACCTTTTGCCGGCTCATGTGGTTCTGGTTGGCTAATGGTCACCTGAGGACAGGATGGTCCCATTTGCTCTCACTTACATTTCCAGGGCCATGGCATAAAGGCCTCTCTCCATACCTGGGCTTTACCCTGTCTCTCTGTACAGTCTCTCTTTCTACACGATGTTTCAACATCAAGGGAGCTAGCCAGGCTTATTCATAAGACAACAGTTTTCCAAAAGGCGGAGATGCAAAATTCAAGAGCAAGGGCGAGGTGCTACAGAGGTGAAATACTGATACCCAGAAGTAGAATGCTGTAAAGTAACATCTTCAACTCGTGGCTTTGATGTTGGGACTGAGCAGTAGGGAAAGGCTAAAAAGCTACTAGTAAGACTGGGATAGCTGTGATGCGGGTGGAGACAAGCAGTGGTGCATAGAGGCAAAGACAAAACAAAACCAAGCAAACCCAAAGTTAGAAGACAAGGGGTGAAGGGAAGGGAAAGAAAAGAGGAGAGAAGAGGAGAGGAGAGGAAGGGAAGGGAGGGGAGGGGAGGGAAGGAAAGGAGAGGGGAGGAGAGGAGAGAGGGGAGGGGATGGAAAGGGAGGTTAGAGGAGAGGAGAGGAGATGAAGGGAGGGAAGGGGGATGGGGAGGAGAGGGGAGGAGAGGAGAGAGGGGAGGGAAGGAGAGGAGAGAGGAGAGGAGAGGAGAGGAGAGGAGGGGAGGGGAGGGGAGGGGAGAGGCATGGGAAGGAAAGGGGAGGGGAGGAGAGGAGAGAGGGGAGGGAAAGGGAGGGAAGAGGAGAGGAGAGGAGAGAAAAGGGAAGGGAAGGGAAGGGAAGGGACGGGACGGGACGGGACAGGCAAGGCAAGGCAAGGCAAGGCAAGGCAAGGCAAGGCAAGGCAAGGCAAGGCAAGGCAAGGCAAGGCAAGGCAAGGCAAGGCAAGGCAAGGCAAGGCAAGGCCTATCCATCTCCACCCCTGCTCCCAGGGCTGAAGCTACAGGCACTGTCTGTCACCCAGCCAGATTTTCCACACAGGTACTGGGAATCCAAACCCAATGCTTGTCCCCTCTCTCCAGGGCAACTTAGTCAATGCTACTCAAACCCTGATGTATTTTGCTATTGTTTGGTTTAAAATATTTTCTAGTTCCTCCGAGACTTTGTCTGTGCATGAATTGTTCATCGTTTTTATTTTAAAGGTTTTTTTGGGGGGGAGGGGCTCCCTATCATATGAGGATTTTTCTATCTAATCGAATTTACTTGTAATTTGGGAAAGTATATTATCTTGGCCCTTCGCTGGTGTACAGCACTCAGTTGCTATAGAAAGCCACATGTGCTCTGTTGTGCGTCATGTGCCCTGGGAAAGGAGTGTTAACTCTTGAATTCTGAAGTCATTTGTGTAGTGTTCCTTAAGTGTCAAGCGACTTTGGTAGTGCTGAATTTTTTTAAATGAATTTTTTTGTCTAGTCATTCTCAGTTACTGAGCGTGTACTCTAGCTACACACTGTCTGTTTCCTTTTCAGGTTTGACAGGTTCCTTCATAGGTTCTACCATTAAGCACAGACGTTTATACCCACTCTGTCTTCCTGATGAATTTTCCTTTTTAGTTACCAGAAATCCTCACATTTTAATCTGTCATCAAGAACACTGAACCTATTTTTCAGTCTTTTTAAAAATATGATCTCTAAATATCCATCCACTCTTCTAGGCCTACTGTTTATACAGCTTCCCTCTTTCTATCCAGTTACTTTGAACATGTTTTGGGGCAATAGTATGTCAATTATGTGCAGTATAATAATATTGTCTTGCTTTTATACCACTCCAACAATCTCTAATTCGTTAATCAGACTGTTTAAACAGTCTTAAAAACTACATAGCCTCTGTTCCTTTTCATTTAAACAGAAAGGAATCAGATGTAAATGAAAATACATTTAAGTACATATTAACTACATATTAAATACATAGTAAGTACATATTAAATACATACTAAGTACATATTAAATACATGTTAAATACATATTAAGTACATATTAAGTACATATTAAGCACACACTAAATGCAGTTCCTTAGTTACAGTACCTACATGGACTGTGTTCAATGGTCACATGTCGCCAGATAACTGTTTTTATGTACCTGTGTGCTGGGACCTGTCCTTCCGGAGTGGTTCTACTGTGGTGTGCAGAAGTTAGGGCTGGCTCAGTAAAGGAAAGAATTGAGCCCCAGCCATCAGCCAGTCCCAGGCATTTATCGAGTGGTGTGTGTGTGTGTGTGTGTGTGTGTGTGTGTGTGTGTGTGTGTATGTTGGGGGTTGCTCAGTGACTCCCATATGGCACCAACTGTAGAAGATGCCCAGATGAGTTGTTGTTGCTATGGGTCTGCAGAATTGTTTTTTCATTCTGAGGATTGATCTCAGGGCCTCCCACATTCTAGGAAAGCAGTCTACCACTGCCCACACTCAGCATCAGGAGTGGGCATTTATATGCTAACTTTGTATGCTAGTTGTGTTACCCTAGATGAATTAAACTATCCTATCCTCCTACTTACTGTTTTCTTATTTACAGACTTTTAGCTGCAAATACCCAAGATTTACACCAGTAGCCTTAAATGAAGGCGATGACCTGAAACAAGGGTTTGTCTTGTCTTTGCCAGGGCAAGAAGTACGGTTGGGCTTCCTCGAGGATAGGGCCAGAATCATAGTTACATGGTCTCCCCCTCTCAGAGGGTAGCTTTTATACAGTGCTGTTCCTAAGTTATAGGGCTCTGCTGGCTAGTTTTATGTAATCAACTGGAGACAAGCTAGAGTCGGGTGGGAAGAGGGAACCTCAACTGAGAAAATCCCCTCAGCAGATTGCCGTGTGGAGATACGACTGTGTAGCCTTTCCTTCCTTAATGGCTGATTGGGTGGGCCCAGCTTACTGTGGGCAGTGCCACCCCTGGGCTATTGGTCCTCGGTGCTGTGAGGAAGCCGGCTGAGAAAGCCAGGGAGTAGCACCCGTCCGTGGCCTCCGCATCAGCTCCTGTCTCCAGGTTCCTGCTTTGAGTTTCTGCCCCGACGGAGTGTGACCTGAGAGCCAGAAGCTGAAATGAAACCTTTCATCTTTGGTTACGACGGTTATCACAGCAATAGAAACCCTCACTAAGACAATGATTTTAGCCAGGGCGACAAATAAAAACCGCTTGGCCCCTCTCAAATCCCACTCAAAATTCTAGCAGAAGAGGTTCTGATTAGCTTAGCTTGAGCCAGGAGGCCATTCCTGGGGCTGAGAGACAAGGTTGTTAGGTCCAACTAAGGTTGGTATGGGAGCAATCTTGAGGGAAGTCCGTGTGTGACTGGGTAGATGAAGCCAATGGCGAGGAGGGAGACTTTGGGAGTATAAACAGATGTTGGAGGTGCGGGAGGAGTTTTAGTTGCTGCGGTTTGAGAGACACGGGGGGCGGGAAGAGTGCGGCTTGAGCAGAAGGTGTAGGGAAACGTTAGGCCACCAAAGGGACTGAAGTACGGATGAGTAACCTGAGTCTGGAGGAGAGCGGTCAGTCAGGGAGAAGAGGTGTGAGGTGGGAGCAAATTTGACATTCAAAGACTCAGCGAGTGTCTCTGTGCCAGGCTTCCGCGCTGAGCTCTGGAGAGCTGGGGACCGAACCCAGGGCCTTCCGCTTGCTAGGCAAGCGCTCTACCATTGAGCTAAATCCCCAACCCTGGATCATTTTAATAGGAGGGTCTGGAGTGCACAGAGGGAACACACTGCCCGGGGAGTGGCACGTGGTTCTTCTCGTGTATGTAGCTGAAAGGAAAGACATGCTACCGGAAAGGGACAAGAGAGCCAGAGCTCCACTGTGACACAGAAAAACAACTCAGCATTCTTTACCTTTGCAGGAAAGCGTCAGGCTTTGCTCTTTAGATCAGCACCGGTAAGCGAGGATGAAGTCTAATGGCTCTACGCTTCCTTCAGAAGGGTCTGCATGTGTGTGCATGCACACACATACACATACACACATACATACACATACACATACACACATACATACACACACATACACACATACACACACATACACACATACACGCATATACACACATACACACACATACACATATATACACACATACACACACATACACACACATACACACATACACATACACACACATACACACATACACACACACATACACATATACACACACATACACACACATACACACATACACACATACACACACATACACACACATACACACACATACACACACATACACACACATACACACACATACACACACACACACACACACACACACACACACACACACCGGTGTCATTTCCCATTGCTGTTATAAAACACACTGACGAAAAACAAAGGAAACAGTTGATGTTTTCCAAAGGAAAGAAGTCAGGGCGAGGAAGACACGGCAGTGGGCAGCAGAGTGGCCTCTGGATGGGACGCTGGCTTGTCACGGTGTCTACAGTCAGAGAGCTTGATTCCTTCCATCCCTGTGGCTGACCAGATATCTCCTTCTGGCCTGCCTCCCCTCTTGACCTGCAGCAGACACTAATAATAACAGTGTTTATCCTGTGGCAAGCATTACTTACAGACTTCGCACAGACACCGACCATATCTAATTTTCACAGTAAGAATGAATTTGAGACTGTCATCACCACCCTCATGGTAGAGATGAAGAAATTGAGGCTTCGAGAGCTTGTAAGTGGCACAGGTGGGCATTAGATACAAAACATTTGGTTCCAGAATCCATGCATTTAAAAAATGATGCCATGTTACCCCTTAACTACTGTGATGGTTAATGTTGTCAGTGATCTAGAATCATCTGAGAGCTCACATCCTCTGGGTATGGTGGTGGTGGTGTTGTGTGTGTGGTGTGTGTGTGGTGTGTGTGTGTGGTGTGTGTGTGTGTATGGTGTGTGTGTGGTGTGTGTGTGTGGTGTGTATGTGTATGGTGTGTGTAGTGTGTGTGTGTGTGTGGTATGTGTGTATGTGTTGTGTGTGTATGTGTGTGTATGTGTGTGTGTATATGTGTGTGTGTGGTGTGTGTGTGGTGTGTGTGTGTGGTGTGTGTGTGTGGTGTGTGTGTGGTGTGTGTGTGTGGTGTGTGTGTGTATGTGTGTGTGTGGTTTGTGTGTGTGAGTGTGTGTGTGTGTGTGTGTGTGTGTGTGTTAATTTTGATCATATGTATGTGGATAAGATCTACACACTCTGCCTCCTTTCCATGGCTGGGGGCTGGGATCTTGGACTCGATAAACAAAGAAAAAGAACTGAGTAGCTGCAGGCATTCCCCTAGCTTCTTCCTGACTGTAGACACCGTGACAAGCCAGCGTCCCATCTGAGGCCACTCTGCTGTCCTCTGCCATGTCTTCCTCACCCTGACTTCTTTGGAAAACATCAACTGTTTCATTTAAGTTGTTTTTTTGTCAGTGTGTTTTATAACAGCAATGGGAAATTAACAAGGACAGTTATTTTTTTATATTTTTTACTCTATACCTATTAGTAATGCCATGTGAGATCCTTTTATGTCAGGACCAACAGTTTCAGTCACAATGTATTTCTAGCAGGAAGACCTTAACTTAGGTGCCTCCCTGTCCTAAAGAGACAACAGTCAATGAAGGACCGAATATGTCTGTTCATAGGTACTATGGGGGAGAATCATAAACTGTGGTGGAGACTTTCCGGTAAGAGCTTTACGCTCTCCAAGCTAGATGAAATTCCACCACTCTTTTTGTCATACATGACAACCGTTTCTCTCCTGATAAAGGCTAGCAACCACAGGTCCAACCTTTGCTTATCAACACACACATACATGCACACACATGCCTGCACGCATGTATGTATGCATGCACACATGCATACCCACACCATTGAGCATGAGAGAGCAAGTTCATCTCCTCAAAGTCTCTTCTTTATCTGCAAATCACTTCCAGCGTCCTTACCAGGGTAATTCTGCTATTTCAGACTTCAATCTCAGTGCCCTTCTCTGAGGACAGAGGTCACATCCTTGCTAAGACAACTTCTGCCCTCCCGCATCCCACACTGCTTTCAATAACTCTGATGTCCTCTGTTGGGGTCCTACCTTCCATCGTTCAATGACTAGGTTTACTTACATTTGTATGGAGGAGAAAGAGAGACAAATTTGTTCCAGGAAGGCAGGCCAACATGCAAATGCTTTGCCAAATTTTCTCTAATTTCATTATTGGGCAGATCAATGTCAGTATCCTTAATGTCAAATTATCAAATTCCATTGCCTAATGGAAGTTGGCAGCCCAGAGCCGTTTACATGAACTCTGGAGAAGACCCTGAAGTTAGGTTGTTTTGAATAACGAGAGACAGAGAAATTCATTAGCATTGCTTCCAGGAAAGAGTTCCTGCTGAAGCCTTTACCTGGATTGTGAGAAAGATCTGAGCCTGCTTGGTCGGCTGCCTGACTCCCCTCTAGGCTTTGCTGGCTAAGCTGTTACTTCTTTCCCCTTCCTCCTACAGGCGTGTGCTGCCTCTGTTGGCTCCCATCTTCTTCTCACCGGCTTTTGCACAGCTCACTGGAAACCCAGTCCCTGTGTGACATAATGCTGAGCCTTGCTTCTAATAATGACTCTTAAGTTCCTTCTCTGTGCATGTATTAGTTTACATCCCTGAGAGAAAGACCCTGCATGACTCCACAGATGTCTTTTGAATGTCAGGTAAGGAGTTGCAGACTAACTTTGGTAGCGGTCTTTCCTGTTTCAATCATTAGGATGCTGGGAGCCACTCAAGTGTTAGAAAAAAACGAGGCTGGGGGTTGGGGATTTAGCTCAGTGGTAGAGCGCTTGCCTAGGAAGCGCAAGGCCCTGGGTTCGGTCCCCAGCTCCGAACAAAAGAACCAAAAAAAAAAAAAAAAAAAAAAAAGAAAGAAAAGAAAAGAAAAGAAAAAAACGAGGCTAGAAGCACTCGTATTCTCTCTCTCTCTCTCTCTCTCTCTCTCTCTCTCTCTCTCTCTCTCTCTCTCTCTCTCTGTGTGTGTGTGTGTGTGTGTGATGGAAATTACGTTACCAGGACCATGTGTGTAGTCTAGCAGGTGCTATAAGCATGTCTACTACGGGTAAGATATTTGGGGCAAAATGAAACAAGATCTTTGTGACATCTTTACCAGCATCTACTTTGACATTAAATTAAAATGAAGCCATAAAAATTTAGAATCTTTCAATTTGCATTTCTTCCTAGCCATCTTTCAGATATAAGATGATGTGTATTTTCCAAAATTCATGATTCAACAAACTCATGTATTATTTTGAAGAAGAAAAAAAAAGATCATTAGCAAATTATCAAAGGATGTTTCAAGATTACAGTCTCATTCATCGGTTTAAGTTTCCACAGCATCACCAGCTGCTCCAACCTCCTCCCTAGTGTGGGACCCGCCCTCTTAAGCCTCACTTTCATTCAGGGTGAATGGTCCTCCGAACCAAGCTGCTAGACGAAACACTAAGAGTTCAAAGGTCTTAGCCTTGCTTTTTAACACCTAATATAGGACCTGCAAGGTCAGAGTTCTCTAAACTCCCCTCCAGGATAACTTTGGGGAGAGAACTCGTGAGCTTGAGAGAACGACATATTATTTTAGGGATAAAAAGTAAAAAAAAAATTAGGTACAAAGACTGAAGCTTGTTTTCATCATTTTTATTTTAAATGGTCTCATAACCAAGTAGTCAAAAGTATCATACTCCTTCCCAAGTTAAATTCCCACCTTTTTGCTTTGTTTTTTTTTTCAAGACAGGATTTCACTTTGTAGCCATGGCTGTCTTGGAACTCACTCTGTAGACCAGGCTAGCCTCTAACTCACAGAGATCCACCTGCCTCTGCCTCCAAAGTGCTGGGATTAAAGGCAGTCGCCACTGCCAATCGGTGTTCTATGGTAATTTTTAAAGATTCCCTACGTAGATAGAGTAATCATTTCTTTTTGCCCATTTCTTTTCTCTTCTTAAGAAAGTTTCTTTCTAACAATTTTGAAAAGATTGACTCACGCTTCGAGTAATTCCATGAGATCTGGGACACGGGCAGGACTATTCAACACCTACAGTGGTGTAGCCACTGTTAAGATGCCTGAGTGCTCATAAAACAGCCCTCGTCTGTGTTCCTCCAAACAATTCTCTCTCCCCCTCTCTCTGTCTCTGTCTCTGTATATGTCTGTGTCTCTCTGTCTCTGTCTCTCTCTGTCTCTGTATATCTCTCTGTGTCTCTGTGTCTCTGTGTCTCTCTCGCTCTCGCTCTCCCTCTCTCTCTTCCTCTCTCCCTCCCTTCCTCACATACACACATGCTCACACACAAAGGTAAGTAAATAGAAAAGGACTAGTTGACTAGTTGACTAGTTGAGAAGAGGAAGAAATTTATTGGAAATGGGAAAGGAGAGGATAAGAGGATGAATACAATTAAAATACAATATGCACAAGTATGGAAATTTCACAATAAAATCCATTGTTTTATATATAATTATTATATGCTACAAATAAAATATACTATATAAAATTATCTCCATGCTATGTATATATGGTACATACAATACTAAAATAATATTAAAAGTGATGAATCTTATGTTTATACTTGGTTTACTACCTAAGGCCACTTTGTATGCAAAAATTAACAAATCTCCCCAAATCTGAACTCTAAACACATCTTTTTTAAATGTCTTCATACTAGATCCCTAACCTGTATCAGGATTAACTGTAGAACACCCCAAATTCCATGTAGCTGGAGTTACAGGCAAACAGACACTGAAGGTCTAGAGAAAACCCCGGTTTTCATGGGAAACTGGAGAGACTATAAAAAGAGGAGCGAAGACAGTATGGAGAGAAAGACTGGAAGTTATCTGCCCAGAGATGCTGAGTTCCTCAGGTCGCCAGCTGCATCATGAGAGGGCAGAAGGTCCTTCCAGCTCGGACAATACAGTCTTCTCCACGGGCTTGAGTGAGTGATGGCGTGAAGGTAAGTCTGCTTCACTTGTGCCTATTTTTAATCAGGACGAAGCCTGCTTTTGGTGGTGTGTCAAAAGACACAAAGAAATGGCTTCCACCCCTCCTGGCATTCTCCACAAGTGACCGAAAGCAGGCACCAAAGCATGCATTTGGTACGCATTTGCAACGACTAGCAGTCTTGTCTGGGATGGATTTCATGAGCAACTTCTGCCACCCAGATGCAACTTAGTAGGAAAGTTTTCCCAATGAGGGGCATGGTTCAGTTATCGGTAAGTTATACTGAGGGTGTCTACCGTATAAGCAACACACTGCCAACAGTTCAAGATCCCCTAGGACATTAGGTGAATTACAAGTCAGGTTTTCAATAAATCACAACCACCTCGACATTTACTATGGTCCACCGAGTGCTGATGGATTCCAGCCACTTGTAAAAATGGGTTCCGTCCCCCTCTCTCTTGACTTTCATGGAAAATGGATTCCAAATGAAGACGGAGTGCTATCAACGAGTTTCTGAGGTAATTCTGAACGAATCAATAGAGTTTGAAAAAGGTTTCATCAAAAACTTTTGTACTAGAAAGCTAACTAAGACACATCTGAATAGATTGTGTATTGTGAGGCGAGATATCCCTGGCCCATCAGCTTCCCATTTATGCTGCTGTCTTCTTAGGTGTCTTGGTAAATTCTGCAATTGTCTAAGACCTTTGCCACTCAGCATGATCTACATTCACTGTGAATTAGGAACACGCATGACCTTTAAATAATGGCATTAGAACTGGATAAAGGTATTATTAACAACTCAAGAGTCTGTGCTTGCCTTCTGGACAAGGTCTAAGGAAGTTTATGAGGTCTCTACCCTGGAAAGCAAGGTGTCAGACTTCGAGCAACAACAGGTACCATTCCTTTCTTGTTGAAAGGAGCAGACAGTTTAACTCTTCCAATATGAGGTCAAGAGGGAGTTAAAACAGGAGTTGTCAGCCCAAGAAGTAAGTCCAGGAAAGCTATGTGGAAGAGAGCTGAGATTGCCAGCCATGTTGATAGAGTAGAATAAAGATTTTATATATATATATATATATATATGTGTGTGTGTGTGTGTGTGTGTGTGTGTGTGTCTGTATATATCTGTCTGCTGTCTGTCTATCATCTATCTATCTACTATCTATCTATCTATCTCTCTATCTATCTTTACATTTGCAAACCAAATAGCCTCTTTCTTCCACAGCAGCCCAAGGAGCTTTCTCAGAATTGGTCAAAAACAAAAACACAGCTGCGATTAGAGCCATTCCAAAGAGACACACAAGATCAAAAAATACCCAGAAAATACCTTGCAATGTAGTTCTGCCTAAGTGCACGACAGTCATAATGGCCGAATGCCCATCGAGTTAGAGATAAGGACCAAGAAAACAGAGCCCTTTTTAGAGCAGACTCTGTTTCCTTAATGGCCTAGTAGGGCAGAAGTTCAATCATAGAAAATGTTAGGCATTCAATAAGGTATATTCTTAGAAAGAATGGGGGAATCCTTCCAGAAATCAGAGTTATTACCTGAGGTAAAAGCCATAGTTTAAGTGGAGCAGGAATTTATAGAGGCAAAACATAAATGTAGGTTGAGAAGCCCCTTTACCTCATAATTAAAGGAAAGTTCTAGTCACTCTGAGTTGCTACAGCCTCAAATATGGAGTGATCAGAAACGAAAGACTCCAGAGGATTATCTCAGCAAGGATTCAGGTGGAGCTGACCCGAAGCCCTGTGCTGGGAGGAGAGGCACTATGAGAAGAACTGGAGGACTGAGGTCAGAGGACTTGGCTTTGGGTCTCACGATAATCTCCATCTCTGTGAGTTCGGGTAAGCTAGTTCACATCTTTGAACCTTGATTCTCTTTTATGTGCCATGGCCGTCACAATAGCTACCCCCCAGGGTTATTAGGAGAACTCACAGAAATCGTATGTGGACCATAGGACCAGACGTATGGCCTAAGACTAAGTGTCATCACACAGTTTGCTTTTCATTGTCTTTTTCCTATGTGTTCCTTTGGGTTGGCTATGTGGTGAAGTGGTTAGAACACACAGCACAGGGAATGAGACTCCCTCAGCTCACACCTTGAGCTTTTTTCCAGTTGTGTGTGGTTTCTTAACCTCTGTGTAAGTCTCTACGGACTGACTGACATAGCCAAGGCACCGGACTGCATTTGGCTCATAGGGAACACTGTACAACTTAGTACCTGCTGCTATTACTGCTGTTATCACCTGTACACTAGGTAAAATGGATGTTCCATCAAACAGCTCATTCACATGGAGTGTTTTCCTCTGTCTTTTAACTCACAACTCAAATAATGTACACGGGAAACAATTTTGGCATTTAAAAGAAGCAATCTCTTCTTGTAGTGACTTCATTTTACAAAGACGATTCAACAGTAACTCCCATCTCAAGTGCTTGTTCTTCTACAGTGAGAAGCTGTCCCCTCTCCATCAACCGGCACTGTCCCTGTCCCCTGTACCCAGTGGGCTCTTGACTAGTTTGTCGAAGAGAGTCTGATGAAAGTGATTTCATAGTTGCTTGGATGGGAGTCCATTTCACCTTGAGCTGGGAGGCCCAACTGTCCTGTGAGGAAGGCAGACCTCACAGAGAGGCTATGTGCAAATATCTGGTCAGGGAGTCAGATCCTATGAAATACTTCAGCTATGGTGCCAGGCAAGAGGCAGGCAGCCCCTGGATTCCAGTCTCAGCTTCTGAGTCACTATGGATGACTAGAATAGTTGGGGATGTTTATACAGCAACAAATACTATATCTCCTTCCGAGACTGCTCCTTTATTATCACTCTTTCAGAAGTAATATGTGCAAATACGTGCATGTGCACACACACACACACACAAACACACACACTCACACCATATACACACACACCACACACACACACAAACACACACACTCACACCACACACACACATACACACATACACCACACACACACACATACACACACACTCACACCATATACACACACACCACACACACACACAAACACACACACTCACACCACACACATATACACACATACACCACACACACAAACACACACACTCACACCATATACACACACACCACACACACACACACAAACACACATATACCACACACACACATACACACACACCCCACACACACATACTCACACCATACACAGCACACCACACATACACACACACTCACACACTCACACACACACACACCACACACACACCACACACACACCACACACACAGACACAGACACACACACACATACTCACACCATACACACCACACCACACATACACACACACTCACACACTCACACACTCACACACACACACACCACACACCACACACTCACACACACACCCCACACACACATACTCACACCATACACACCACACATACACACACACTCACACACTCACACACTCACACACACACATACACATATACACACTACACACCACACATACACACCACATACACACCACACACACACACCACACACACAGACACAGACACACACACATACACACAGACACACACACACACACACACACACACGCACACACCACACATTTGAACTGAGAACACGGTATTTTTCATGATTACTTGTGGCAATAACTTGAAGGATAGACATTTTAAATTGAATTTTTCTTGTATGAGCTCTGCGGCAGGGCCTGGAATGAATGCTTATACATCTCATATCCAAAAACCATGCATCATTTTCCTCTTAACACAAGTACAATTGTTCTTCTTGACCTAGACTTTTCTCCTTTCTAACTGATTATTCCCAAACTGAAGTAGAAATAACTTAGGGATATTTAAGCAACTGCAGGCAGTGATTGGCGAGTATTTTTAGTAGCTAGTGGTCTTGGATGCAGAATTCCTCAATGCAGCTTGCAAGTGAGAAGTTCCTGTCACATGACTATGCACACAGGAATCCTTACCCAAGAACCACAGCCATACAGAGGAGAGACCTGGGCATGAGAGCATTAGTGTGTGCGTACAAGCCAGACCTTTAGGAAAAGCTGTCCTGAGGCCTGTCAGCTTCTACCACCTTCTCCGGGGCAGACAGATCCAGCCTGTCCATCAGCATTTGAGAGAGGGTCTGTGCTGACACAGAAGGATACAGGAAAGATGGGGGCGGGGCAACAACGGATCTTTCATTGGTCACATGTTGTTAGGGCCTTAAGCCCTTCTTCCTGATAAGAAGCTGTTCTTTGTTGGTTCCTGTTGATTGCAGGATATTTGATCTCACTATGAACCCCAAGGTTGTGTTGTTTGCTGAAAATACTTGTTTCTAGTTATAGTGTGGCTCAGGGCTTCACACACCTGTCATCCCTCTGACTGGAATACAGGCACGTTCTTACCACACACATTTAATCCAAAACAATAAAAGCAAAGTTAGTTTGTAGAAGGAAGCACCCATGATTGAAAATGACACCTAACTGAGTGGCAGGCAAAGTGATGAATCAGAGAAAGATTTGACACAATAGGATATGCCCAACTCTCACGAGGAGAGGACAGGGAAGCTATTTAAGGGGCAGTGCAGAGAGATGAAGAAGGCAGCTTGATCCAGACAGTGATAGATGGGTTGCAGAGAGAGAGAGAGAGAGAGAGAGAGAGAGAGAGAGAGAGAGAGAGCAAGCTAGATACACATGAAGACAGACTGGGCCAGAGAAGGAGCCAGAAGATTAGAACAGATTGCCAAAGTTAGTATGAGGCCAAGTGGAGCAACTCAGGAGAGGCCAAGAGAGAAGCCAGACTGAATCCGTTAGCTTGGAGAGGAGTTTGAACCAGAAGAGCTGAGTTGAATCAGCCAGACAGAATCCAGAAAGGGATCGAAAGGGTGATCTTATTCAACACCCAGTCTCAGAAAACATTCTGAGAAGCTAGAAGCTTCAAGGACCGGGCCTGCGTTAGCAGACGGAAGCAGTCAGCCTCAGAGAGGACAATTGCATCAGCAGAATAAAAGGTACTTTTACAGGCTCCCTCCTCCCTTCCCTCTCCTACACAAACCTGGCAGGGTTTGACCTCCCGTAGGCATGGGCCTCACAGAGACACCTGGGTTTGACTCATCTCCTGCCTGCTAGTGACCAACCCCGGAGGAGTCAGATAAATGCCTGAATCACGAGTTTCTTTGTCTTAAAGGAAGAGAAGACTTTATCCCTGCCCTTGTAAGAGTCCCGTGAGGATGAGAGAACATGCCATCAGAACTCTAAAACCCCGCTTAGATGGGAACGCTTAGATCAGAACCCGATGTCCACGGTATATTTAGAATCAATAGACAACCAGAGACTGGAACGTCCAGAGGGAGCCTGGCTTTGCCAACAGTGTGGTTGTAAACTATGGCTTTAGAATCACTAGAGGATACATGTGTACTGTTACAAACCACAGTTTGTGACCGTTGGCTATGGCATGCTTAAGTAAGGGGTACATCCAGCTGCCACAGTCTCAGGGGACTCTGCGCTGTGAACGTCACCTACACTATTCCAAAGAACCTTCCCAGGGAGGGCAGCAGCCGACAGCTGAGGAGACTGAGCTGGGCAGTAGTCGGCCATCTTGTCCTGGCTACATCTTCAACAGTGGCGTCCTTCCTGTTCCAGTTACAATAGTTGCAGCCCTTCTGTTCCAGTGGTTTCCCTAAGCGGTGAGAGTCGTTGGCCTTTTTTTGAAAGCGGAGCCTGCGGTTCACAGGGCAAGCTTTAATTCGTAAAACCCTTTTCCCATTTTCCTTCTGCTTCCCTCGCTGCTACTTTGCCCCCAGAGCTGGGGGCCTCGAGCTTGCACTCCTGCAGCGTTGCAGACTTAGACACAAGCAGGGAGGTGCCAAGGCTTCCGGGCTGCCTGAAGGACTACAGAGCAGGAACGTGGCCTTCGTATCCCCTCCTCCCATTTCGCTGAGATCAACTCACTCCATGCCCAAGCCCTTGCGAAGCAAACATTTCCTCCGTCCTGTTCATTCCATCGTGGCCGTGCGTGCTTAAGCATATTTTTAAATGAAATGATATCAAATTTGGATCACAGTCCCCCCTACCCCCCCGTTCTTTCATTTTCAAAGGCGATTACACTCCTGGGTACATAATTCAATGTGTTTTCAGGAACATTCTCTTTCTGGTTCGTTCACTCGGATTCTCCCTTATGTTTTCTGTAGAAATCAGAAGCCGGCATGGGGCTGTATCCTGGTGCTGTGTGGGGGCTTCCGGCAGCCCAGGCCTCGGCAAGAACCTGCTGCTTCCTTCTCCTGCACATCATGCTCGGCCCCGTCTGTGGTATTTCCCGAGCCTTCCAGCATCTGTGCTGACACACACATGTTGAGCGGCTCTCCTGAAGATAGCACTTCACTCCAGTTGCTATAGAAATGCGGCAGGGAATGTAACTCTGGGTGCTTATGTCTCACATATTCAAATTTAGATGATAGGTAGCATGTCTAGAGAAAGGGGGTGGGGGAAGAAGGTGCCATTTCCCATGGGACAGAAGTGCAAACCTCCCATGTCAACAGGCTCCCTAACTGATAAGGCGGCCAGGTGAAGCCATGCATGTGTCCTACTTTATGATCTCCCGACTTAGGAAGCTTCGTTTGGTGTGACTCTTAACCTTCGGTATCCACGCTGCCCTGACAGCTGGTGGAGTCCTGGAGGAAGATGAAGGGGTGAGTGATAGGACATATTATGATTCAAGTGTTTGTGAGGACAAACTGCTTTTGTTTTTCTAATAACGCATCACGAAAACAAGCATCAGTTGGAAACTGTTCAAACCGAGGATGCTAAGCCAAATGGATAGTGTATGTGTGTGTATGTGTGTGTGGGGGGGAAGACAGCCCACAAAATATATGCCAAGGCTCCAAAAAGAAAATAACAAGGAGCCAAACCAAGCCCTGTGTGTCTGTGGGAGAAAAGGAGGCAGAACATTCCGTTTCTATTGCCCTTCTGAGCTAATCTTTTTTTTTTCCCCTTGAAAAGACATTAAAAACCAATCGAGAACACACACTACTCTTTAGCTGTTGGTATTGTTAAGCACATGTTCGATTTAAAAGTGGCAATGCTGAGAGTAAGGCCACAAAGAAATGGTCAACAAGATGGGGATAGGGGAGAAAGTGGGAAGACCAGGCTTCCCAGAAGTCAGCCTTTGAAGAGGCATTTGCCATCAAACTGTTGGCAACTGGGAGCATCCCCCTGTCCCCTAACCTCCACTACCCCATGCCCTCATGCCCCGACATGTGCAGCTCCCGCTTGAGAAAATGCATGGACAATCTTTTCTCAGCTGGATTTTAAATGGCACCCTGCAAGCAGTGTGAGGGGAGAGAGACTCTCGCGAGAACAGGAGACAGGAGTCACACACATCTCCCCTCGGTGCTTCACACGTTAGCACTGAGTCACTGGGCTTATGGGTCCAACTTTCGGGTACTGCAGATTACTTGTGTCAGCCAGGAAGGTGCCCCCAAAGCTTCAGTCTAAAACCCCAGCCCCTGAGGGTTTGATGGGAGCCTGAAGATGCTAACCAAGAAAGTAGAGGCAAGAAAGACAGCTGCATTGGCCTTTGCTTCTGTGTTCTTTGAGGGGAAAAGGCTCGTATTGATAAAGCTTCTAATTGCACCAGGAGAAATGGTGGCTAAGGGCTTGAACGGGCAGGGGGGGTGGGATTTAAGCCGCTTGCTAATAGTGGGCGGGGTTAGGCTCAGCTGGTACTGTGCTTCCCTCCTACAAACCAAGCCCTGGGCTCATCACCAGGCATGGTGGCAGATTCCTACGAGACCGTGATCCCAGCACGCAGCAGGTGGACGTAGGAGACCTCCTTTGCTACATAGGGAGTTCAAAGCCAGCCTCAGATACCTGGGATCTTGGTTCCAAAAACAAGTTTTTCAATGTGCCAGGGAGTTAGCTATGCTACTTAAGAGACTCCCAGACAAAGAAAGGCTCAGCCTTTTAATTCTCCTCTCCGTTTAGTGATTATATAAGAGATAGCTGCTGCCTTGGGCCTGGAGGAGGGTCCACTCTGAGATCCCCTTTTGGAGCATCTTAGTATCTGTGGCTGTTATGATGGAGACAGTAATAACAATGAATCCTGTTTGACTTCTAGTGAGAAGTCATGCAATGGTGTGTAGTAAGTGTGTGACTTACTGTGTAGGAGCCTAATAAACACTCTGTAAATATTTATAGCTCATCCACTAGTGTTTGGGGCTATTGTTTCTTCATCAAAAAGGAGGGGACAGGGGTTGGGGATTTAGCTCAGTGGTAGAGCACTTGCCTAGCAAGGGCAAGGCCCTGGGTTTGGTCCCCAGCTCTGAAAAAAAGAAAAGAAAAAAAAAAAGGAGGGGCCAGCCTTCAGTGCCTCTATTTCCCTTGTGTCTTACACAATTAGGGCATCAGTAAACATCTTGATAAAGATTTCAGTTCTTTAGGAACTGAAAGTTCTCCGCTAGGCCTAAAACCACCCACACAGTGCATGTTCAGGCCGACCTTTCACCCAGCGTGACAATGTCAGCCTTACCCACCCAGTTCCGCAACACCTTACCGGGAAGCCGATATGAGCTTGGGTTTCCCATTGCCGGGAGCACCGCCTTCTCACTGCTGATTTGCCGTTTCTCTGGGGTCTTGGATCTTTCGGAATTGGATATGGTCAATTTCGTTACTAGTGGCCTAGAGAGTCCATTTTACAGTCATTAATCTCTATAAACTCAAAGGTATGCCCGCCAGCAAAGGTTCTTACAGAGCGTTCATTATGGGGGCTACGGAATACAGGTCGTTGGTCTGGTGCTGCTACATAGTCAAACACTAAATACTCTGTGTCCAAGATCTGGTTGCCCCGAGGAGCGAATCCCCGTGTACGCCAGCGTTTGTTGTGTAACCTTGACCCATGTTATCCTGATAAAGTTACCTACAGTCTGGGCTGGGCAGAGAGAGTGGAGAACGTTTCCCAGGGCTTGAAGTCTCCGGCAGGGACAATGAGGACAGCAAGGAGGAAGATGGAGGTCACCATGGACTCATGGGATCATGTCCATGATGCCTGACCCAGGTGGAATGTGGCAAGTGACATCACAGGGATTACCACAGGGAAGTAGACAAAATAGCACAGAGGGTTGACACATGCCCAGCTCCAGGGCTTCAATGCTTATTATAAACCTAAAGGTTTCTGTGTCTTTTATCTGGGAACAATATGGTCTGAAGTGGGTAGGAAACCCCTAATAGATATTTAAAGTCGACAAGGGGCGTAGCAACCCCCCGCAATAACATTAGCCATAGCAACGGAGTGGGTGGATACAGAGGCGGAAACCCCTCTCATAGCGATAAAACCCCAAGGACGTTGTTAACACAGACTGAGTGTCTGTTGCAAATGGTGCCCGGTACCTGCGTTCTTCTTGGCTTTAGGAAACCTATGCTGGGAGTGAGCTGCTGGGAGTTAGAGGAAGCGTGCAGGTATCGAGGGTCGCTCGTGGAAAGCTCCATGATCACCCAGGGATTGCTGAAGATGCAACAGAAATGGAGTGGACTTGTCTCTGGGGAGAACATGAGCTGGGAGGACAGGCGGGAAGGGTCCTGCCTCTGCTTGCTTACTTTGTGGAATCTGAGAAAAAGATTCAGGTGGCATTCCCTTTTTGTTCTTTTTTTTTTTTTTTTTTTCCGGAGCTGGGGACCGAACCCAGGGCCTTGCGCTTCCTAGGTAAGCGCTCTACCACTGAGCTAAATCCCCAGCCCCTCCCTTTTTAATCCATTATTTATTTTCCTTTTAGCGCTTACTTTTCTTTTCACACCCCCCCCCCCCAACTAGGCTTTAACTTTAGGTACATTAGAATCGAATTTTAAATTTAAATTTGGGCAAGTTTGATGAAAAAAAAATAATAAAGCAGGGTCTTGATGGTTGACCAAAAAAAGCAAACAAGCCCACAGACAGACGGATACGCGCGCGCGCGTGCGCGCGCGCGCACACGCACGCACACACACACACACACACACACACACACACACACACACACACACACACACAAAACACAAGAAAAAGTGAACTTCCTGATTCAGAAACTACTAGAAACATTAAGTTGGCGGAGCTAATGTAAAACAAACCCCTCCAATAAGTCAGCTTTTGGAGGTCTGATTTCCGTTCCTCAGCTGAAAGTGAGCTGAGGCAGGTGGGGGACGGAGAAGCTGTTCCACCGGGCAGACACACTCACAGGCAGAATATTCTAGAATGTTTGCTGTGGGTTTAGTCTCGTAAGAAAAACAGAGAGGGGGGTTGGGGATTTAGCTCAGTGGTAGAGCGCTTGCCTAGGAAGCGCAAGGCCCTGGGTTCGGTCCCCAGCTCCGGAAAAAAAAAAAAAGAAAAAAAAGAAAAAAGAAAAACAGAGAGGGGCCTCAGATTTGGAGATCCCCTTAGCCCTAATAAGTCCCGGGACGACAATGACATGAGAAATATCCATGATGCCCTTAACACCAGTAGCAAGCAACCTCGACAATGAGGAGATCCGTGTGGTACATCCTCTGAGAGCACAAGTCGGGGACCCCTGCACAAGCCGAGCCTTGGCTTTAAATCCTTGTCCGCAGAACAGATGGGGCCAGCATCCTCACATAGAGAAGTGGCCACGTTTGCCCCTCATTAGCAACGGCCATGCTGTTAAATGGCCTTCTTATTCCATTTCCAGGCCAAAGCCTGGATGACCAGCCATAAACCACCTGAGCCCAGGGCATGATTGACACCCATAAATGCTACTGTCGTGGCCACCTTGGCAGAGGCGTCCAGTGTGTCAGGTGACAAAGGCCTCCGGAAACCAGCTTAGGGTTTCCTTATTTCTACTTTAACTCCACCAAAGGCAATTCCAATTTCTCACAGGTCATCAGCCTAAGCAAGAAGAAAATGTACATAATTTGGGGCTCACCATCTATTTTCACAGAAAGCAAACACAAATTTTTTTTCTCTTAAAATGGGGACACACATTGTGTTTGTGGATTGACACCACATGAGGAAAAGATGTGTTATTGACCTTTGTTTGTGCCGGGCAAAAATAACCCCATGTGGCCACAGCAGCTGCCTGGGAACCTGGCCTCCTCTCTGTCCCTGTCCCTGGCAATGACAGATGATCAGTAGATCCCAGGGTCTTCAGGGGACTCATTTAGGCTGTGAAAGCCCCTGACTGCTTCCAGTGGTCCCTAGCATATGTCTGGCTCAGTCCAGGCTACAAGGACAGAACCTTCCCCCTTTAACTCCCCCTTCCACCCCTCTTTGAAAGCTACAGCAGTGAATGGGAACATTCCAGCAAATTCAGCAGGCCGGACTTACAAAGAGCTAGTTGTGCTGCTCAGAAGAGAAATTCAGTTCTGTTTCCGACCGTGTGTGAGAGTCTGCATTGTGTGCGTGTCATGTTTGGGGAAATTGCACACTCTTCCTTTGTCTTCACAGCTTGCCCGGGACCTTTTAGAAGCTTTTCCTGCAACAGCATATTCAACATAAAACTAAGTGTCCCACTGAGGTGATCCCAGAGAAAGCTTTGGGTTACTTCCCAATATCAAATCTCCTACTGTTCCTACTCGACCTTGGAATAAAAACTTTGGGCTTCTGAGATTCAGTATTTTTAGCGGATGAGAGTGGCTACCTTTGCCTCTGAATACATGGAGATAACCATCTGCAGACGCTATTATAGATTTGTTCTCCTTTTACAGTTGCCAGTTTGTAAGACCGAAAGTCTGTATTTCAGGTGATTCAGATAATAAGTAATAATAGTAATAATAATAAGCATCAATATTTATTGCTCACCAGCTGGGAGCTTTACACTAAGAACTTTATGTCCTCAGCCTTATTCAATTCTCAAAGCACTACAGAATTGGACACTAGTACTACTCTTATACTGGAGATAAGACTGGATCAGAGATTTGGTACCATGAATGCATTCACAAGGCCACCAGGCAGCGTAGGCCTCTGCACCTGCCCCCAGCATCTACACGCTTCATCATGACACTTACCCACCTGTCTCTGTTAAACGCTACACGACTGTCTCTCTAGAGACAGGGATAACTCGCCTTGGATATATCTGCCAATCGTGGTATAAATAAATAAAGGCCACACTGTCCTGTGTAGTGATTTCTTTCCACCACTTTGTGTCTGGTGTATAGGGATGGCCAGGTGTGAGCCTCCATGGACAGCAGCTGGTTTGGACGAGTGGAAGTATCAGAAATGGCTGAAATGGTGGCTTTGGGGTATGGCATTGTTAACTAAACTTGACTGTCAGTAGTTCTGGTGACAGATATTATGGGATAAAATTTAACAATCGCCCAAACCAAGAAAAATTAATCAAAGCGATTTAGACAGGAAAATAGTTGGCAACTAAGATAATACAAACCTCGAACCTTCCAGTGTATTTCCCTTTTCCCATTTCCGAGCCCTGCGTTCACACAAGGTATCAGTTTACTGTCCCATAACATCGACGGGCGTCACAATGAAAGCAATAGAGGACATAAGAAGTCAGAATTTTGTGACTGCAGACCTTGATTCCCAGTTCTCAGTAGAAATTACTATAGGAAAGGCGTAAATTTGACTAACTAGCAAAGGGCTCACGTAGCTATTTTAACTGATGTATTTCCCCCCCCTCTATGTTTAGAAAAATAAAGATAACATGAATACCAGTCGCCATGGTAGACTTTGTAACCTTTTCCCATCTCCCCCTGGCAGTTGAAATTTCCCCTTCCTTACTGAAATGTTGAGCTCAGTAGAAGTCTAAACAAATGGTAAGAGACATTCATTTAACGGCCTGACAGTTTAATCGAACCTTCTGGTGGCGGAGTTTTCCTTATAAGATTCAGCTCTCTGATGCCTCAGAGAATCTTCATCATGTCCACAGCAGAATGTAGCCTCCCGTGCAAACCTGTCACACCGGTGGTGTGCATCGTCCACAGCTAATTCGTCCATAGGGTTCCTAGTGGTACTAGCTACCATGTTCATGCTGGGGGTGCTCCCTTCTCCTCCACTCGGGAAACATTGCACTGAACTGAATCACGGGTCTAATCCTTTATGCAAATACTACCGGTAAATCTGGACCCTGGAGCACATGTGCCTTGCTTGCCATACGGAGCGTTCATCTTGGAGACTCTGCTCTCTGCCAAGAACTCCAGAGTCATCCTGTCAGGAACTATCAATTCAGAGATCAGTCTTCTCATTGGCAGCTAACCACCAAACCCACAAAGTTGTATTTAATTTGCTCTTGGAGGAAGGACCGGGCTCTCCCTGAACTGGGCAAACCTTTCTCTGTGGTGCCCCAGAAAATATCTGATGTTCAGGACACGCAGCCCTTCTCCTAGTTGTCAGTGGCATGGCTGGTCTGTTCTAGTCAGCCTTCCCTCAGAGCGAGAACAAGAAAAACACCGTAGGCTGCACCAGCTCTTGAGAGAAATTTGGCTTCCTTCTGTAAACTCAAAGCTCTCTATTAACACCAGTTAATGCGCTCTGGTCTCCAGGCAGCTTGCTTATTTGCCTTGTAAAAGGACGCATTGCTTTCTTGGCAATCAGAGACTTTACACGAAATAGCAGTGAGAGCCAATGACTGTGTTTTTCTTGTGAAATATATGCATGTGTTGGGGTAGGCGAGGAGTTAGTCCAGAGTCCCAGAAAGGTATCTTAACACTTTCCAATGCTAATGCTCCAGCAGGTAGCCCTCAATCTGTCATTGCTTAAAAGTAAGCCAAGAGCTTGCAAGATGGCTCGGTGGGGCAGGACTCTTGCTGCCAAACTGGATGGCCTGAGTTTGATCCCTCCAACCCATGGTAGAAGGAGAGAACTGACTCCTGGAAATTGTCCTCTGACCTTCGTATACACACTGTGGCATGGACACACACGTACACACGTACACACAGGTGCACACACACTCACACGCACATATGAATGCAAGCACGCACACACATTCCAATACAAATTTAAATTCAAAATAAACCAGAAAAGTAGCTTTGCCCCCAAACTAGTCACAGAGCTAAAGAGTATGACAGCAGCAAATGCAGTTAGTCTTCATGGTCTGAAGCTAACAATAATCAAATGTTATTATTTCTGCCTCAGTTGGGTCTGAAGGTACAGCATAGTCTTCATGCTCAAGACTCACGTTATCATGGGAAGAACATGGGTTTCATGTGTACCCCAAAGGATAACTACTAGCACCTAGCTCTTGGTCTCCCTTATGCCCACCTTGAGACTCCATGGTCTACATTCTTGCTTCTACTTCATTAAAAGCTCTCTTACCACACCTAGTGTGGCTTGGCTTCTGGGGTTTTTGTTTGTGTTTATGGGATTCCTGTGTGTGAAATGTGTGTGTCCTCTGTGTCCAGACGTGTGTCTTATGTTTTTTGTTTGGTTCTTTTTCTTCTGTTTGTTCATTTTGTCCTGTTCCAATATGACTTTTGTTCCTTCATTTTATGTTATTGTGTATCTGATTATTATTCCTTAGATGCCTGTTTTCTAATGGGAGACAGAAAGGGTGTGGATTCAGATGGGAGGAGAATACATCTTATGAAAAAATACTCTTCCATTTAAAAAAAAAACTTGGAACTTTCCAAGTATTGAGAAAACAAAAGAAAAAACTTATCTTACTCTTTCCTGGGGCTTCCGGTTCATTCTTGGGGAAGATGTTCTAGGGGATGCATCCTTAACTAGAAGTCATCTCAGTCAGGGGCCAGGTGCTTCTCTGGCCTCCTTTCTTCATGGACCACAGATTGGAAAGATCCACTCCTTCCACACTTAAAACTGATGGGGAAGACAAGGATCTGCCCCAGGCTAAGTCAAATGACGTATTGCCTTTGACCACAAGAATTGGTCCAAGAGAGTTGTGCATGACTTGTTGGGTGTTTACTAGTACAAGAGAGACAACGTCTGATAATTCATTCCAGTTTTCTAACTTGGAAGAAGATAGTCTGGGAAGCTGCCACAAGATACAAGGCTGGAAAACAGACCCCATATAAAGGATAACGGATAGAAAGGAATTTGACCGACAGAAAGACCACTCAATTCTGGTGATGAGATTTCAGCTTGATTAAGCTACTCTTGAAGCTGAACTCTATTCTGAACTCTTCGGTTTCTAGTCAAGCTTCTTAATCTCATTGGAGTTATCTCATCCAGCATCTTCCACCCAACAGTCATAACCAAGAGAGATTTTTAGAGAAGGATTGCTTTATAAAAACTCATATGATAATTATCAAGTATTTTATGTATTAGAATAGTGAAATTTGCCCTTAATTGAGGTTTTATAATATTTGGGGCACAGTAATATCTCACCACTTGTAATCCTAGCCTTTGGGAGGCAGAAGCAGGAGTTCATGGTCATCCTTGGCTATATAGGGTGTTTCGGGCTAGCCTGAGCTACATGATACCCTGTCTTGGAATAAAATAAGGAAGGGAAAAAGGAAGGAGGAGAGGAGAGAGGACGAGAAGGGAAGGGAGAGGAGGGGGAGCAGAGGAAGGGTGGGAGAGAGGAAAAAATCTAGCAGAGAATAGTAAGAATAATCTTTGTGTGGACAATGTGTTTGTTAATCAGAACTTTCAGAAATATTGCATTTTCTTCTCATAAGCAAAGTACTAAGTATGTGAGATAATAATTATTCCTTTATTTTGAAAGGAAACAATGACATTATATCAAATGAATATAAGGAACGAGTAGTGGTGACTTACTCCTGTCATCCCAACCCAGTAGGCTGAAACAGGAGTCAGAATGAGACCCTGTCTCAGATAGTTACATAAGATAAGATTAGATGGATAGATAGATAGATAGATAGATAGATAGATAGATAGATAGGGATAGACAGAGAGAGACAGAGACATAGAGCATAGAGAGATGCACAGAGAGACAGAGACAACAGAGAGAGACAGACACAGCAGAGAGAAAGGCAAGAGCAAAATAGATCCCAGATGTGGACATTGATTTTCAAACAGTTGAAAGACTTATCAATATCTCACAGATAATCATTTAATTATAATATTTGGGGTGAGAGCTTCCTGGAAGGTCTTCGTAAATTAAGATGCTACAGGCTCACTCTTTATAAATCTCTTAGACCTTGGTGCTGAAGTTCAGCCTCCATCCTCCAGAAACTGAGGGCCTTCAGGTCGTGTTTCATTTGTATAAAAGGGACACTAACCCTAACTGAGTTCAGGCCCCTGAGCTCATGAAATGTCACTAGGTCACAAACATGGCAGAACATATGTTCCCATCCATAACTACTGTGGCTGTAACTATAACCATAATCACAAGCAAGTCCATATACTTTTTTGTGAGTGTTTTTCCCCACTGCCTGATGTGTTATCCTACCCCACTGATGTTATAAATCACTGAGGACTGATTTCACTCAGCTAGGCTCTCTTGCTTGGCCGTGTGGTCATTGTAGTTTTATTGCTAATTCTAGAGTCATGTGGTTGGCCCTTTCCAAATGCTGGGCAGCTCTCTGGCTGGCCACTAGTACACAGCTAAAAAGAAATGATACTACTCCTGATGGGGGTGGGGAAAGTTACTGCTGGGTGGTTTGGAATAAGTTTAAAGAGTAGATTTCTACCACCTTTCCCTCCAAACACCATGTATCCAAACACTTAGAATTAATAAATTCAATCATTCAGCAAATAGCATGCTCCAAGCACTGTGCTGGGTTCTGGAATAACATTTTGCATGAGCTGGGGGATATCATCCACCCCTCCAGGACCTTCATTCTATGGACAGAGAGAAAAGACAAACAAGAAGGTAAAATGCATCGTGATAAATGTTAAGGAGAAGGAGAAAATGGAGCAAGAAAGTAGGACAGACTTTGTTGAACTGTTTACATCTGAATACCCGAGGAAGTGAGAGATCCAGACACCATAAACTAGAGACCAACGGGTCCAGGCAGAGGAGCAAATGCAAAGTCCCAAAGGCAGAAGCAGACTCCAGGGATGTGGGAAGAACAGTAAAGAAGTTCTTTGGAGGCATCTTGTCCATTAGTATCGTGTATTTCATCACAGCCACCGTTCCATCCCATGTCCCCCTCACATCTCCCTCTCAAATCCATGTTCTCTCTGTCTCTAACTATTGTCGTGACATACATCCTCCTGGGGCCACTCGGTGTTGCCCATATGCTCACAGGGGTATGACCAACTGCCTGGGCAACTTATTGAGGTGCTCCATCCAGAAGAAAACTGACTCTCCTTTGATAACCATCAACTGGCTGTGGCTTTTCCACTCAGACTGGAGCCTTGTGATCCTTCCCCCTCTTGACTCATGTGGTCTTGCACGGGTCCTCTCCATAATGAGGGAGCATGGGTGTAACTTCTCTGGTCTTTCCAAAAGACACTATTACCCAGAATTCCTCCTGGTCTTCTTACCGTTATGCTCTTTCTGCCTCAGACAAATTTTTAAGATGACAGAAGCTGTGAGCAGCAAGTTGGCAAGCTGGCGAAGCTTGCTGAGAGAGCTTGAAGATGCAAGAGGAGAAGTTGGGGGAATTCCTGGGGGCAAGTGTCATTGAGTGGGACAGCAGCACAGGGCTACTGGCCCAGCTCTCAGTGGCTGCTGTAGAGGCTGGACCAGGCACGAGCAGGTTGAAAGACCTTGTGACCACTCTGCGTAGGTCATCTCTATTTTTTGCTGGAACACTGTGTACTTTAACAACACAGAGTTTCTAGCATCCTTGCAAAGTCAAAGAATGTCAACGTTATGAGTCTTGTGACTGGGAAGCATACCAAGACTTACACAAAATAGCTACGTATTACAAGTTCCTTGCTCTTAGTTCCCCCACCTACCCCCCCACTCCCCACTCAGACAGTGTCTTGAATTTGTGATGTCTGCCTCAGCCTCCCCAGTGCTGGGATTAAAAACTACTGTTAGTTTTGTGTCTAATTTAGGAAACTCAGTATAAGGGATCTCACTGTGCTATTAGCCCTCCGCCATTCACATTTAATTATCCCTTATGTGTGTGTGGAGGGGAGAATTCCATGGCATGTGCTGAGGTCAAGGGGGCAACTTGAGGGGACAGGGTCCCTCCCGTTCTACCATATGGATTCTGGGGAATTGAACTCGGGTCATCAGGCTTGGATGCAGTCACCTTTACCTGCTTGCTGAGCCATCTTGACAGACCAAAGCTGTCGTTCTAAGAATTCTGAGTCTAGCCCAGGTTAGACAGTGTGCATGTGACTGCTAGGGGAAGGAGGCCCAGACATTCCACCATCTTGATTTCAGGAGGGCCAGCTTCCGCCTTCTGTCATACGATGCCCTCTCTGTCAACTTCTTTTCTAACATTCAGGGGAGCATGCTACAGGGACAAAAGTGGCAAAGATTGGACCAAAAAAAAAAAAAAAAAAGTGCCAGGGAACTCCAGATTGGCCCTGCATTTTTTCACATTTTTCTACATTTACACGGAAATTGTCTCTGTTGATTCCTTTCTCTGCTTTCACGACTTTTCAACATTCAAATTTAAATCTCTGGTGGAGGTCTCCGCAGAACTCCATGAATATGGTAAACATCTCTTTCCCACACTTCAAAATTAGAGATTTTCAAAGTGTTCAGTCAGGTGCATATACATATGCACATGAACATATATACACATACACATACACAGACACATGCATATACACATGCACATGCACACACACATACACATACACATACACATGCACATACACATACACATGCACATGCACATGCACATACACATGCACATGCACATACACACACATGCACACACACATTCACATACACATGCACATGCACATGCACATACATAGATTGTTAGGCCAGCCGGTTCTCTCAGGCTCCCGAGCTTGGCACTCCTGTCTCCATTCTATGACTACAATGTGCACACTCTGAGGAGAACGAAGACCCAGACACGCCATTCTGGGCCAACAGAGCCCCACAGCCATGCTCTTTGTACCGTACTTTGCTCTGTGCACGATGAGGAGAGCAATTGAGATGCCAGTCAGAGCGCTTCTGTCCCTCCCTGAGCTCACTCAGAAGCTCCTACCTGAAGCCCCTGTTTATGCTACAAAGAGCCTTTTGTTATACCGTGTGCTTTCAGAGCGCTGCCTCCTGCCAAGGTGGCTTTTAATTTATCAGAAGTCTCTCTGGGAGAGTGATATCCAAACTATTTGCTCTACTGCTTCCTCAGCCAAGAACCCTTAAGGGAGGCAGCTGTGGCGCTGCTGGTGTGACAGTCTGCTGTCGTGTCTTGGGGATGGCTTCTTTTATAGCTTCCCTCTTCCCTTCTCCAGGACTGACTCCCTGTTCTGCATTCTCTGTCCCAAACAGCCTTCTTCATCATTCTGAGCAGATAGCTACCACTCTCACTAAGTCAGCTTTTGTAGCACAATGGCCCTCCTACTCTGTGCTCTCAGTTCTGCCAGCATCCTCCTGCCCCCCTCTCTCTTAGCTCCCACATATTCCGGGCCAGCCTCTCTTTCTCTCTCTGACTTCTCCGTCTCCCCTTCCTCCATCTCTACCTCTTTTCTAGGTCCCTGCTCCCTCTCCTTCCCCTACAATAAACTTCCCTTATATCAGGTCTGTCCCGTGGTGTGATTCCTCAGGGGAGCACCTTGGCCTGGCTGCCCCCTTTACTCTCACTGCTGCCACATTATATTTCATAACAGTAACCACACTCCATGGTAAAGCTTCTCAACCTTCCTAATACTGTCAGACTTTACTAGTTACTCACGTGGGGGTGACCCTCAACCATAAAGTTATTTTTTTTGCTACTTCATAACTGTAGTTTTGCTAGTTATAAATCATAAAGTCAACATCTGTGTTTTCCACTGGTCTTAGGTGACCCCTGCGAAAGGGTAGGTAGTTCAATTCTTTCCCAAGGGGGTTGTGACCCACGGGTTGAAAACTACTGCTCTATTGTGTTTGTTAATAGGTTGTTTATTTTTGAGGGAGAGTTTTGATAGCCCAGGCTGGCCTTGCCATACAGCTAGAGATGACTTTGAACGTGTGATCCTCTGGCTTCTGCCTCTAGAATGTGGGATCAGAGCGAAGCAGCAACACTCCCAGCTATGCAGGCAAGCACGCTGCCAATGGAGCTACAAGCTCAGCTAGAGAAAATTGGTGCCTTGGGTTTGTTGATTGGGTGTTTTCCTATAAAGTGTGTTTGTTTCAAAGCTTTACTGCTACTGAGCATTGAGCTTCCCCTCCAGTCCCTCATAGTTCTCCATCTCCTCGTAACCTCCTCTGGTCTTCTTCTCTGAGCTGTGTCCAGCCTCCTGGCCTTCGCCTTTAACTTTTCCTTCTTTTCTTATTTCCACTGCCTCTCCCTCTCCCCTGGATGAGTAGCTCATGTTTTTTGCTCAGGCTGTGGCTGATCTGATTGGCTGACCTTCTCAACTAGGGGTGTAGATAAGTTTTAGGGTGTGCCAAGCCCTCGGTTTGACCCTCACTATCACATGAAAACATTATAAAGGGAGGAGGTACTAGAACATGTAGCAGGATGTGAGCTCATCCACAGTCTACTTCCTCCAGAGAGCCTTTCAGACCCATGCACCCTCGGCCAACATTAGGTCTTCCATGGGGAGTGTCTCAGCCCTCAGATCCCCCTTTCTGCACTTACTATCATGTATCCTATGACTTTAAGGTTCAGTGCCATAGAGGGACCCCGGATGAGTGGTTCTTAACCTGTAGGTCACAACAAACAACATTTTCACCAGGACCATCTGGTGAAAACTGTATCATCGGGCATATCAGATGTTTACATTACGATTCTTAACAGTAGCAACATTATAGTTATGAAATAGCAACGAAAGTAATTTTATGGCTGGGGAGGGTCACCACAGCATGAGGAACCGTATCAAAAGGTCAAGGCATTAGGAAGGTTGAGAAGCATTGCCGTAGACCTTATGGAGTGGTGTGCTTTCCCTATGGAAGGCTGAAAAGATTTAAGTTGAATGAGTAGCATAGAAACAGGACAGACGAATGAAGCCTGTTGAATAGATTAGACAGCTATATCCTGAACTGGACCACAACTAGCTCAGAGGTAGGAAGACGTGGCCCGAAGTGGGTGATAGTGTCTCACAGGCTAGTGATTTGAACTGATCAAGAGACATGGATACCAGCACCCGCTCATCACTCTCTGCTTCCGGGTGGCAGACTCGATGGGAGCAGTTGTCCTGCGCTTTGTTTCTGTTGCCACAACTGACAGTCTGACAGGAGCCAAAATAAACCGTCTTTCCTTCAGTCCCTGTCAGTCGGGCGTGTCTCAGCAATGAGAAAAGCAGCCGGTACAGAGAGGGTAGGGCATCGGAGGCAGAGAGCCACGGCCAGGGGAAGCAGCGTTCTCTTCTCCTTGTCTGGCGGCGGGCTTTGCACCTTGGATCCTCTTACACAGCTTCCCGGATGCAGGAAGAATCAAAACATGTTTATAAGATTGTTTCCAAGTTTATTGTTGATAACGTTTGGAAGATCTTCAAACACAAAATACAAAGACTAGGGCTTTGGGGTTTTTTTTGTTTGTTTGTTTGTTTTTGGTTTTTTTTTTGTAACCAGGCTTTAAATATTAAAGTGAGCAAATGTCTTTAAACACAATTAGAAAATACGTCACGTTATAAATAAGCACACTGACCACACTGACTATAAATACTGAATGGGTTTTCAACGACTGGATGAGGAATGTGATAAATTATATATAGAGAATGTGGATGCTCTCTCCTTGCTTTGCTTGCTCTCGCATCCAAGGGAGGAGGCAATAATATGTTAAATGCATTTTTAACATAAATTTATTTTCTGTCTCCCTTTCATCTTTACATCAGCAGCAAATATTTTAGTTAATTAAGCTGAATTCCCACGGGCTTCTCCTCTAATGTGATCGTTTAAATACAGGCCAGATGCTAACATGAATCTGACTTAGACGAGCCTTTCTCATTCTTCGGGTCCCTTCTAGAATGTTCCATGGACAGTTTTTTAGAATACCTATTTCTGAAAATCGGCATGCAAACATTTTTTTTTCACAACAGGGAAAAACAACAACAATAACAACAGCACAGCAGCAATAAAACCCAGCTTCCTATTTGTGGCACCGGTAACCAGCAGTGGAATGAAACCTTAAAAATACATGTGGGTGAGGGCCATCAGGAGACACTGAAGCCAAAATGTCTGGCTTCAGTCAAAAACAGAGACTGGACAGTAAGAAATGCTCTCGAAAGTTCACTGGATCAGACAGAGAGAGACACAGAACCTCATCTGTAGACAGATTAGAAGAAGAGAGGAAATTTTCCTCGGGTGTTCTACTTCAGACTTGTTAGGAGCAAAACAGTCTCTAACAGCACTGGCTGGGACTCTCTTGCCAAACCATCCAGCGGCCTTAGAAGGCTAAACTTGGAATGGAGATTGCGTCATCCATCTGAGAGGCCTGCGGCTTGCTCCCATCTAACTGCTGGGAAAAGCGGGATGGAAAAGGCTGTGGCCCCAGCATGCGTGGCTCACCCTGCTCTGATTCGCTTTTGTGCTAACTGCAGAAGAAGCGCAGTGAATCGAAGGACAACCAACGCTGTCCTCCCGACCTGATATCAAGTGGAATTTTCCCATGATCCCCTCGGAGGGACCCTCTGCTCTGCTTCGTGAAGCCAGAGGCTGCTCGGGACAGACTATGAGCCGCGGAGCTTGACTGATAGCACACGCCGTCGGGAGGTCAGAGGTCGAGAAACACATGGTCTGGGGGCTCTGTTCCCCAGCTCCTTCTGTTCCCGAACACAAAGGCTCAGCTGCTTCTCAGTACCAAAGGCTCCCATTGTCAGACTCATTCTCCACACAGCCATTCCCAGGTTCCAGCAGCCCATTGTTCCGGCCGGGCTATGCATGTTGAAGGTTAGCCACAGTTTCTGTCCCCGGGAGCACCATCATTCCTAGTGAGAGCATGGATCTGATTTGACAGACTGCTTAGCGGCGGTGAGCAGTCGCTGATGGCTACGATGTTACCTGCTACATTGGTGACCTGAAGACCAACGTGCGGACCACAGAACTGAGGGCTGCGAAACTCTGCTGCTGTTGACCTTGAGTATGGGGTTAAGGGCGAAGAGCAACCCGCCCCATGTATTTCACACTCTGGTCATAGCTTTACTGTGGGGGGGGGGTAAGACCCGCCCACATGTAAGGTCACCTTTACTTTTCAAGTATTTGATCTTGGAACTTAATCAAGGCATGTGGATGGCCTCCACTTTCATGTGCAAGATGGTAAAATGTTAACACTAAAGTCAAGAAACCTTGGGAATTAAAAACTAGGACGACAAAAAACAAAACAAAACAAAACAAAACAAAACAAAAACCTTTAAAACTCTGAATTTCCAAGTAACTTGCAGTGGAAGGAGAGCTTCTGTACAACACCTCAGCTGGATTTGGTGTTTGTTTCATAGTTTATCCTTGGTTTTTGTGCTGTTTTTTGGTGTGTGTGTGTGTGTGTGTGTGTGTGTGTGTGTGTGTGTGTCTAAGACAGACAGACAGACAGACAGACAGACAGACAGACAGACAGAGAGCTGGTTTGGCTAATTGCCTTCGTTCTTTAGTAATCAGTTCTCTCTACTTAATCTCCTACTTGACTTATTTACCCCTCTAGAAGCAAGTGTGTCCCAGAAACCAGAGCAACAGGAAATCAAACATTTTTCAAATTTTTAAAAAATTTATTCTCTCCCTCTCCCTCCTGTGTCTGTCTTTATACCTGTCTTTATGCCTGTCTGTCTCTGTGTATGTGCATATGTGTGTATGTATAAATGTATGTATATGTATGTATATATGTATGTGTATGTAGGTATGTATATATGTATGTGTGTATGTATATATGTGTGTATGTATGTGTGTGTATATGTATGTGTATGTATGTGTGTGTATGTATATATGTATATATGTGTGTGTATGTATGTGTATATGTATGTATATATATGTATGTGTGTATGTATGTATATATGTATGTGTGTATGTATGTGTGTATGTATGTATGTGTGTGTATGTGTGTATGTGTGTATGTATGTATGTGTGTGTGTATGTATGTATGTATGTATGTATGTATGTATGTATGTATGTATGTAGAGAGCACTGGGTTCCCTAGATCTAGGGCTACTGGAGGTTATGAGTGTGACATGGGCGCTGAGAACCAGTTCTGGCTCGTGTGAAGAGCAGCCCTGACTTGTGACTATGGAGTCATCTTGTTAGACCTCACTCTTTGTTTCTTGTACCTAAGTGTTCTTTGGCAAATGAGAAACACTGAGATCAAAGGCCATGCCACTCATAGGCCAAGTCATGTAAAAAACTAAAACAAGACAGAACTCCAACAAACAAACAAAGCACGGTAACATCCCAGGAGTGAAAGGAATGCCAGATTTACCACAGAACCAGCTTCTTGTAGCCCGCACCCCAGCACATTTACATAGACAGATGCAGCATAACATCCCCCAAATCAATAACTGTGAGACACGTTCGATGATAAATGAAATAAGAAGGAGGTACTCACCTGGACATGAGATGTGAATCATTTGTCTTAACTCCTTGATCTGTGGGCATCTTTCACAGTGATGGTGTATGAACTGCTTCACAATCGATGAACCATGAAAGATGCTAACATGAGTCTGACATAGGCAAGCCTTTCTCATTCTTCAGAATTCTCCCTTCCAGGATTGCTGTTGTGTTAGAACCTTCTGGTCCTAATTGCTAAGGCTGGCTAGACCAGTGTTTCACAACCTGTGGGTCTTGACCCTTTTGGGGATCAAATGACCCTTCCACAGGGGTTGTCTAAGGTCATAGGAGAACACAGATACATACATACTGTTTGTAACAGTAGCAAAATTGCAGTTATGAGGTAGCAACAAAATAATTTTATTGTTGAGGGTCACCACAGTCTTTAAGGGTCACAGTGTTAGGAAGGTTCAGAAGCACTGCCCTAGAAAACGACTTCCTCTTCTTCTGCCTGCTCCTCTCTTCCTGCTCCCCTCCCCCGTTTCTTCTCTGTTGGGAAACTATTTTTCCCCTGAGGTTGGAGGGAACAGAGTAGGTTTACAGGATGCTGTGAAGATCCAGCAGAGAGAGACAACTTGAAGATGCTAGGGATACAGAGAAATACAGTCACGTCAGTTAGATACAATAAAGAGACATCTTGGTTAGAGATAATATAGAGCTGTGTGCATTAGATTTGTGTCACTAGAATAAAAACCAGAGACAGTTAACTTAGAAAGAGAGAGGGGGTTATTTTAACTCATGGTTCTTGAGTTCTCCATTTAAGATCAAGTGGGCCTGTTACATTAGGCCTCTTAAGAGGGCAGGATATCATGGCAAAGAGCACATGGTGGAAAAAACCTACTTATATCAGGAAATAAGAGAGAGGAGAAAGTAGTCTTACAATCCTCTACCACAGGGATCAAACCTTTGACACACCCGCCTTTTGGAGGTCACTCGTCTATGACGAAAGAATGGTGGTCCCCACCACTGTAGGGGGATGTGCAATGCAGAACACACACACACACACACACACACACACACACACACACACACACACACTGGGGGCCTTAGCTCTGGACTGGTGTCCTGTGTTTGTACATGCCAGGTAGGTAAAGCTAGAGAGTAGCTTCCTCCATTAAAGCCCTTGCTCTGTAGGATCTGAGCCTGTTCTCAGAAGACTTTCTGTCCCAGAGCTTTGGAGTTAGTGACTTGAGATCCTCTCTTCGCCCTTTGGCTTGGTGGCTCTGGGCAAAGCTCTTAGTGCTTGGCTCTGGCTCCTGAGACCTGGTGCCCCTCGACCTCCTCTCTGCACAGACTTCTAGCGGTAGCTTTGTCCCACAGAGCTTCAGCCTACGGCTCAGCACGTCTCCCTGTCTCAGAGTATTCAGGCCGGTAGGGATATTAGCTTCCTCCTGGCCTAGCTTTGTCTCCAGGGCGAGCAGCTCTTTGGGTGGAGTGAGGAATTCAGAGATATTGGCAGGAGGAAGTAAACGACTGTGAAGATGGAGGGAGATACAGGAGCCTCAGTTGACAGGGTCCACTGGGACCACTCTTGCCAAGACCATGGCCTTAGCCCCGAACACCAGGTGCAGAGACTAGGTGCTTCCAGGTCTGCTCACCAGGATTCTTTTTAACTCGTATATATTAATGATAAGATATGGGTTTCAGGGTGGGAGAGGTGGCTAAGAGCGTGCGCTGCTCCTACAGGGAACTGGAGTTCAGTTCCCAGCAGCTGTGGATCACAAGCAGCTGTGGCTCCAGCTCCAGGGGGACTCAGCACTTCTGGCCTCTGGTATTTATGGGTATCTGCACACGTGTGTGTCTCTGCACGCGCGCGCGCGCACACACACAGACACGTGCACACACACATACACACACATGTGCACACACATACACACACACGTGCACATACATACATACATACATACACACACAGGCACACACACACGCGCACACACACATGCACACACACATGTGCACACACACATATACACACACGTGCACACACATACATACATACAACATACACACACAGGCACACACATGTGCACACACACATATACACACATACACACGTGCACACACATACATACATACACACAGGCACACACATACATACACACACACAGGCACGCACGCACGAACGCACGCACGCACACAAAGTGGGGGTAGGATAAGAATTTCAAAGACAAACATTTTTTAAATAGTTCGTGATGTGTCCATAGGTGCACATAATGTACCTTGGTCCCAGCCATCTGCAAATGCTCACTTACCCCCGAGTCCTCCTTGTCTCCCCCCATCTTTCTTTATGATCAGCCTTTTCTTCACCGCCCATTAGTTCTTGAGCCCACGTAGCCGCTTCCCACTCGTCTCTTGCTTCTGATCGAGTATATGTTTAAACTGCCTTGGCTACATCAACACCAAAACATTCCTACAAATTAAAGACTTTCTGGATTCCTCGCCCTGTTCCCGAGCTTGCTTTTGGAATACTAATTAGTCAAAGAGATGATTGCTTTGTGTTTCCAAAAATAAAAAGTAAAAAACAAAAGAACCCAGAAAAAAAAAGGGGGAGACCACACTAAAGATAGTCAGTTCTGGTGGGAGACTTTCTTCTGTTTCACAGATGACGACTCTGGTCAGCACGAAGCGATGGGCTTTGGAATGAGAGACTGCATGGTATAAAATATCATCCGTATAGGAGCAGACGCTCCAGCCAAATGGCTTCTAGGGATGCCATGATTCCATCTGAAAGGGCAGACATGGATGGATACACCGTTCCAAAGGAGCTACCGCCAAGGTTACCGTCTTGTCCTAATGGATGGCAAAGGTCACTCTCTCACTCTTATGTGATGGATGACTCTGGTGCCATCACATTTGTCTTGTACCTGGCAGCGATTCTCAAGTCTGTCATAACGAAGGTCTTCCTAACAAGAGCGCCGAATGCTCTCAGAGCTGGTGATTCCTGCTCTGCTGCTTCACTTAGAGTTGACGACCAAACCAGAGTCCAGTGGCCAGGGGCATGGGTGATACAGGACATGCGCAGTGATGATGCCGGACGAGCCCCCAGGGCCATCATAAAAGTTCCTTAGCATCTCTCCTGGTCCATGGAGTCTTCTAACCACAGAACTGGATAAAGGAAAAAGGTCAAAATCGTTTCTGCATTTGGAAGAATTCTGGAAAACTGCTGTCGCTACCAATCCCCACTACACACCATGTGGGTAAAGTTCTGCAGCATTAGTAACTTCATGGGTAAATCAGTCCTGCTGAGTGGCTGGTTGCAAAACAAGGCAGTGGGTGAGGATGAACAGCTGTGTGTGTGAGCAGGTGCTTTTAAAAAGTAATTTACGTGTGTGTTTGTAAGTTTTTACCTGAGCTGCTGCAGATGAAGGCTGTAAGTCACTGTTGGTGTATTGGTCATAGTTTCTAGAATCATCTAGGGGGACAGAATATATATATTATTGTATACTACATATATAATAGTCTTGCTATGCAAGTCAAGTTCAGTGGGTACTGACTTGGGGAACAGAGTGGAGTGGGTTAGGCTTCCTGAACTGGAGAAATGGAGTTTTTCCTTTGCTTGGGTCCTGGAATGCTCTCAAGGAAACTCCGTGACAGAGGCGTTAATGAGGTAGAGCCAGACCTCAGAAGGTCTCCGGTGCCACATCAGGAAGGCCGAGATCTATTTGGATGTCATAGAAGACTCCAAGCGTATGGACGCTGTGAACATATTGCCGTGTTGAAACCATCACTGCCACAACAGTCCAGAGGTCTGAGGGAAGGGGTGAGGTCTACACGGGCACAACCAAATGGACAGAACAGCAGTGTAGAGAGGAGAGGGCTCAGGAGGGGTGCAGAGGAAGAGGGAGTACTTCTCTGAATGTGGGGAATGGATAATTCATGCACTATGAATTAAGGCTGCTCATGGAACAGCAGGGTGGGAGATCCAGCAGACGGAGAAGGGACTGTGCAAGCAAATGCCTAGAATGCTTTCTATTGGTGTTATGTTAATATAAATGATAAGATAATATTTGTTTCCTGACGTTATGGTCACCAAACTGTTGCATTAAGTTTTGTTCAGCATTCGGGGCTGTGTGCACAAAAGGCTATGACTATGTAAAAACTATTCCCAAGTCAGCCGTGCAGTAAATCATAGTTTACCGGTTGCGCAATGTATAATCGTAAAATCCTAGGTTGAAAATAACTTTGGTTCAGTGTTTGCAGACATTGTCTTACTCTCTGATTGCTTCTCGCGTTGCTCCTGAGACATCTAAGGATCCTTGGGTTTGCTCTTCTGATTGTCACTGATTTAAGGCAGGATCGCCCATAGCCCAAGCTGGCCTTGGTCTCCATCCAGCTGCCTCCACCTCCCAGGCGCTACAAAGCCTGGCTCTCTTGGTCTTCATTCAGGGGTTCTTAAAGTATAGACCAAGGTCTTTAAAAAACAGGGGAAAGGGGGTTGGGGATTTAGCTCAGAGGTAGAGCGCTTGCCTAGGAAGCGCAAGGCCCTGGGTTCGATCCCCAGCTCCGGAAAAAAGAACTAAAAAAAAAAAAAAAAAAAACAGGGGAGAAAGCATATTTTTCTCTTCAAACTCAAATTCTGAGCTTCCTTTATGGGGATGGGCAGCAGAGCACAGGAGTGTGGTAACAGCCTGGGCTTACCTGCTATGGAAATCATAGACAGACATATAGAAATCACAGACCTATGGAAATCACAGACATATAGAAATCACAGCTCATATTAGGCCCTGATCATTGCAAGCATCTTAAAATACTATTCCCCCTTATTACTTCTTCAAAATGATGCTAACTATTAGATCTTCTGCTAAATGTTTTTATTTAATGTGGACAAGAAAGCATATGTATCACACCACACATTCATTTTTAATATTTTAATAACTCTATTTGGATATTGGTTCATCTGTGATACCACATATTTATGACAAGTATTTCAAAATGTTATTCCGAGAAGAGGTCTACGGGTTTCCAAAAGCTGCCAAATGAAGCCATGGATCAGAGAAAGGTCGAGAACTTCTGGTCCAGAGTTTGAGGGCCGCGAGCCTGGTTAATAACTCACTGTTTTCTGCTGAGCAACCATACGCTGAGGAGGAGGTAACCTATTCCAGGGTCTGGAGAAATAGATGGGAAAGGCAAGGGAACGGTCAGCTGCAAATGAAGAGGAAGCAGGGCTTGTTTGCTTAGGGAGCTCTGGCTCCTTCCCAAGATAGGCCTTAATAGATGCAGTCTCCTGCTCTATTAACAGGCCTGGGAGGTTTCTTTGGATGTTCTTGGGAAATCATGAGCTAATGTGACGGTATGCACCGACTCCAGAGTCATGAGGCACTCTTAAACTGATCATTCACAATGCTCGCCCTGTTAACACCAGATATAATATGCCCAGCATGGTGGGGCTGCATAGCCAGACCCTGTTTCCTTTGTTTGTTTAAAATCAGATTATGATATATGAATTGCAAAACAAGTGGCAGGAGTGCATAATTGTCTCTGGGGTAATTTCCTGAATCCAGCCTAGTAAGAAATCAGCCACAAAGAACACTCGATGGCTGAAGGAGACAGCTGGAGTGGTGGAGGGTTCTCCTCAAGTGGACACAAAGTCAGATGTGGCCACAGGCTCTGTCCTTTCCAGGACTCTCGGGGTATCTCTCTTCACAGAGCGTGTCCTGTCCAGCCTTTTAAGGCTGAATGGGCACCGAGTCTTTCCACTGGCTCCGTCTGTCCATGTAGTTCTGCGATCTTGTATCTGCTCTGTGGAGGTGAAATAAAGAGTGGCTATGGAGCTTCCAACCATTAAAAAACGACAGAAGTCCTCTTCAGAAAGTCCAGTGCCTGCAGACTCACTTCTGGAAGTCCGTATGGTAAAATGATCTGACCACAGAGGCCTTGTTCAAAGCACCATTTATGAGAACTGGAAACAACCTGAGGATGTATCTGGGGACGACTGACATAGGTGTGTGGCACAGGCTTGCAATCCCAGCATGTGGGGAGTTGAGGCTGGAGGGTTATGAGTTAGAAACCAGTCTTGGCTGTGTGGTGAGATTCACTGGAGGGAGAGGACAGGGACAAGTGGTTAAAGGGGTTTAGTTTATTCATGCTTACCAAATGCTTCAAGTTGTCTGAAAAATATACCCCAGCCCAGACAGAATTCGTACTACGGAATAAAAAATCACCATCATCATCATCACCATCACCATCATCATCATCACCACCACCAAGTTGCAGGAGAGCATGCCTACTAGGATCATATGTTTTCAACGAAAGTGTGTGTGTGTGTGTGTGTGTGTGTGTGTGTGTGTGTGTGTGTGTGTGTTGTATGGGGATTCAAGGATGCTTAGAAACGTCTCCCCAAGATCGATGAAATGATGCCCACATTTCACAGTGTGTATATCGGAAGCCGTAGTGGAAAAGAGACGGGGGAGGGCAAAACTTTCAAAGAGAATTTATCAGTCTTCGCGGTAATATCTTCATGCAGTTTCGAAGTATGAAGTTAGTCTCATGATTTAAAACGCAGTTGTTAAGAGTGAACGTAGCAGCTCCCGTCACGTGCGATGGTAATCACCTGGTAATTGGTTTGTAAATTTCAATTTGTCAAGAAAACTCTTCTAAATCAAAACAATTCTGTATCCATTAAGATTAGGTTTAACTGTGACTAACAGAGGCTGTAATAAGCACAATCACTTATGGTGGGCGAATGAGGCTGCACTTCCGGAGGAGGTGCTTTCCTGTTGATTGACAGCCTGCTTACCTACTGGCTTACTCTTCCGCCTCCCCCTCCCTGCCCCCTGATGGGGCGCTGGGTACAGCGCAAACACTCAATAAAGATTTTTTTTTCCCTTTTAAATGGTAGTCAAATTACTTCTGAGTATGTAGACTATGAAATGGTTTGAAAAGATAGAGAGAGATACATATATAAACTCGTTGTTTAGAGTTAATCCGTTCCCTCCAGGTTTTACTTGTACATAGCCTTTAACACGCCACGGCAACATGTTTCGGCTGGCAAATGGAATCTGGATATGTTTCCGATGGATATGTAAATTGTTACAGCCGCTCTGGAAAGCCATATGTCAGTGTGTCCCAAGGTTATCAAAGCTTCCACGCTGCCAGGCAAGCCTCGCTTAAATATTATCGGAGGCGTGGGCGCATAAAAATGTTCACATCGAATTTCATTTTCGAAAGCTTAAATTAGAAACAATTCACTATTAGTCAAAAGTGAAATGGATGGACAAGTAATATGTGTTCATTTAGTGAAATATCAGACGACGAATTGTTTGGGTGGCGGTAGCTCACGTGGAAGGCCCTGGTTTCAGTCTCCAATGCTACAAAAATAAATTATATAATGGTTAAAAGAAAAAGCCAACAGCAGCAGGTGCAGCAGTATGAAAAGCTTCCTCACAAAATTTATTTATTTATTTATTTATTTATTTATTTATTTATTTATTTATTTAACTATTTACTTGTTTGTAAAAGAGGCTACCTACAAAAAAAAGCAACTCACAAGGGTACAAATAATTTCGTTTATAGGAATTGAAGAGGCCAAACTAGTCTGAGGGAAAGAAGTGAGGAGAGGGCTTACTCTCACTGTATAGGCAGGTGTGAAATGGGCATGGCGCTGATTGTGGCTTTGGGAATTTGCCTGGGTGGTGTGTATGTTGCTATACATGCACACACACATCACGTGCATTTAGGATCTGTGTGCATCTCCATGTGTGTGCTGTATCACATTTTCCAGCTATTCACAATTTTTGTTTCCTGATTGCTGTGCATGCGCCATCTGTGTTTGTGATTGCCAGAGAGCATGTGGAGGTCAGAGGACGACTTTCTGCGATAGGTTCTCTCCGTCCACTTTTGTGTGGGTTCTAGAGATGGAATTCAGATAGTCAGGCTTGTGTGGCAAGCACGATTACTCACTGAGCCATGTCACCACCCCGTATCACACGCTCTTCAGAGCTAGGGGAAAGCATATAGTGTCCATTGGGAGAGCTCCGTGCATTTCATCATAGCCTGATCACCTAGGGCAGATGACGATGAACATTTACTGAATAAACAATGAAAGATGTCCGGCTTTGCACCCTGTGCTAATTATATTTATGCCCATCTTTCTTTTGGGAAGTTCTTTGTGACACTGAAGTTCAGATAAGAGTCTTGGTCAATAAAGCAAGGAGTCTTCTTTCTGCTTCCAAAGTCTGGCTCTAAAAACCAGTATCTCAATGTTCCCCACTATATCGAGAGACAGATGAGAAATGGAGGTGTGGCCAGGGACATGAGGCAAGACTCTGGCACCCAAATGGACAGCTGAGGAGACAGCAAGATGTCGAGGCTGGGAGCTGCCTGCACGACTGGGATGTGCTGTGAGTTCCTTGCCCCTGCGGTCACTACATGGCCACAGCTATTGTGTACCTGCAGCTAGGAAAACTTTTCCAAGTGCAGGGGTTGAGTAGCTCAGGAGAGAAATACGGTAGTTACTGCAGGAGAAGTTAGCCCGCCATACTTCAGCTGGTGGGATGGCAATGTAGGTGATGGGCAAGCCATGGGTTCACGAGGACAGGGGAAAAGTGTAGTCACCTATTTATCCCTCTTATAGCAAGAGCTGCTGGGGTTCGTGGGCGTCAACAAATCCATCAGGAGAAGGATGAGATGGACTCCATCAAGCCCTGGCTGCCTTGGCTTCCCTGCCAGGATGGGCTGTAACTTGGAGCTGTAACAATAAACCCTTTCGCCAGGAAGTTGCTTTGATGGTGAGGGACTTTTGTCACGACTGAGGGAAATAAGCTGGCACTGTCCTTCTCCACACCTGTCCTACCACATGGTCATCACAGCCTACCTGGACTGTCGCAATACCTTCCAGTTAGTATCTCTCCTTCTTTCGCTTTCTCACCCCAAATCCGTTCAGTGCTGTGTGATCGGGGTGGCTCCTCAAATCCAGCTTTGGTCCCAGGAGCCCTAGGACTGCCTGAGGATTCCAGCTTCATCCATTCTCTGGCTTCTGACACTCACCAGGTTCCATAAATGACGGTGCTTTGAGAACAACCTTATTGAGTTATCATTCACATGTCATACTGAGCATGCATTTAAAGTATATACCTTGATGACGTTTAGAGTTCAGAGAGTGCTTTGACCATCATCGTAACCTGTTTTAGAACGTTTTATCACTCCCCCATCCTGTGCCCATTAGCGATTCCCCTCACTTGCCAAGACAACCATTTATCTACTTTCTGACTTCATACACTTATCGGCCTTATTTTTAGATCCCAACACAACAAACTCTTTCTTGCATTACATCCTAGAAAGGAGCTGTTCCCTGAACTCCAAGGCTCTGAAGCCCCATACTCCCTTCTCCGGTGTCTGGCTTAACTGATTCCTCATCGTCCCAGCTTAGATTGACCTGTATTTGGGGCTTGTCCTGATCCCACTTCTGTTTTCTTCCTAGTCTAGGCTGGGTATCACGTATGCAGTGTTTGGAGTTATAAGTGTTGCTGATATCGGCACAGTTGAGCATGGCTGTGATGGTTAGTTTTTTTGTCAATGTAAAACAAGCTTGAGTCGTCTAGGAAGAAGCTTCAATATTATCACTATTGGATTGACTGTAAGCAAGTCTGTAGAGAATTTTTTATTGTTAATGATTAGTGTGAGAGGGCCCAACCACTGGAGATGGTGCTTCCTCTGCGTCCTAGGTGGTGTAATAAAGCAGGCTGAGGGAGATATGGAGAGTGAACCAGTAAGCAGCATCCATCTACAGTCTCTGCTTCAGTTCGTGTCCGGAGTTCTTGCCCTGGCTTCCTTCAGTGAGGTGTGTGTGTGTGTGTGTGTGTGTGTGTGTGTGTCTGAGTGTATGTGTGTATATGTGTGTATCTGAGTGTGTGTCTGTGTGTGTGAGTGTGTGTGTCTGAGTGTGTGTGAGTGAGTGTATGTGTGTGACTGAGTGTGTGTGTCTGTTTGTGTGAGTATGTGTCTGTGTGTGTCTGTGTGTGTCTGAGTGTGTGTGTCTGAGTGTGTATCTGTGTGTGAGTGAGTGTGTGTGTCTGAGTGTGTGTGAGTGAGTGTGTGTGAGTGTGTGTGTGTCTGAGTGTGTGTCTGTGTGTCTGAGTGTGTGTGTCTGAGTGTGTGTGTGAATGTGTGTGTGTCTGAGTGTGTGTCTGTGAGTGACTCTGTGTGTGTGAGTGTGTCTGTGTGTGTGAGTGAGTGTGTGTCTGTGTGTGTCTATGTGTGTGAGTGAGTGTGTGTGTGAGTGAGTGTGTGTCTCTGAGTGTGTGTGTGAGTGTGTGTGTCTGTGAGTGACTCTGTGTGTGTGAGTGTGTCTGTGTGTGTGAGTGTGTGTGTCTGTGTGTGTCTATGTGTGTGAGTGTGTGTGAGTGTGTGTGTGAGTGAGTGTGTGTCTCTGAGTGTGTGTGTGAGTGTATGTGTCTGTGAGTGACTGTGTGTGTGTGAGTGAGTGTGTGTGAGTGAGTGTGTGTGTCTCTAAGTATATGTGTGTGAGTGAGTGTGTGTGTCTGTGAGTGATTCTGTGTGTGTGAGTGACTCTATGTGTGTGTGTGTGTGTGTGTGTGTGTGTTGATGATATGGAACTGTAAAGCAGATAAACCCTTTCCTCTCTGAGTTGTTTTTGGTGCTAGGGTTTTGTCACGGCAACAGGAAGCCAATGGGGGACAACCCTAATCCAAAATTTTCAAATATTAAATGTTCGGGAATTCTGAAACTTTTGAGAAGCATGCCTGGGCTCAGAAGTTGTGCTTGAGTCCATTTTCAGAGCACAGAACTTTGGGTCCAGGTGTGGAACCTATGATGCTAGGACTGGTAACCATTGGTTAACCTATGATGCTAGGACTGGTAACCATTGGTTAACCTATGATGCTAGGACTGGTAACCATTGGTTAACCTATGATGCTATGACTGGTAACCACTGGTTTGCCAGCCTCTCACTCTCCTGATTTTAAGTGAACGTATGGAGTGGCTGCTCCTGTCTTGTTCTCTGTCATATCTCTAGGATGGCAAGGCTGGGACTGTGACAGTGCACTGTACACATTTAAAGAGCGAGTGAGTGAACGGTCTTCACTGCTGTGACAGAGCATCGACCACTGTCGCAGTTACACTTAGGAGAGATTAAACTTAGAAACTTTAGAAGACCGCCCTCCCTGTTCCTGCAGGAACTGTTAGTGAACTGACATGGACTAGGTAAAGACCGCCGTGTTTGCTTTGAGCAGTGGATTGTGCAACACCTTGTCACCAAACAGCAGTGTGAAACAAAATTACGAATTAGGTTTCTCTTCAAATAATTTTAGTAAGAAATGGGAGCTGGGTTTGCCCTTGTTTTGTTTTGTAGTTCCAAATAAAGGCCACTGGCCCAAAGAAGTCTGAGCCTTGTCACACTTGCAATGTTTCTATAGTTACATTCTTACACATAAGGATGCGGCCTCTTCTACAAGAACACAGCAGCAGGATGCTTCTGTGCACAGACTGTAGCGTTTGGAGCCTTTCATTTTCCTTCTCTTCTTAAAATAGAATTATTAATCACTGATTCTTCCCCTAAACTTGACCAGTAAGATGGTCACTGTCACAACCCTGGCCACTGTGCCTCCCTGCTGATTTAGAAAATCTAATGAGTGTTTTCTTGATTTAAAAACCCAGGGCTGAGCATGTAGCCTAATCACAGAATGTTTGCCTGGCAAGCCCAGGATCCATAATGGACCAAGCCCCAGTATCACATGCATGCAAAATTTAAAGTAAAACCCAGGAAAGGTTTAAACCAGAAAGATTGGCAAATACTATAAATTAGAGGTTCTGTTTGTTTCAGGCTTAGGTTGCCCTGTATTTGGGTCTTTCCTGATCGTTCTAAGGTTATATTCCCTCTGTTTCCCTTTGCCATGATTCCTTGTTTGTTTTCTTCCTAGTGTACACTGGGTCTCACTTATGCAGTGTTTGGGGTTAGAAGTGTTGCTGATATTTGCATACTTGTAGCATCCCTGTGCTGTTGCCTACGCTCCTGACTCATTGTGCTAATATTGTCCTCTGTCTGCTACACCCCCCGTTTCTAAGAGAACCACGGACCTGTCCTAATTCAGAGACAGAACATTCTCAGGCCATGTATTTTTAAAGCAAACACTTTGTTCCCGCCTCCTCTCCAGCTCTTTCACAGCTCGCACTGAGAGGTGCTTTCAGCCCTCAGCTCTGCTCCGAACAATGCTCTTACACAGTCTCCACCACAGACTAAAATCAAATTAGAACATCTTAGGGATTACAGTTAACTTCCTTCTGTCAGGTTTGAGAGAATGAAAAGCACAGTGTTTTCAGGTCCAGAAAACAGCTGAGCAGAAACTGAAAGATCCCCTGTGCCAGCATCTGCCAGCCCAGAATGGCACGGTGCTTAACACGGACATCTCCCTCAGAGTCATATACGTGTGGGTGCACACACACCTAAGCATTTAACTTCCAATGCATCTGCGTTCTGGACACAAACTACCCCCCAAAGACCATGTGAAATGGTCTCTCTCCTGACCCAGTGATTGAACAATATAGATGCCCAGATCCGTTAGAAGAAAACAATGACAGCGTTGGTGTCAGACATCATGTTTTAATCCTGGCTACATCTGCCCATCACCCAGGGAACTGAGCGAACGTCAGATGTTTAGGTCCCACACTAGCAGATTTGCTCAGAAGAAACCGGGCTGGGCGAGCTAGGGCATGCCTATTTTTAGCAGCTCTTCAGAAAGGGAGCACCCCTGCATTTTCAAGGAAGAACCCGAGCTTTTCTGGAGCTGCGAGCGTTAGATAAGACTCAGATGTCTAAGACTCACAAATTACAGAGCTAACAGAATTGTACCCCACATCTCAGGCCTGCCTGGCTCCTGTTTATTAAGACCCCCCAAACATCAGTCATGGAAAGGATAAAAGTTTTCCTCAGTCAGAAATCATCCCATCTCATTCCAGAACTGATCCATGATCCTATATCAATGTTCTCCCTATTTTCCTCTGCATTTCTGTTATTCCTAAAACTAAAAGGGGAGCCAAGTGTGGTGGTTCAAGATTGAGGCAGGAGGATTGCAGATTCTAGGCTAGCCTGGGCTTCATGGTTCCAGGTTAGCTTGGGCCACAGTTAAATTGTCTCATAAAGACGGAAAAGTTAGAGGGAAAAGAAGGAAGGAAAATCGTATAAATCGTATAAGGTGGGAGCTATTGTGACTGACTAATCTTTACTATGTCAGCCTGCTCAAGGGCGTACGCCCAGTGATCTGTGTGTAAATATTTGATGTGTTAGATGCCTTGGCTGCAGGCTGGGAGTCATTTGATCATGTAGCTAAGGTGTGTATTGTTGAATCCTTTATCTTGGGTAGAGATCCTGGCCCCACTGTACAGCCTGAGGTCTCGAATGAGTTATTTATTTTGTGCTTCAGTTTCCTAATCCAGAAGAAAGTTTCTACAACAGAGAGTTGCCTTGCATATTAAAAAGTCAATACATATTGAGCTCTTAAACCCAGTACCTGGCCGTGAGCCCCTCAACAGACACCCGTAACTGTTTCCTTGGCTTAGCATTGCTCCACCTCTTTACTCACAGCCTGCTAGAAGAGGAAGAGCCATTTAGAGCTTGAAAGTGGCTACCGTTAGGTGTATTGAGCTCCATCTTGGCTTTTAGATCTAAAGCAGGCTACAAAGACATTGCACTGCATTCTGGGTAAAACAAAACAAAACAAAACAAACAAACAAACAAACAACAACAACAACACCTGCAATGTGTATTCTGGTCTGTCCCTATTGTTTCTCCTTTGGAGACATGTACTGACTCTGGAGAGCTGCGCCCCCCCTTGAGCCTGCTTGCTGTTCTCTCACCTCTCCAACTGGGCAAAGGGTAACTTCCTCATGGTTGCTGCTGAGGGGGACTGTATCCTTTCTTGGGGTTCCCAGTTCAAGTTCAGTCTTCTTCCTTCCCCAAACTTGGCTTTAAGGCTGCAGAACGCAGTGAGTGAACCAAAGGTGGATGTGGAGCTCAAAATGGGGGCAGATGGAGGCTTCTAGAACCCTGTTAGGTGGAAGCCTGAAGTCACAATGCAAAGTGTTTCAGTACATGTGCATCTCTGTCCCTCAGAAGCTACTCTGTCTGCCCACACAAGGCAGAAGGCGTGTTTGTTGCACGTGTGTGCGTCAATGTTTCTTATTTAGTTTTCCCACTCCCTGGCTTGGGATTTTGATTGATGCCAACCCCCTGTCTCCTGATGAGTTGGATTCCCCCAAATCAATCAAGAGCAGCATCCTCCCATAGCTCGAAACAATCAGGTTTGGTTATCTTGATGATAATGCTTGAACTGATAAGGAGGAGTTATACCTTCACACACCATTAAGACTTTACCATAGTTATTCCAACAACAACATCAACATCTTTAACATTACTTTTATTTGTTTCACAAAACAACCCACCAAAACAGTTTGGTACATAACATTTCAGAACCATGAAAGCGGGATAGAAGACTGTAAGGTTTTGGCTTGCTCCGTGTCCTCTCCTTTCCTTAAAGTAAGATTACCAAGGTGAAGTAGCCAAGGTCACAGGGCTAGTTAGAGGCAGGCTAGGCCTCTGACTGAGGACAAACTGTCCATTAATGGAGCAGTTACAGAGCAACTTCTAAACATAGAGTAGTATGCAGGCAATCCACGGGAACCTGAAAGGGGCCCGCCCTCCTGTTCTCGCTTGTGGTGAGAAACCAGGGCTCTGAGTGCAACTCAGAGATAGGAAGGTAAGGAAGACCGACAGCTCTCTCTCTATCATTCATCACCCAGGGTAAGGGTCCTCCAGTGCAATGCGCCTTTCTGACTTCTGGATCAAACTAGACAGCTGGCTTACTCTTCTTTTCCTTTGACTGGGGTAAGCACAGTTGAAGAATGTAATCTGCAGTCACTGATGCCTGTTGGTAGCCAGAATCAGCAAGCACTGGGGTGTGGGCTTGAACTGAAGTCTGAAGTGACTTGTTAGGTTTTTAAAATTACAAAAGTAATGTGTTTGAATGGATTTAAAACCCATCAGCGGGCTGGAGAGATTCAGCGGTTAAGAGCACCCTACTGCTCTTTCAGAGGTCCTGAGTTCAATTCCCAGCAACCACATGGTGGCTCACAACCATCTGTAAAGAGATCCGATGCCCTCTTCTGGTGTGTCTGAAGACAGCTACAGTGTACTTATATATAATAAATGAATAAATCTTAAAAGAAAAGAAAAGAAAAAACCCATCAGCACGTTTCCTGACTTCTTTTATGTTATTCCAGAACTTGAAAGAGTGCCCTTCCCTTCACCACCAGTTTCTTGCTGCCTAATGTCCTTGGGGACATTAAAGCACAATCCCTTATTTGTACCCCATTCTTCATTTTCTGAAATATAAGGAAAAGAAGAAGTTAGACTATCTTGGAAACACCAATATTAAGAACCAATGCCTATCTGCCCAAGGAGGCTAGAAGAAAGACACTCAAGGGCCCACTGCAGGCATCACGAGGATGGGTGAATGTGTGATGGACAGATGTGAAAGAAGGAGACCTCAGTGCAGAGATGGGAGAGAGAGCAACGCTGAGGGGTTTATACGCTGAGGAGAGAGGTGGAACTGGAGAGTCCACACAGCTGTGAGGAACAGGCAGGTATAAGGAACCTGCACAACCACCTGAGCCCATGGTGGTGTCCTAGCCCAGGCTTCTGCCAGGGTCCATGTCTGGGTTCATGGTTCTATCTCATCAGAACCATGTTGTGTGGATGTCTCAGGCCTGTGTTACCATCACAGGTCACGAAGATGTCCCTGTGCTGGACTGCTGCCTAACGCACTTTACTGAGCCGGTCCTGCCCATTGTTGACCACCACACTTGGGAGAGCTGGCCCCGCCCTTTGCCCGGGCAGCACATAGCTGACCCTGGTTGTGAGGGAGCCGGTGAGCCAGCCCTGGGTCATGAGCACGGGAGAGCTGGCCCGGCCCCTCACCAGCTGCGGCACTCAAAAGAACATTTCCTGAACCTTACCTGGAAGCGCGGCAGAGGTGCATGGGTGGCATGGGTGGCATGGGTGGCATGGGTGGCATGGGTGGCATGGGTGGCATGGGTGGCATGGGTGGCATGGGTGACATGGGTGGCATGGGTGGTATGGGTGGCATGGGTGGCACGGGTGGTACGGGTGGCATGGGTGGCATGGGTGGCATGGGTGGCATGGGTGGCATGGGTGACATGGGTGGCATGGGTGGCACGGGTGGTATGGGTGGCATGGGTGGCACGGGTGGTACGGGTGGCATGGGTGGCATGGGTGGTACGGGTGGCATGGGTGGCATGGGTGGCATGGGTGGCATGGGTGGCACGGGTGGTACGGGTGGCACGGGTGGCATGGGTGGCATGGGTGGCATGGGTGGCATGGGTGGCATGGGTGGCACGGGTGGCACGGGTGGCACGGGTGGCATGGGTGGCATGGGTGGCATGGGTGGCATGGGTGGCATGGGTGGCATGGGTGTGGGCGAGCTGGCTCAGAGGACATGAAATCAGGAGCACTGCCCCTGCCCCCTGCCAATTGTGGTACTGGGTGTGCTAGCTGTGGCCGTGCTGGAGAGCTCGCCCTGGTGGTGTGGGTGTGGGCGAGCTGGTAGGCTGGCCAGGGCTTTGAATTAGTCCATCCCAACATCTACCCCATCTATGAACTGCTGGAACATGTGTAAGGGCTGGTGATACAGATTCAAAGCGGCAGGATCTCCATGACACAATCAGCAACAGGATATCCAAGAGGACTCCCAGTGAGGTTTCAGTGTTGATAGTGTAACAGAAGCCAGAGGTGTTGAAACCGAGGCCAACGACTCATTGCAATGAACATTTGCAAGCAAAGAGGAGTGAACAAAAGGGTATATACCGTGTGACAAGGCACGGCACACTACAGCTTCCATGACAAGATTTTTTTAAATTTTATCTTTTTTTTTTTTGAGGGGGAGGCCGCCAGGGCAGAGGGTGGATTTAAAGGGACAGGGAGATGAGTGGGACTGTGAAATCCATGAGGAATCAATAAAACGTTTATAGAAGAATCAATGCACAAAGCAGAGGCAAACACTGGATAAACAGCTACTTTTACTGCATCTAAGAAACATTGATGTGTTGCATTTCTTTCCTTCCTGTTTGCAATTTTTAAGATGCTAATACATAATCACAAACTTATCTGAAAACAAGGGCGTAGCCTAGGCTGTGATCTTTAGGGCGTCTGTAGTGTATCATGTATGACATGGGCAAGAGATACATACAAGGATTAACCCAAAACCTCAGCTACTCTCACTTTTTCTATTAGACTTTCTTAGATTTACACAAACTTTAGAAAAAAAAAGAAGGAAGAAAGCCTATGGAAAGTACTGTGCTAAGGACTACTGGATAAGTTTTGGATGCCAACACGAATAAATTCCCAACTTTTACCTGGTTTTGCTTGATTACTTGAGGAACATGCTTCACTCCACATCCTTAAGAACATTTTTTAAAAATCTAGTTTTTTTATCTTAGAGATTGTTTTACTCTTTAATTATGCATATATGTGTCTATGTGTTTGCACACTTGAGTGCAGTGCCTGTGGAGGCCAAAAGAGGGCGCCATAGCTCTTGGCGCTCAGGTAGCAGGTGGCTGTGTTCTGCCTAACACGGGTGCCCTGAACTGTAGTCACGTTTTCTGGAAGAACCGCAGTACATAAGCCGTTTCCTCACCCACCCACTAGTTGGTTTCTTGAATGAAGAACTGCTTTGGGTTGAGTTAAGGCACTGGATATCCTGTTTTGACCCAGGATGTTCCTATGGAGGAACGTTAACCAAATACCTGGGTAAAGGTTGAGGCTTACCAAACGAATGAGGTGGACCTCATTATAAAGACAATGCTACCAACATGATGCGTGAAAAGGACAATTTACAGGTCTGAGCAAACGGGCTCAGTGAGCTCTTAAAACAGCACAGGGCACTTCATTAAAGCTGGAAGAGCTTGAAGGGGCTTGAGACCCCTTATGAACAACGATGCCAAGCAACTAGAGCTTCCAGGGACTAAGCCACTACCCAAAGACTATATATGGACTGACCCTGGACTCTGACCCCATAGGTAGCAATGAATAGCCTAGTAAGAGCACCAGTGGAAGGGGAAGCCCTGGGTCCTGTTAAGACTGAACCCCCAGTGAACGTGATTGTTGGGGGGAGGGTGGCAATGGGGGGAGGATGGGGAGGGGAACACCTATAAAGAAGGGGAGGGGGAGGGATTAGGGGGATGTTTGCCTGGAAACCAGGAAAGGGAATAACATTCGAAATGTAAATAAGAAATACTCAAGTTAATTAAAAAAAAAAAAAAGCTTGAAGGGAATTTTGAGACATGGGGGCGGGGCCAGGTCTTGACGCAGTGTTGGACAGAGACAAGGGCTGAGCAGCTCCAGGCTTCTAGTAGCTTGTGCTGGGCCCTCAGGTCAGTTCTGACCAACAGTCAGCCATTACCCTCTTCCAGGAGGAATCTGATGTCAGTGCATGTGTTCCTTATGTTTAATGGCTGACAGGCTTTGTGTCTCGTCGTGCACCATGACAGTCCGTTTACCTTTGCAACTACCTAATGGGTAGTAGGTGTGTTTCCTCCGTGTGTAACTACAAACTCAGACAATAGAGTAAAACAAGGTTTCTTTCCGTTGGCTTTGCAATGGTCTAGCTTCCAAGACATTACTGTTGGATTCGTCCTTCTCCAGACTGAGGCATTATCTATCCAGATAGAAACAAATGCATAGATCAGATTCTCTCCTAGGGTTTGGGACAGTGTAAATAATGTCTCTCTCCCCGTCCCTCCTGTTAGCTGAAAACTCTTAGCCTCTTGGCTATGTCCAATCACTTCAGAGTCTTCTTTAGCTCTCTGCTTCCAACAACTTTCTTTCTACATTAAAAGAAACCCAGAAGAGTTGCCAAGATAAGGCCACAGAGAAACCCCTTGGTAAGCAGAGATGTGCATCCTGCGTCTCACATGCTAATGGCTCGCTTCTGCTCCCATACCTACCCTTTGCATCCCCTCTGCGTCTCAGAGCTCTGGGCCTTTGCTGCAGGAAAAAGCTCTTGGGATGACAGGCATTGATTTACTTACTTCTCTGCAGAATCCATGGAGGAGCTGCCGCTCTCACACTGTCATGTAGGGGCAGGGAGAAAGTAAGAGAAGTGAACTGCAAGGGACTCTGGGAATGAAAAGCAGCTAACCATCTCTGTGAAAGATGGGGAAGAGGATCTGTTGCCTCTGCCCATACACGGGACGGCAGAGGTGAGAACCGTGGTCTTCTGGTGGGTACCATCCCACTCTGCCTCTGCTTTTCTGACCTCCACACGTTACTTAGCCTCCCAAAGTAAAGCTCCCTTTAATTCTTGTCTATTGTTTTCATTGCCAGTAGGGAGAATGGTGTGTCCACCCCCTGACCCCTGACCTCCGGGAGCTGTCTCTGAAGTGGAATGAGCACCCAAGCCGCATGCTCTATGTCACTGTTAGCTCCTGGAACTCTGAGCCTGTAGTTCCTGATGAGAGGCAGATCCTCCGCTCTCCTTTCTTCATTCAGCATTGGGGGCTTGGAACTTACTTCTCCCTCCACGGCTCTTGGAGTCTCTTAAGACAAATGACACCCTTGACCCTCCAGGTCAGTTGGTTTCCTGGTGATGAGACATCAAACTGAGGTTTCAGAATGACATTTTTTTTTCTGGTCAACAGTACGTACGGCCCACAGATGGACTCCTACCCAGGTTCAGTGACTGTGTGCTGAAAGTTGATGCTTTTGGTGGCAGATGAGTGGGCTCTATTTTCCTGAACATCTCCTTTTAAAGTGAGAGTACTGTCTTACCTTACTCTTCCCTTCTCTCCTACCTCTTCTGCTTCTCTCTACCCTCCTCCCTCCCTCTGTTCCTTCCTTCCTTCCTTTCTCTTTCCCTTCTTTTGTTTTCCCTCTTGATGCCCTGAAACATTAGATTATTTATTTGGGATATATTCTTTTTTTACTTTTAAGTAAGGGTTATTGATGTCGACTGGATATTACGGCTTCCTTCAGACTCTCTGGACAGTGTGTAATTACTTCTTGGCCTCACATGCCTAGGATTTTCCTTCTCTCTGTTTTACAAATGCGGAGGACATCGCCGTGAACTAAAATAACTTTACCATCTGCAAAAGATTTCACAGACAAATAGTACTTAAGCTGAGAAATCCCTCAATAAATTTGCCAGTGGACCAATTCTCCTCGCTGGTACCAGAGAGGCTTATAACAGGAACCCTTTGTGCATTGCGGAAGGCATGCATTTTACATGAGCAAATTCTAAACCAACTGGCCGCGATTTCTTTCAATTACACTTTCCCCAAAATAACCCCTTTAGAATAAGTTCTCAAAGGTTTTTCTCTCCCTAATTGTAAGCTTCTCTGGGAGCCTTCAGATGCTGAGGGAAAACTGGGAGTCAAAACCTTCTCTGTGCCACAGCTACTCTATGCATTGGAAGCCATCCATATTCTCTCTCTCTCTCTCTCTCTCTCTCTCTCTCTCTCTCTTTCTCTCTCTCTCTCCCTCCCTCCCTTCCTCTCTCTCCCCCTCCCTCTCTCTCTTTCTCTCTCTCTCCCTCCCTCCCTCCTTCCCTCCTCTCTCTCTTTCTCTCTCTCCCTCTCTCCCTCCTTCCCTCCTCTCTCTCTTTCTCTCTCTCCCTCCCTCCTTCCCTCCTCTCTGTCTCTTTCTCTTTCTCTCCCTCTCTCCCTCCTCCCCTCCTCTCTCTCTCTTTCTCTCTCTCCCTCCCTCCCTCTCTCCTCTTCCCTCCTCCTCCTCTTCCTCCTCCTTCCTCTCTCTCTCCCTCTCTCTCTCCCTCTCTCTCTCTCCCTCCCTCCTCCTCTCCTCTCTCTCCCTCCCTCTCTCTTTCTCTCTCTCTCCCTCTCTCTCTCCCTTCCTCTCTCTCCCCCTCCCTCTCTCTCTCTTTCTCTCTCTCCCTCCCTCCCTCCTTCCCTCCTCTCTGTCTCTTTCTCTCTCTCTCCCTCCTTCCCTCCTCTCTCTCTTTCTCTCTCTCCCTCCCTCCCTCTCTCCTCTTCCCTCCTCCTCCTCTTCCTCCTCCTTCCTCTCTCTCTCTCTCTCTCTCTCTCTCTCTCTCTCTCTCTCTCTTTCTCTCTCTCTCTCTGGAGAGTTGCAGAGTTTTTATGTCTGTCTCAAAGTTGACTGTGCTTTCCGTCTTACCATCCTTTGACTTAAGAATCCCAACCAAAGAAACACAAAGGCGACCCTTATCATCTACCCTTCTTCCCTCATCAGCTAGTTTACTCAGCACTGTGACTGCTTGGTGGACTGGTCCTAGCTGGTGTTCACTACTCAGAGCCGCAAACCTGAAGGTGCCTCGGGAGGACAATCTGAGGACAGCTGTGTTCTTTGGGCGAGTTGATTCAAGGCGTTCATTCATGAATTAGCTAGACCGTTTGGTTGGTGTGTATTGACTTGAGGTGACAATTCAATCCATGAATCAAGCCATCTCGACGATGCTGCCCTTGCAGTACACTGACTGAGGGTCAGCTCTTTCGTACGCGTGAGATTGGTAGTTAAATAAACCAGCGCCTACACTTGCAGAATGGTTTGTTCTTATTGTCATTTAGATAGGATGGCTGTTTGTAGCCTAGGCTTGCCTTCGGCTTATAATGACCCTGTCTAAACTACCAAGTGCTAGGATTACAGGTATGCACCACTATGCCTGGCCGTTTAGATTTCATTTTATTGTTTTCAAACACACATCCCTGTACAAGTTAGACAAGCACTGAACCACTGACTGTCCCAGCCCTCATAATAGTGTGTGTGTGTGTGTGTGTGTGTGTGTGTGTGTGTGTGTGTGTCGGGGTGGGCATTGCTAAGGATCAAACCCAGAGTTAATTTTGATTCGTGAATAAATGTCGTCTTAGATTTCCATTGTTGTGAAGAGACACCATGACCAAGACAACTCTTATAAAGGCAAACATTTAGTTGAGGTTTGTTTACAGTTTCTGTCCATAATTATCGTAGAGGGGAGCAGGGCAGCGCGAAGGCAGGCATGATGCTGGAGATGCTGAGAGTTCTTCTTCTTGTCCCAAAGGCAGCAGAAGGGGCTAGCCTTCCCCTGTCAGCCAGGAAGAGGCCCTGGAATGCTACCCTGGGCATAGCTTGAGCATAGAGACCTCAAAGCGACCATGGTGACACACTTCCTCCAACAAGGCCACACCTCCTCAAAGTGCCACTCTCCATGGGCCAAGCATTCAAATACAGGAGTCTATGCGAGCCGAACCTATTCAAATGGTGACTCTTTACCAGGGTCATTCCTTGAAATAAGTCAATAAAGGGTAAAAAAAAAATGTATGGAGAATCAGGACATAAGAGGAAGGGAGCACACAGAGATGGAAGAGAGGAAAGGAGACAGAAAAGAAATGCTCAACATCTTTAGTCATAAGAGAGATGCAAATCAAAACAACCCTGAGATTTCACCTCACACCAGTGAGAATGGCTAAGATCAAAAACTCAGGTGACAGCAAATGCTGGCGAGGATGCAGAGAAAGAGGAACACTCCTCCATTGTTGGTGGGATTGCAGACTGGTACAACCATTCTGGAAATCAGTCTGGAGGTTCCTCAGAAAATTGGACATTGAACTACCTGAGGACCCAGCTATACCTCTCTTGGGCATATACCCAAAAGATGCCCCAACATATAAAAGAGACACGTGCTCCACTATGTTCATCGCAGCCTTATTTATAATAGCCAGAAGCTGGAAAGAACCCAGATGCCCTTCAACAGAGGAATGGATACAGAAAATGTGGTACATCTACACAATGGAATATTACTCAGCTATCAAAAACAACGACTTTATGAAATTCATAGGCAAATGGTTGGAACTGGAAAATATCATCCTGAGTAAGGTAACCCAATCACAGAAAAACACACATGGTATGCACTCATTGATAAGTGGCTATTAGCCCAAATGTTTGAATTACCCTAGATGCCTAGAACACATGAAACTCAAGAGGGATGATCAAAATGCGAATGCTTCACTCCTTCTTTAAAAGGGGAACAAAAATATCCGTAGGAGGGGATAGGGAGGCAAAGTTTAGAGCAGAGACTGAAGGAACACCCATTCAGAGCCTGCCCCACATGTGGCTCATACATATTCAGCCACCAAACTAGATAAGATGGATGAAGCAAAGAAGTGCAGGCCGACAGGAACCGGATATAGATCGCTCCTGAGAGACACAGCCAGAATACAGCAAATACAGAGGCGAATGCCAGCAGCAAACCACCGAACTGAGAACAGGACCCCCGTTGGAGGAATTAGAGAAAGGACTAGAAGAACTTGAAGGGCCTGCGACACCAGAAGAACAACAATGCCAGCCAACCAGAGCTTCCAGGGACTAAGCCACTAACTAAAGACTATACATGGACTGACTCTGGGCTTCAACTCCATAGGTAGCAGTGAATAGCCTTATTGGGGCATCAGTGAAAGGGGAAGCCCTTGGTCCTGCCAAGGCTGGACCCCCAGTGTAGGGGATTATTGGGGGGGCAGTAGTGAGGGGGTGGAAGAGGAGGGGAACACCCAGATAGAGGGGGAAGGAGAGGGGTTAGGAGGCTGATGGACAGGAAACTGGGAAAGGGAATAACATTTGAAATGTAAATAAGAAATATCCAATTAATAAAAATGGAAGGAAGAAAAAAAAAGACTTGTAAGCCTTCACAGAGCAGAAACAAAAAAAGTTTAGCATGCTAAGCTGAGTATCATCACTGGTGAGAACAGTTGCTGAGAAGTGATTGAAAAATTCTTCAAGGTCCTTGGGTACAATGTTGTCAACAATGCTTATTCACGTCCAGTGAGCCATATCAGAACTGCCGGGATGAAGGTTCTTCTTAACTCAGCACATATGGTGGCTAGAATCTGCTGGTCCCCTTGAGACCCAGAAAGTCTGGCTTCTACCCTTACTGTATCTTGTGCAGGTCCAAATGGCCCCATGCTGAGATTTCTGCTATGCTAAGGAAGTGCTCTGGGGGAGGAGGGGAGGGGATGTGGAAGGACCCCATTTTATATTCTGGCTTTCACTCTTGGCTCAAGGCACTGCTCGCTTTGTAAATAATCCAATTTCTGGTTCTTCTCACTGATTCGCATGTGGTATTTTATCCCATAACACACTAACCCCGATGCGAACTATTTTAATTTCCAAAACACTTACATTATGCTGTATATCTAGGAGATAGTCTACTGAGTACTTAGGGTAAGAGAAGGGGGAAAAAAATCAACCAAAGAGTCATGCCTAAGTGTCCAGTCAGTGAATGAGGTTTTGCAAATGCCACCATGAAAATTGTCACACACCACTCCTATTGTCATGCAAAGTACCTTTGGCCTCATGGGCACCAGGCCACACACTCAGTTCTAGACAATCGCTGGTCTGACTTTAGTCATCTCTCCATTCCTATCCCTTACTATATCGACTGGGCTGTCCTCGAACTCACAGAGATCTGTCTGCCTCTATTTCCCTAGTGCTGGGATGAAAGGGGTGTTCCACAAGACCTGGGCTGGTTAACATATTTTAGAGACACATCTTTATTGTGTGCATATCTACACACTGCACAGCTATGTTTTGGTGTCAGTTATGGAACCCACATACAACAGCTCCACTCCCTAAGATTATATTGTCCAGCAATCTCATAGACACCTTTATCTGTGTAACTGTACTGTGTGATGTTGGTGCAATGATTAAATCACCCAAGCGCATATCTCTTTTTTTTTTTTTATTAACTTGAGTATTTCTTATATACATTTCGAGTGTTATTCCCTTTCCCGGTTTCCGGGCAAACATCCCCCTCCCCCCTCCCCTTCCTTATGGGTGTTCCCCTCCCAACCCTCCCCCCATTGCCGCCCTCCCCCCAACAGTCTAGTTCACTGGGAGTTCAGTCTTGGCAGGACCAAGGGCTTCCCCTTACACTGGTGCTCTTACTAGGCTATTCATTGCTACCTATGAGGTCAGAGTCCAGGGTCAGTCCATGTATAGTCTTTAGGTAGTGGCTTAGTCCCTGGAAGCTCTGGTTGCTTGGCATTGTTGTACATATGGGGTCTCGAGCCCCTTCAAGCTCTTCCAGTTCTTTCTCTCATTCCTTCAACGGGGGTCCTATTCTCAGTTCAGTGGTTTGCTGCTGGCATTCGCCTCTGTATTTGCTGTATTCTGGCTGTGTCTCTCAGGAGCGATCTACATCCGGCTTCTGTCGGTCTGCACTTCTTTGCTTCATCCATCTTGTCTAATTGGGTGGCTGTATATGTATGGGCCACATGTGGGGCAGGCTCTGAATGGGTGTTCCTTCAGTCTCTGTTTTAATCTTTGCCTCTCTCTTCCCTGCCAAGGGTATTCTTGTTCCACTTTTAAAGAAGGAGTGAAGCATTCACATTTTGATCATCCGTCTTGAGTTTCATTTGTTCTAGGGATCTAGGGTAATTCAAGCATTTGGGCTAATAGCCACTTATCAATGAGTGCATACCATGTATGTCTTTCTGTGATTGGGTTAGCTCACTCAGGATGATATTTTCCAGTTCCAACCATTTGCCTACGAATTTCATAAAGTCGTTGTTTTTGATAGCTGAGTAATATTCCATTGTGTAGATGTACCACATTTTCTGTATCCATTCCTCTGTTGAAGGGCATCTGGGTTCTTTCCAGCTTCTGGCTATTATAAATAAGGCTGCGATGAACATAGTGGAGCACGTGTCTTTTTTATATGTTGGGACATCTTTTGGGTATATGCCCAAGAGAGGTATAGCTGGATCCTCAGGCAGTTCAATGTCCAATTTTCTGAGGAACCTCCAGACTGATTTCCAGAATGGTTGTACCAGTCTGCAATCCCACCAACAATGGAGGAGTGTTCCTCTTTCTCTGCATCCTCGCCAGCATCTGCTGTCACCTGAGTTTTTGATCTTAGCCATTCTCACTGGTGTGAGGTGAAATCTCAGGGTTGTTTTGATTTGCATTTCCCTTATGACTAAAGATGTTGAACATTTCTTTAGGTGTTTCTCAGCCATTCGGCATTCCTCAGCTGTGAATGCTTTGTTTAGCTCTGAACCCCATTTTTTAATAGGGTTATTTGTCTCCCTGCGGTCTAACTTCTTGAGTTCTTTGTATATTTTGGATATAAGGTCTCTATCTGTTGTAGGATTGGTAAAGATCTTTTCCCAATCTGTTGGTTGCCATTTTGTCCTAACCACAGTGTCCTTTGCCTTACAGAAGCTTTGCAGTTTTATGAGATCCCATTTGTCGATTCTTGATCTTAGAGCATAAGCCATTGGTGTTTTGTTCAGGAAATTTTTTCCAGTGCCCATGTGTTCCAGATGCTTCCCTAGTTTTTCTTCTATTAGTTTGAGTGTGTCTGGTTTGATGTGGAGGTCCTTGATCCACTTGGACTTAAGCTTTCTACAAGGTGATAAGCATGGATCAATCTGCATTCTTCTACATGTTGACCTCCAGTTGAACCAGCACCATTTGCTGAAAATGCTATCTTTTTTCCATTGGATGGTTTGGGCTCCTTTGTCAAAAATCAAGTGACCATAGGTGTGTGGGTTCATTTCTGGGTCTTCAATTCTATTCCATTGGTCTTAGGAGTTATGGGGTTGTTTAACTGGTTTATCTGTTCCTGATTTAACTTCGGTACCTGGTATCTGTCTAGGAAATTGTCCATTTCCTGCAGATTTTCAAGTTTTGTTGAATATAGGCTTTTATAGTAAGATCTGATGATTTTTTGAATTTTCTCTGAATCTGTAGTTATGTCTCCCTTTTCATTTCTGATTTTGTTAATTTGGACACACTCTCTGTGTCCTCTCGTTAGTCTGGCTAAGGGTTTATCTATCTTGTTGATTTTCTCAAAGAACCAACTTTTGGTTCTGTTGATTCTTTCTATGGTCCTTTTTGTTTCTACTTGGTTGATTTCAGCTCTGAGTTTGATTATTTCCTGCCTTCTACTCCTCCTGGGTGTATTTGCTTCTTTTTGCTCTAGAGCTTTTAGGTGTGCTGTCAAGCTGCTGACATATGCTCTTTCCTGTTTCTTTCTGCAGGCACTCAGCGCTATGAATTTTCCTCTTAGCACAGCTTTCATTGTGTCCCATAAGTTTGGGTATGTTGTACCTTCATTTTCATTAAATTCTAAAAAGTCTTTAATTTCTTTCTTTATTTCTTCCTTGACCAGGTCATCATTGATAGGGGACTGTTCAATTTCCACGTATATGTGGGCATTCTTCCCTTATTGTTATTGAAGACCAGTTTTAGGCCGTGGTAGTCCGATAGCACGCATGGGATTATTTCTATCTTTCTGTACCTGTTGAGGCCCGTTTTTTGACCAATTATATGGTCAATTTTGGAGAAAGTACCATGAGGAACTGAGAAGAAGGTATATCCTTTTGCTTTAGGATAGAATGTTCTATAAATATCCGTTAAGTCCATTTGGCTCATGACTTCTCTTAGTCTGTCTACGTCTCTGTTTAATTTCTGTTTCCATGATCTGTCCATTGATGAGAGTGGGGTGTTGAAATCTTCTACTATTATTGTGTGAGGTGCAATGTGTGTTTTGAGCTTTAGTAAGGTTTCTTTTACATATGTAGGTGCCCTTGTATTTGGGGCATAGATATTTAGGATTGAGAGTTCATCTTGGTGGATTTTTTCCTTTGATGAATATGAAGTGTCCTTCCTTATCTCTTTTGATGACTTTTAGTTGAAAATTGATTTTATCTGATATTAGAATGGCTACTCCAGCTTGCTTCTTCTGACCATTTGCTTGGAAAGTTGTTTTCCAGCCTTTCACTCTGAGGTAGTGTCTGTCTTTGTCTCTGAGGTGTTTTTCCTGTAGGCAGCAGAATGCAGGGTCCTCGTTGCGTATCCAGTTTGTTAATCTATGTCTTTTTATTGGGGAGTTGAGGCCATTGATGTTGAGAGATATTAAGGAATAGTGATTATTGCTTCCTGTTATATTCATATTTGGATGTGAGGTTATGTTTGTGTGCTTTTCTTCTCTTTGTTTTGTTGCCAAGACGATTAATTTCTTGCTTCTTCTAGGGTATTGCTTGCCTCCTTATGTTGGGCTTTACCATTTATTATCCTTTATAGTGCTGGATTTGTAGAAAGATATTGTGTAAATTTGGTTTTGTTGTGGAATATCTTGGTTTCTCCATCTATGTTAATTGAGAGTTTTGCAGGATACAGTAACCTGGGCTTGCATTTGTGTTCTCTTAGGGTCTGTATGATATCAGTCCAGGATCTTCTGGCTTTCATAGTTTCTGGCGAAAAGTCTGGTGTGATTCTGATAGGTCTGCCTTTATATGTTACTTGACCTTTTTCCCTTACTGCTTTTAATATTCTTTCTTTATTTTGTGTGTTTGGTGTTTTGGCTATTATGTGACGGGAGGTGTTTCTTTTCTGGTCCAATCTATTTGGAGTTCTGTAGGCTTCTTGTATGCTTATTGGCATCTCTTTTTTAGGTTAGGGAAGTTTTCTTCTATGATTTTGTTGAAGATATTTACTGGTCCTTTGAGCTGGGAGTCTTCACTCTCTTCTATACCTATTATCCTTAGGTTTGATCTTCTCATTGAGTCCTGGATTTCCTGTATGTTTTGGACCAGTAGCTTTTTCCGCTTTACATTATCTTTGACAGTTGAGTCAATGATTTCTATGGAATCTTCTCCTCCTGAGATTCTCTCTTCCATCTCTTGTATTCTGTTGGTGAAGCTTGTATCTACAGCTCCTTGTCTCTTCTTTTGGTTTTCTATATCCAGGGTTGTTTCCATGTGTTCTTTCTTGATTGCTTCTATTTCCATTTTTAATTCCTTCAACTGTTTGATTGTGTTTTCCTGGAATTCTTTCATGGATTTTTGCGACTCCTCTCTGTAGGCTTCTACTTGTTCTCTAAGGGAGTTCTTCACGTCTTTCTTGAAGTCCTCCAGCATCATGATCAAATATGATTTTGAAACTAGATCTTGCTTTTCTGGTGTGTTTGGATATTCCATGTTTGTTTTGATGGGAGAATTGGGCTCCGATGGTGCCATGTAGTCTTGGTTTCTGTTGCTTGGGTTCCTGTGCTTGCCTCTCGCCATCAGATTATCTCTTGTGTTACTTTGTTCTGCTATTTCTGACAGTGGCTAGACTGCCCTATAAGCCTGTGTGTCAGGAGTGCTGTAGACCTGTTTTCCTGTTTTCTTTCAGCCTGTTATGGGGACAGAGTGTTCCGCTTTCGGGCGTGTAGTTTTTCCTCTCTACAGGTCTTCAGCTGTTCCTGTGGGCCTGTGTCTTGAGTTCACCAGGCAGGTCTCTTGCAGCAGAAAAGTTGGTCTTACCTGTGGTCCCGAGGCTCAAGTTCGCTTGCGGTGTGCTGTCCACTAGCTCTCTGTGGCGGCAGCAACCAGAAAGATCTGCGCTGCCGTTTCCGGGAGCTTCAGTGCACCAGGGTTCCAGATGGCGTTTGGTGTTTTCCTCTGGCGTCCGAGATATGTGTGCAGAGTGCAGTCTCTTCTGGTTTCCCAGGCGTGTCTGCCTCTCTGAAGGTTTAGCTCTCCCTCCCACGGGATTTGGGTGCAGAGAACTGTTTATCCGGTCTGTTTCCTTCAGGTTCCGGCGGTGGCGCATATCTCTTAAGACACGTCCTCGATCAGTTATTAATGACTGTGACTTCAGAAGTACTAGCCCTTTGTATGTTTATACTGCAAAGCGTTCACTCCTTTCTTTCTAAATACCTGCATATCATTGAGGTCTTAGCAATTATAGCTAAGTCTACTGTGAACATTTATTTAAGAGTCTGTATGTGGATCTGTAGTTTTCTTTAATTCTCTTGGCGAAATAGGAGGATCGGGAATGGTTGTACCCTAAGTGAGTATAATTGTTTCATAAAGCCAACATACTCCTTTCCAAAAATCACTGTGCTGTTTTGGAATCCAGCCAGCGATGTGTAAGTAGGTAGTACCTGTGTACAGCATCAATGCTCGGTATTGACAATGTTTTCAATAAAGCCATTATGGTAGCGCGTGTCTCATTGGGACTATAGCACATGTTCCTCTTACGGTGCATCTCACTGAATGTCTTTGCAGATACTTATTCAACATTCATACTTCTCTTTGCTGAGGTGTCTGTCCATATCTCCAATGTGCTTTTTTGCGTCATCTGCTTGCTGCTGCTTCCTCTATCAGATGGATGTTCTGAAAAACGTTTTCTCTTTATCTGTTCTAAATGAAAGAAGTCCTCCATCAGAAAGATGTTCTACAAACCCTGTCTCAGACTCTCACTTTGCCTATTTCTATCAGGCTATCTTTTAAATTTACTTTAAAAGTAATTATTATTAGTGTGTGTGGTTGGCTTATGTATGTATGTGTGTATATATGTACACACACACATAGATAGATAGATAGATAGATAGATAGATAGATAGATAGATAGATAGATAGATAGATGGATGGATGGATGGACAGACAGATGGACGGACAGATGGATGGGTGGATGGACAGATGGACGGACAGACAGACAGATAGATAAAATAAGAGAGAGGAGGGGGGGTCAGAGGAAGTCACTTCTCTCCTTCCACCCTCACATATGTCCTGGAGATTTGAACACGGGTCATCAGACTTGCCCTGCTGAGCCATCTTGCTGGCCCGATGCTGCTTTTGATGTCTATAAGTCAAACTTACCAAATTTTCTCTTGCATGATTCCTATATGGTTTTTAGTTGTATTTTAACATGTGCTCTCTATTCTAAAGTGGAGGAGATCCTAAGATTTCAGTGACTGTTGAACATTAGCCTTCTAGGATGGTACGCTATAAAAGTCTCATACTGCCCATTCCCTGTAAAGATATTTCAGGCACGTTTCAGCCCATATCACACAGCCCAGGTTACCCAACTCTAATGCCCATTCTCCAAATTCCTCCTGGAAGTCAAATCTTTAAAGTCAAACCCTTAAAGCTCCAAGCTCAGTTTCGTGTGACTCAAACTCACAAGATGTCCAGTTAGTTGAAAGGGTCTCCTAGAACACAGTTATGATTAAAATAGTTTCCTCTTTACATGATTGAGTCTACTCAAATTTATGACCCAAGCATTCCAGCAGCATGATGGGATGTTAGCTAAGCACTGTCTTTGACTAGAGTATATGCAAAGCCTTGGGGACCCAGGTAGCTTCCTCTATTCTTATCTGTGGGGTCCACGCTCCTGATGCTGATGTGATGTAGATGAGATACACTGAGAAAGAAACCAATCAGCTGCCACAGAGACTCCCACAAGGCAGAATGGTGTCCCCTCTTATTTCTAGTTCCTAACACCTCTTTATTTATGCCTATGGGAAATCCCAGATACCTCAAGCTTAAGTGACAATGTGGGTCCTCTGCTCTTCTCAAGTCGAGTTCCAGCTTTGCACTTAACATATGCATTTCTTTAAATTCGTTGTCTTTGGTCACATTACAAACCCTACCACCACCTCAAATGCTGCATGTTCCAGAAGAACCTGTCTCTGCTTTCAAACTGGGTTTTCTCTTCAACTGTACCATCTGCACCGGGCTTCATCTCGAAGGCTTCTTGGGCTCTTTCAACCTTATTATTCAATAACCCCGTACAATGGGCTATTCTTAAATTTGTCCTTCTCTCTCTTCATCTCAAATAAAGACTGTCTTGTTTGAGTTGCTGTAGCAATTTCTGACCTATTTCTCCATAATTCTCTCTTGTCTTTCACTCTTTTGACCTGGTTATAAACTCACATCATGTTCATAGTGGGCAGATCTTCCTATACTCATTAAACAACTTCCCTTGGTTCCTCTGCCTCCCTTTGGAATGTTCTGGACTATGAACTTCTCTGCTCCACCTACCAGAGTAGGTTTCCACTGCAAACTCTGCCCTGGAGCCAGTTCCCTAATCCCTGCCCGTAGGTACCATGCCCACTCTGTCTCTGAATCATTTGCCTGGGTCATTAACTTTCCTCCAAGACTCAGAACCTGCCAGGTCACTTCTCACAGTCACTAAAGCTTCACCTTCCACCTGCCTTCTGTAACTAAATTCTCTGTGCTATAAACTGCGGATTCAACTGGAATTCACTGAGTTTTGACTGCTGTGTCTAGGTAACACATGAATATCTTGTAACAGTGCATGTGATAATGGAATGAACTGTTATCCACACGGAAATACATGAAGGAAAGTGAAAGAAATGCCCTAACAACAGAGGCCCCACTAGGTTTAGGTAGAAACTGAGCCTTTGCGGTCCTAGGCCAGTAGATGTAGACTTTTCATCCCCTCTTGACATTTCTCTTCCTATCTACTCATTTATATGGGGACTGAAGTGACCAGGGAAACACAAGGGACTTGAATCTTATCCAGTGTTTACACCCACAGAGACATGTTGGAAGAACTGATAGGTTGGGATGACCTTAGTATATGCTAGAGACAAGCAATCACAGGGAACCAGAAGTCTGGTTCAGAAAGCTATGGGGTGGCACTGTGTGTGTGTGTGTGTGTGTGTGTGTGTGTGTGTGTGAGAGAGAGAGAGAGAGAGAGAGAGAGAGAGAGAGAGAGAGAGAGAGAGAGATTCTGGATATGGTACAACAGCTAATAACCAGAGTCTTCCTGAATAAGCTCTGGTGCTGGCATTAGTTGGTCGTTGTATGAAGCAGAACAAGCTGTATTTTAAGCACTGTCATTCTACAGGCTCAATAAACCCTACTTCTCTATGTCCATTTTCTGCCTGGGAGAAATATAGAGATATAGAAAATCCTTCCTCCTCCTCCTCCTCCTCCTCCTCCTCCTCCTCCTCCTCCTCCTCTTCCTCCTCCTCCTCTTCTTCTTCCTCTTTCTCCTTCCTTTTCCTCTTCCTCTTTCTCCTTCCTTTTCCTCTTCCTCTTTCTTCTTCCTCTTCCTCCCCTTCTCTTCCTCTTCCTCTCCCTTCTTCTCCCCTCCTCTTCCTTTTTCCTCTTCCTTCTCCTTTTTTTCCTTTCCTGTCCTCACTTCTCCTCCCCTTCCTCCTCCTTGTAGTCTTCCTTCTCATCTTCCTTCTCCCCTTCTTCCTCCTCCTCTTTCCTCCTCATTCCTCCTCTTTCCTTCTACCCCCTATTCCCTCCTCCTCCTCTTCTTCCTCTTCCTCCTTCTCCTTCTCCTCCTTCTCCTTCTCCTCCTCCTTCTCCTCCTCCTCCTTCTCCTTCTCCTCCTTCTCCTTCTCCTCCTCCTCCTTCTCCTTCTCCTCCTTCTCCTCCTCCTCCTCCTCCTCTTCCTCCTCCTCCTCCTCTTTTTTCCCCAGAACAATGACAAGATCTCTGGCCTTGAGGTACAATGGCATCTCTCCAATTTCCCAACAATAAGACCAATGGATTCCTACCTCTACAGGTGGCCAGAGGACCGGGAGCCAAGTTCCATCTCTACAGAGGCATCTCTGTGCTGCCGGGGCCCTGAGCTGCCGAACCCCAGCTCACTCTGCTGCTGACCACAATGTCTCTGTGAATGAGTAGAAGGCCAAATTGCAGGTTGAGGCTCATTTGTCATCGCCATAGGGAACTTTGCACCAAAGGTCTCTCTTGTGTGTGTCTGAGGGCATTCTCTAGTTCCAGAAGTGAAATGTGAATCTTTTCCTCCACACAAAAGCACAGATTCAGAGGATAGACTAAAAACACGGGTTCTTTAATGTCCTCTGTTGTCCTTGTCTGACCCAGTGAGGAAAGTAGGGAGGAGTCATATCAAACATAGGACTGGTTTCTCATGAACTCAGGAAGGTGTTACATGATCTAGTGAAGAACAAGTTGTTCTGATGGTCTGTGAGTTCCTGGGAAGTTTAGTCCTTCGTTCATTTGGGGGATGAAATAGCCAAATGCCAAAAGGTCTTGAGAGTTGTAACAGTTGTAGCATAGTTTAGGGGACTCCTTAGTTTCTCTAGGGTCTTTCTTTGAAAGGGGTCAGTCATTACTGACCTATCTCTGACAGAAAACTGTCACTCATGAAGCCTAGACTGTCTTGTCCTGTCACAGGTAGCCAGATTGCGGTAACATTGGAAATCATACAGCTAAGGTAATTCCCACATCCACATCACGTTGCTACCTTCTTTATAAAGTTAATATTGTCTGTGGAGATCAAGGACCAACCCCAGCAGTTGCCCTCTGACCTCACACGACTGCCCTGTGCCTGTACTGGCACACAGGGTGACACATGCACACACACAGTCCAAACACATTAGACACTTACAAGCTTATCCCATTAACTTTGAGACTACTGGGACACAGTCTAGTGATCAAATAAATAAAATGTCAGTAAGTGGCATTTGCTTAGAGAGACTGCCATGGTTTGAATGCCCTTAAAATTTTGTGTCAAAATCGAATGGCCATTGTAACAGTTGGGAGAAAGGGCTTTCAGAAGTGACTAGGTCACAGAGATGGTCCCCTCATAAATGGCTGGATGCAGTCATCTTAGAAATGGGGGATGCTAGTCCAGGAACATGTTCCTAACCAAAGGGGTGATTCAGATTTCTTTCTTCCCACTCTTTCTACCTCACACGTCCTCCATATTTCTTCCTTGAGGTGAAAGAGCAGAAATGCTCTCGCTTGTGGCTGGCACCACGATTTTAGATTTCTCGTTGTACAGGTTGGAAGAAATAAGTTTCTGATTTTGTACAGGGTGAAAAAAAGAAGTTTTCGTGTTTTATAGATTACCCAGTTTGGGGGTATGTTCAATTACAGCAGAACAAAACCGACTGAGACAAGACTAAGGCCACAAAAGTGGGAGCAAATTAGGAGCCTGCTGTGGCATTACACATAACCAGGAGGCACGGTCGAGGTGCTCGCTGGGGCCCTGGGCAGCGTACATGAACTTGACATTGAGTATGTAGAGACCTAGGTCTATTCCTGTGGGGGTGGAGCTGTCTAACAGGCTGGGTTTGGGTGTTGGTTTCCTTCAGGATTGTTCTGTAAGCTTTGAAATATGAGAATATTAACAGAACCATATAAAACAACTGTATACACATCACATATCCAGTAAAAGAAAGGGACATTATGGCCTTGGATTTTTACCTCAGGCATATATATATATATATATGGATATTATGGTTGAAATATAATTTAATTTCCCACCTTTACTCATTCTCATTATTTTTTCCCTATAGTTAACCTTTTCTGTTAATTAAGCTCATGTCTATTTTAAATTCTTTTGCTTTATCCATGCCTATTTATGAACAACATATATTATAATATCATTTTGTGTTTTTCTACCAAATATATCATGTAATATAAATCTTTTTGGCAACATACTTTTCTCCCCTCTATCTTTTAAATCTTTAAGTTAGTAACCAAAGAAAGCCACATCATACAGACAGAGGTTTATTCTGACTCAGTTATATTCATACAAGATCCAAAGGCCATGGTGTAGGCCCTGGTAAGTGGTCCCCTTGGCTGCCTCTCATCATGGTAGAAGTGCACACATATCAACATTATGGAGATAGCCTCTCTTCCTTTGTAAAGCCCTGGGATTGAATCCTGCACACATATCAACATTATGGAGATAGACTCTCTTCTTTCTGTAAAGCCTGGGATTGAATCCGGGGGTGTCATTTCAGGAATTTAATCCAATCACTTCCAGAGCCCCACCTCCACTTAAAAACTCTGCCCGTGCATGTTTTACCTCCACATATGTTTGTGCGCCATCTGTGTGCCTGGTGCCCCCAGGGGAGCAGAAGGTGGCACTGGATTACCACAAGGAAGAGCTTCAGATGGCCGTAAACTACCACGTGGGTGCTGAAAATTGAACCCAGGTCAACTGAAAGAGCAGTCAGTGCTCTTAACCTGAGGCCTCTCTCTAGCCCCAGTCCCCACCTTAAGCACCACAGTCAGGGCTTCTTTTAATACCGATCACCTGAGACTTCATGGATTGGCCTCCTAGGAGCTTGGCAAGAGACACGAAGCATATTCAGGCTAGCACCTGTCCAGGGACAGGCATCGATTTATGTCATGTATGTGTCATGGGACGTGCACACAGACACACAAATCACACACACACAGACCCAGTATAGGAAAGTAACAAAAAGACCCACTCCAAGGCGGAAGGATCTCAGGTGACATTTTCCACCATTAAAGTCAGAAAAAGAAAACAATATGACTCCCGTCGTGTTGTATTCCATTAATGACACCAGAATTTACTTGTCTTATATACAGACACATTAAATATATGTCAATATACTTGTCGCCCTATTGATGGCCATTCATTTGGGTACCTTTCCATTGTTACATTATATAGAAAGCGTACATACAACCTGATGTTTTGGACGTTCATAGCTTTTGAAATCGTTACCTTACTCAAGACGGGAAAAATGTGTTGCCCCATTCCAAATATTCTCATGCTCTTCCAAATTCCACCCTTACTGCTCTAGGGTAACCATAAGTTAGTCTTCATTTTCTAAATTTTACAGAAGCTGGGTCGTGTGTGTTCTTTTTAGTATAGCGTGTCTGCCATTCACCATAATAATTCAGAAATTGATTCATGTCCTTACGCAGACTAGCAGTTCATTCTTTAAAATAACAAGTAACTTCACTGCATAGTGTCTATTTCTATCACTGAGAGAACCTGGGGGGAGGGGAAGGATTTATTAGGCTTGCATGTCCCAGTCACAGACCATCACTGAGGGAAAAAGGCAAAGCAGGAACTTAGAAGCAGGAATTGAAAACAGAGACAATGGAGGAGGCTTGCTCCTTCTGACTTGCTCAGCCTGCTGTCTTACCTCTCTAAGGACCACTTGCCAACGGATGCCCTACAGTGGTCTGGGCCCTCCCATATCAATTACAAAAGTGCTCCCACAGAGTAGCCTACAGGCCAATAGAGCGGAGGCATTTTCATAACTATGGCTCTCTCTTACCAGGTGACAGAAACTTTGTATCAAATTGACAACTAACCAGTACACGTGAGTACAGCACAGATAGTCACTTACCTCTCGTCTTAGTTTCTTTTTCTGTTGACGTGACATAATACTCCAACAACAGCAACGGAAGGGAGAAAAGGCCATCTCTAACTCACAGTGCTTGCACGGTTCGTAGGGAGCCTAGAGCAGCTGGTCATGTTATGTCCATGGCCACTTGAGAGCAATGGACACCCGACGGTGGCTCGGTTTGCTTTCTCCACTTAGACAGCCCAGTATCCTATCCAGGAAATGGTGCCACCTCAACGGTACGATCAAGATAATCCCTCATCAGGGCGCCCAGAGGCCCATCACCACCTAGACGATTCTAGAGTTTTTCAAGTTGACCATTACCACCAACCATCATACGCCTATTGAATCATTATTAGATTGTTTCACATCTATTACAAACATGGAGAGAAGCAGCATATGCCAGATTAATGACGTCCAATAGTGTCTCTGCCTTTTGGATAAGATCAGCGTGCATATAAATTACTTGCTGAGAAGGTATGGGGTGGGGTGTGGTGGACAAAGATCACATTTACTTACACACTCCCAGATGCTGATGTCTACCCTGCTGATATATGGCGTACTTGTCCCACCATGTCTGTCTGGGGTGGCTGTATGTTGAGAGGTCTTCTATGAGCACTCTGTCTGATACTGTTAGGAGGCAAGAGGACCCCAGCCTTTCTAATTTCACTGAGGCCAGTTTGGATTCTGTGCTATCTGAATATCACCAAGTGACCTCAAGTAATGTGGAACAGAAAGACAGCCCAGGTAAACCCGATCTGAATTTGTCATCCATAAAACGCACTAAGACGGTCGTTTTAAACGAAGAAGTTATTACCGAACTAAACTCGTGTTGTGTAGAAGTAGATTGCCAGGCAGGATTTGGTCTAACAGGCACTACCTACATACTAAAATCAACTGGAGAGTTAGAAAATACTGATTCCAAACTGGAGAGGTTGATCTGAAATGGGTCATGGGCATTGATGCTTTTAAAAACTCCTAAGATGGGCCTTCCAAGAGTAAATGTTGATGTTTGAGGCCATCGCAATGGATGGAGAAGAACCTGGGAGAGGCAAGAGTATATTTATTGTCTTGATGATACATTAACTTTAGACTACCTACACTTTCTACTTAGATAGGTCTGATAGCAGTTAAATACTTACATTTTAAACTGAAGAGAGCAGTGTTTGCCACAGGTACCGATTTGAGTGATGGCTAGTGTTATTTCCCCCTTGAAAAACTCACCTGGAGATAGGCCCCTGGGCGCGTTTGTGGATTATCCTCATTGTATTAACTGAGGTGGGAAGACCTGTGCATTGTGGGTACCGTCATGCCTTTTCCTTGGCTCAGGTCCTGGACTGTACATGTGGAGAAAGGGAGAGGGAGCCAAGGCTCGCATCCATCTTTCTCTGCTTCTTGATTTGATGCAACGTACTCAGCACCTCAAGTCCCTGCCTGATACTTGGTTTCCCTCTATGATGGAAAGGTTTTCCTGCCTTGAATTGCTTTTGTCAGGGTATTTTATCAAAGCCCCAGACAAAGAACCGAGACAGCATCACTCCATGGTAATTAAGACCAAGAGAAGGAATGTTATCCAGAGATGGCTCTTGGTCTGCTGGGCAAGAAATGCTTAGGTTAGCCTGGGCTTACCAACCTCAGTATGGGGCAGATAGATGGCAAGGCCTTGAAAGGACCACACATGAACCAGCCAAATACACTGGTGGACTGACTAAGCTCCTGCCTTGGAACTGTACTAGGAGTCAACGAGAAATGGGTAGAACGCCCAGTTCAAACTCTGCTTCATTCTTCGTCTGGGGTTTCCCTAGTCTGCCTTGTGACAGGACAAGGATGATGATGTTCAAGGTTAGGAGGGCTGATAAGAGGCCGAGGCCTCTCTTCTATGGCTCTGTCTGCTTGCAAGAAAGGTCGTCCATTTCTCAGTATAGAAGAACTCATAGAGCCAAATTCAGTTGGCTCTAAGATGCTTTCTTCCTCTTACACACCCAAGGTGAGCTCATCCCTCTACACCTACATCTATAGATCCCACATTTCGTATCCATCAATTAAAGTTAAATAAAAAAAAATGTTATTGCTGACGTTAGCACTTCTTGACACATTAACTTAATCCAACTTGTTATAAAAATTGATGCAATGGTCCAACAACCAAATGCTCACATTTAATTAATCTAAGTGTTCCAAGGCTGGTGTGCTTCTTGGTGTTTTTAAGTGCCAATTTGCCAACACCTGAGCCGAGAAGAGAGTCCTAACTGAGGAATTGCCCAGATCAGGTTGGAGGTTGGTCTGTATACATGTCTGTGAGGAATTGTTTTGTTGGTTGATTGGTTTGGGAAGACCCACTGTGAGTGGTATCATTCCCTGTGAAGGCGGTGCAGGACTATTGGTGTGTGTGTGTGTGTGTGTGTGTGTGTGTGTGTGTGTGTGTGTGTGAAGAAGCTTGCTGAGCATAAGCAACACCATAAACAGGAGGCACGGATGCACTTGCTCTTGACTGTGGGCGTGATGTGACTAGTCGGTTCAGTTCCTGCCTTGACTTCCCCTCTGTGATGGACTGTCAGTATCCCGGAATTGTAAGCTAAATGAGCTCCCTCCTCCCCTAAGTTGTTTTTGGTTGGGATGTTTTAGCACAGCAGCAGGAGCAAGACTTGAACATTTGAGTAATGCAAAAAGCACAAAGACTTATTTTGCTCTGAGTTTAGGAGGCTCAAGGACAAGGCAGAGTCATCGCCTCTGGTGATGGGAACTCATGGGTGGATAGTGTCCCTATAGCAGGAATGCCTGCAGAATTGATCCCACAGCAAGGCAGGGGGCCAGAGAGAAGGCAATGGCTATCTTATTTTTAGAACAGTCCTTTCTGGGGGAACTAACTTGCATCCAATGAGAGCTTCCAGTTGTATCCCAGTTAATTGCCTAATTAGTTTGAATTAAGATCCATGTTTTAGCGATTCTGCTGGTTTTTAGCCTCATCACGCTGAGAACCAAGCTTCTAACATTTTTTTTTGGTTCTTTTTTTCGGAGCTGGGGACCGAACCCAGGGCCTTGTGCTTCCTAGGTAAGCGCTCTACCACTGAGCTAAATCCCCAACCCCAGCTTCTAACATTTAACTTGAGGGACCTCCTTACACTATATTTCAATCACAATGAAGCTCACTTAAGAATCACGTTGCTTGGGGCTGGGGATTTAGCTCAGTGGTAGAGCCCTTACCTAGGAAGCACAAGGCCCTGGGTTCGGTCCCCAGCTCCAAAAAAAAGAATCACGTTGCTTTTGAGGACGTTTCAGGTGATTCTAGTGCATATTCAGGCTTAACTACTGACTTTTGCTGATTATACTTTATAGAAATCGTAAAACCTTGCTTTTCTGTTGTATCTTCGATGTGTGTGTTATGAGGTTAGGTGGCTTTCTGGTTTTTAGGTAGGAAACTGAAGGAACTACTCACTTGATTTATACTCTGTAGAAATAAAGTATGGCCGTTGAGATTTCTTGGATTCAACAACTATATTTATCTCTCTAAGCAACTTCTCTTGGTTTTACCATGTAGCCCAGGCTAGCTTTGAACTCATAACCTTTCTGTCTTAGCCTCTCCAGTATTCATGATTATAGTCATGTGCTACCATACTCAGGATATGAATATATTGACATGAGTGTTTTGTGTGATAATGGCTTCTAGCTCTATTAATTTTTTTTGTAAAACACGTTTATAAGTACTGAACACATTATAGAGTTATTCATTTGTGAGCTCAATTTGTGTTTGATCTGGGCTTAGGGTGAGAAAATAGCGTGAGTGAAACGAACTAGCTAACTAGCTTAATGTTTTTTCCATGCCAACGGCATCCAGTCAGGCCAAAGTCCTTCAAGTTGGTTTCTGATTAAATGCCCCAATTACTAGTTAATTGCTAGAGAATGATGCAGCTGACTCATTTGTCTTACAAATACCAAGTAGGAGGCCTCAAGTGAACAAGAATAATTCTAGCTCCCCAATTAGTTAAAGGCCAGCCTAGACTTGGCAGATACTGCTGTGGAAACCCCTCCCCGACCCCGTCTTCATTGTCTTAGCACACAGCTCCAGAAACCGAACCCTGATAGGATGCTTTGAAAGACCGCCATCACAGCAGACAGCTAAAAATCCAATGGCCCACACGGTCCACATTTTCCAAGAAAAAACTACTTCACACGATTTCTTAATTAACATCATTAATAATAATTAACCTCATGGGGGGGGGGGAAATGACTCATGCCACTGGTGAAAATCCACTTGGTTTCTTTTGGGTCTGCCGCCTTCTTCCCAAGGTCGGGTGCAGACTGTCTGCCCCATTCCATTTTCCTACTCCTCTGGCAAGCAGGAAGACACAACTCTTTGAGAGTCTTGGCGTGAAGCCAGACGCTGCCTAAAAGCTGGATCTCTCCTCAAACCAGCCCACTATAATCTCGGAGGAGACACATGAAACAGGGCGATTGTGTTGACTTACACACAGAACTGGTCGGCCAGTGATGAGTGATGCAGGGCTTGGTCACTTCATTGTCCAGCTGGGGGGGGCACAACAATCTGACAATTTGAAATTATTATTCACCTAACCGTATGGATTAGTTAATATGCACAGTTTACTCAAGGGCTTGAATCAGCCCCAATTAAGGGCTGCCTGTGGATATTGAAGGCAAAATTGTTCCATGAAACTCTTTTCACCTGAACTGGAAATTCCTCTCCTCTCCTCTCTCTCTCTCTCTCTCTCTCTCTCTCTCATTTTCTCTTGTAGCCCTGGCTGTCCTGGAACTTGCTTCGTAGACCAGGCTGGCCTTGAACTCACAGAGGTCTGCTTGCCTCTGCCTTCCAAGTTCTGAGGTTAAAGGCGTATGCTACCACCACCTTGACCCAGTCTGGTATTTTCTATTACAGTAGATCTAATCTCCACAGAAGAACTCTGGGTAACTGGGATTGAGGGACTTGTTGAACAGTAGAATTAGAATCCACTGCCCAGCTCTATGTCACCTGCTTCATTAATCAGAATGGTCAATGCAGGCCATGTTGACTCTCGTGTGTGATCTAACAAAGGCGAGGGCTGGTACCAAGAACCTGTTTTCAGGACTTAGATACTCATTCCCTTGGCTTCTGGAGTGCTGGCTCCTGAAGGCGCCAAGCTGAAGGTGCCTTTGGGCATTGCCAACAGCGGAGAGGAGCTACTTCCTCATTGTTCTGCCCCTCCTCCCTCAGGTTGGTCAGTGGAGACAGTCGAGGTTGCACAATGGCTTATCCCCTCCCTGGATGTTAGAGCATCTGTTGCCATGGCATCCTTGAACTTCTTCCTTCTGTTCTGTCTTCTGACTAGCCTGTTCCTCGGCTCCCTGGCCTTCCCCTAGTAAACCTTCAGGAAATAAATTTCCACCTCTGAAGTTCATTCCTACAGGAACAACCCAGCTAAGCTACAGCCCGGCCATCCTGTGAAGAAGAAAATAGGCCATAGCTCATCTCTTGGCAGAGTCTGGGTTATTTGCATTTGGTATAGCCAGATAAATAACCACGACATAGAAGAACTTTATTGACTTGGGCCATCGGGGTTTGTCTGTCATCTGTTAGATGTCATGAATGGAGCTGATTTAAAACACTACGGTGTCATCTTTTTGTGTACACACACACACACACAAACACATACACACACACACATACACACACATACACACACACATACACACACATACACACACACATACACACACACATACACACACATACACACACACATACACACACACATACACATACACACACATACACACACATACACATATACACACACATACACACACATACACACATACACACACACATACACACACCTTTTTGTTTGGCTTGTAAAACATTGTGCATATTTCTAGTACACTTTGTTTAAAGCAGTTTAAAGCAGGCCTTGGACAGAGCACTTTGGAAGCACAGTACAGAAATCTGTGTGGTAACTACAGCCATTCTATTCCCTGAGGTAGAGACCATGCAAGGGCCTATTACCAGTTTCGTTTTATTGATGATTTTGTTTTAAATTTATATTTTAGTGAGTATATGTCTTTTCATCCCACTGACTCCAAACCGTTGTCACTTTACAGTGACAATGAGGGACACCTAGTAATGAACACTCAGACATCAGTCAGGGCAGTGCATGTTCAAACCCCTGCCCAACCATTTGTTGTATATAATTCATACGATTGTTGTGTGGATAATCATTCTACTTAGCCTTTTCCATCTAGAAAGGGACATAGCCAGATGTTGGCAGTCAAGAACTCTCGCTTCAGAGTCTGTGCCCTTAGCTATATCACTTTGACTTCTTTATATCTAAAGATGATCAAGATAAAGAGAAGGCTAAAATATTTTGAGAGTTGATAGGAAGAGAGCTAGTGCACACACGATGAAGTCATGGTAGGGATGGAATTAACCTGTATTCTACAAAGTAGCTATACAAATGTTCTGAGTCTCTTTCTCCATTAAACAAAACACCGGGCTCAGAATAGATACCTTGCCCACCTAACGTATTCATGGCCTTGTGTTCAGTTCCTAGCACCACACACAATACATAGATGTGTAAAAAGTTGACTAGCCATCAGCAAAGAGAAAAAAAAGGATAGGAGGGACAGGAAAACAATTACGACAAAAACATTGGTTTTTCCCATCTTTTAATTAGAACAACATTGTATGCTTGGCATTGTAAGGGAAACTAAAGTTTGTGGTATGGCCAATGTCTTCAGGAAAGTAACCGTCTCCTGGGAGGGATCAGACATTAATATTGAAAAGATAAGAGACAGTAGCTATTAGATTCTGTATGAGTATAATCCGATGACCAAGGAACAGGAAAGTGAAGAGATTAGCAATCCTGCCCAGCCCCATTCTTAAGACATGAGAGAGACTCATGCCACCTCCCAGAGGAGTGGTTATTGGGTAGTCCTTGGCAAGCTAGAGCTAGAAATGTATAGATGACAGTGCTCTAGGCTGTATGAATACAAATTCTTTTGGGATACCATTGGAATAACATCTGCCTAGATATGTCCAGAAGTTTTATGGAAAAATGAGATTAATAAAACAAAGACATGAAGCTGAGAAAGGGAAAGAGGAAGGGGAGAGAGAGAGAGAGAGAGAGAGAGAGAGAGAGAGAGAGAGAGAGAGAGAGAGAGAGGGAGAGAGAGAGAGAGACAGACAGACAGACAGACAGACAGACAGACAGACAGACTCCATTGGCATAGGCAGAGAGACAAAGTGGAGCCTCCATTCTTAGAGACCAGATCCTTTGGGTGCCAAAAAGGTCTCAAAAGAACAATTAAAAGTACACGCTAGTAGTGGTGTCTTTGAGGTGCCCCTGAAGTGCCAAGCAAGAGCTGTCCATCTTTGTGTCTAATGAGTCTGATACTCATTCTCACTAAACTGATCTGAGCTCCTGGTTTAATTTATCAGCATTCATCAGCTTTTTATGCCCTACCCCACAATATGTTCTTTTTGGATTTCAGTATATTAGAACTTATAGAATGAAGGAGAATATATATTCAGACACACACACACACACACACACACACACACACACACACACACACACACACCTATACATTCAAGGGTGATTTCTTAGAACGGCTCACAGGCTGTGGTCCAGCTAGTCCAACAAAGGCTGTCTACCCATGGAATGTTCAGGAATACAGTCGTTGCTCATCCCACGAAGCTGGTCCAGATTAAAGGTAATCTTTCCACCTCGAAGACCTGGGTTAAAATTAGTCTTCTCATGGCAAATGATTTAATCAAGAAAAAGTCCCATATGGGTGTACTCAACCATCTGTGACTTAGTTAATCTCAGAGGTAGTAAGGTTAAAAATCAAGAGTAGCCATCATACTCAGAGATGGTTCTTGAGACACAATCACCTGAACCCACAGTGTACATCATACCTTCCAACGTTCCCTGGGTTTCCCTGAACTGAACTTCTCTCTCAGTCTCCCATGGTGAGCACTACTGATGTCCTGACAAGCTGGAATTGGCCTGTGGACCCTTTCATTGTAGCATGGGCTGCAGCCCTTCTGTGGGGGTCTTTTTTGCTACCATAAGGAAGCTTTAATTCCTCTTTTGGTGAAAAAATGCAGAGACTGCTGTTTTCAAATCATCTGTTGCTTTAAAAAAAAAGGTGTTAAGCCCATTTCTGCTGGGTACATAAGCTATAAAATTCAAATTTTTCTATGTAAAGTATTGCTTTATTTGGTAGAGGATAGAGAACAGAGAACCTGCATTCTACATAAATGTTATTTTAAAATACCGTTAAGTCTACTACTTAGCTATTAAAAATTGGTGACTATTTAGAAAAGTCCTGAGACTTACCCGTGCGTGTTCAATCCGGAGAAAATACATGCAGGCACACCATTTCCTCTATTTCTCCCCCCCTCCCCCACCCCGGTGTCTCAAAACTTTAATTCTGTCCTCTCCTCTGCCCTTCTTTCTGATTGCCTTCCTGTCTCTGCTCCACGCCGTCAGAACGAGGAAAACAGGCTCCCTTGGTCCTCCATAGCATCTTTGAAATGGGAGAGCAGTGGAGTTTCTGCCTGGCCTTATGTTTTTCTTGTATTTATACATCTTGTTCTCAGTTTCTAATGACATCGTTTTTCCTATCCCATCCAGGTGCTGTATCAAGCCCCCTGACCTTGCTCCGTGGAAAAATCTTTTCACTTAGCACATGCCTAGCCAAGCATAGTCAGAATGGACATACGACCTTTAACAAGAAGCCGGCGAGGGAAGGGTTATAGTTGGTGTCCTGAAATGCCCAGCCTTGCTCTTGGCTGCTCAGTTAGAGCTGCAGTCCTCAGAAAGAAGCAGATTCCCCATGGTTGGCCCACAGGGCGCTACTCGGAAAACACCCATTGGAAATGATCTGGAAGTTGTCAATGATCTTTTCTTCTAGGAATGTTATCGGCCGACATCGAAGGATTGCTAATCGGGCAGTTTCCTTCCTTCTGGGAACACATCACAAATCCACACCATGACACGTCCACAAATGGCACAAGCAGAGGAGTACGACCAGATACAGCTGGATGTGGTGGTTGTTTTTGTGTATGTAGCGCAGGCTGGCTCCAAACTCTTGATTGCCTCACCTGGGATTATAAGCAGGTCCCACCAGAACCAGATGCAATTACTACTTTTAATCTTTCTTCTAAAAGTTCCAGTTTTAAGGAAGACAACTGCACATGAATAAACAAGTAAGATCTGCACCAGAGGCCACATTCTTAGTCTCAGAAGAGCCTGGGACCTTCACGGTGTGACATTTAAATCAAACTCAAGGGTAGGTATTTAGTCCCCTAGCATTCACTGAAGGAATATTCTTAGCAGGGCTCCAGAAGACAGATATCAAACTACTAATTTTGTTTGCCTAGATGCTGGATAGAGAGCCTGTTTTCAGAGAGTCAGAAGTAGGACTTCTTGTGCTCGCTTTCCCTGAGTTTCACAACCCAAATAGCCTTCTACAGAATGGATGGCTTCCCCCAGGGAAGCTAGCATGGTGTGAAAATTCTGCTACATGGTGCAGAAGTAGAGAAAAGAGAAGGCTAAATGTGAGGGCAGCTGGCCTAGTGACAGCGAGGTTGGGCCACCAGAATCAATGACCAATTTCTAGTGTCACATGCTGGCCCCATCTCTGCACTTGAGAAGGAAAGGGGGCAAAGCTTCCTCTGAGTCTTCTCTCTCAGGCGAGTGGAACTTCTCCTCCTAGAATCCTCCTCAAGATCACTGGCAATTATTTCTTTCTGCATTGATTTGCTAAGGCTGTGTTCCCAGAGGGCTCCAAATTCGTGGCTTTCCCAGCCCGAGTTTACCGTCTCACAAGGCAAGAGGCCGGAAGTCTGAATGCAAGGTAGTGACTGGTGTATTCGGTGTGTATCCGTTCCTTTTCTGTTGCCGTGATGAAACACCATGACCAAGGAAACTTATAGAAACAATGGAGTTTATTTGGGTTTATGACTCCTGAGAGTTACAGTCCACAATGTCAGGACATCATGGCACCAGATGGCAGCAGCCAGAGATGTAGCTGAGAGATTACATCCGGAGTCAGAGAAATGAAGCAGATAGCATGAGCCCTGGGAATGGCATGGCACTTAGAGATCTCAGAGCCCATCCCTGGTGACACATTTCCTCCAAGATCTCACCTCTTAAACCTCATCCAAATAGCACCGCCAATCAGGGACCAAGCGTTCGAATGTGTGAGTCTTGGGGGATACTCTCATCTATCGACCCACACATGACTGGTTTGCTCAGTGTGAATAAGGGTCAGCCTTTCTCTGACTTGTACGTGCTCCTCTTCAGCTCCTCACGTTGTCTCTCACATACACACAAGTGTACATACCTCTGTCCCAGTTTCTTCCTTTGTAGGGACACCATTCATTAAATGGAATAGAGCCGGCTTTAAAAGTCTCGTTTAAACTTAAGCGTCTCTATAAAGACTTCATCTCCAAATAATGTCACCCTAAGTGTGTTTTTTTTCCTTGAGTGGGGTGTTCAAAGAAAAGCCAGTTTAATAAATATAGCAGTTTATCAGCTTACACAGCACCAGTCAGCCAGCAAAATGTCTTGCTCCAATATATGTGTGCTCTTTGGAAAGTGCCACTTGTGGTAGACAGTGCAGCCTGCTTCCTCCAATGGTTGCTAATTGTGAACAAGGCTTCATGGAAGGAAATTCACAGCATCCTGACTGTTTTGGGGTCCTGTACGTCAAAGAGGGCCTCTATCGGGAACATGATAAACAGGCCGGTTTGTACGTGTTCCCTGTCACCAGAGCTCCCGTCTCCAAATATTTACAAAGTACTATTTATCAGAACGGGAGGGAATGCTTCTGCTCCGCCACGTCAGGCATATGGTAGCAGCATGAAGTGGAAGATAAATTGTGTGGGGCATTTCCAATTGGATTTAGTGCCAGCAGTAATTATTTTTAATCAGATGGAAAGTTCCCTTGGCGATACCCATTGGAAAACAATGATATCAATTCTCCTCATGGTCTGATGTTATTTCTACAGATAGTCTCCTGGAGCTGTTTGGACTTCAACGTGCTGTCTTTCCTTTACCCTTTTCCTTCTTTCCCCGACCCTGTCCCATCACATCCCTAAATTCTGGCTGCTGACCACAGGTTGCAAGTGTAATTGTGAAAACATGGAGAGCGTTTGTGGCACAGAATTTCAACCCATTCTTTGTATCTACCCCCTTAAAAGGGGCGTCACCAAATGTCGCTAATAGGCTCACAGCAATCCTGATCGGTGACATTTGTCACTCCATGTGTTCGAGTGAGGACAGAGGAGGTGACAAGTGTTATTGAGGTAGTCTCTATTCTGAGTCCAAATCTTAGTTTGGGTGTGTTGTCCTTAGATTTTTAGAAACAGCATTCAAAATGTGTCAGGGACTCTTCTTAATCTCCACAAACTGAAAACTTTAAATGACATATATTTAGATGGGATTTTTTTTAAATCTGGGCTTCTGATGGACCCCCTCGAGCTTCAAATGTACTTTCTTTAGCACCCAAAATTGTGCTTTACTTAGTTCATCTAGGTCCATCGTCTCTGACCCACGAGATCCTCAGAACTTCAGTCCTCCTTCAGGGAGCAAGCAGGAGAGCGCCGGTAGATGTACCTGGTGAGAGAGACGTAGGTGTGCATCTAGGAAGGCTCAGCCAGGACCCAGAGCTCTGCGTCCTGATGTTCCTGTGCCCCGAGGTGCTGATCCAGCTGTTTATTGTGAAGTTCTCTTCCAGGATTAAGTTTCTGCTGAGTTATTCACTTCCCGGTTCCTGAGGCCCTCCCTGTATTTTCTGGTTTCTGATCTACACTTTCATGTCTCTGACTTTTCACTCCTTTAGTGTCCTGTAGTGAAGTCCCGGAAAGCGACAGCAGTGAATACATTTTTTTTTCCGGAGCTGGGGACCGAACCCAGGGCCTTGTGCTTCCTAGGTAAGCGCTCTACCACTGAGCTAAATCCCCAGCCCCAGTGAATACATTTTTAATGGCGCCCACCACCTTCTATAGAACTCCTATCAAGTATCTATTAGGGATTTTCAGTTCCTCCTGTCTATCCTATTTACTAGTGATTTTTTAAAAAAAAGATTTATTTATTTATTTTATGTGAGTACACTGTCACTATCTTCAGACACATAGAAGAGAGAATTGGATCCATTACAGATGGTTGTGAACCACCATGTGGTTTCTGGGAATTGAACTCAGGACCTCTGGAAGAGCAGTCGGTGCTCTTAACCGCTGAGCCATCTCTCCAGCCCTACTAGTGATTTTTAAACACAATCTACACCTATGCTGTTCTCCAGGTGATTTACCAGTTCACTCCTTGTCCCTTATTTCATTTCGATCTTAATTAAATTATGTTTATTGTATTTTACTTCAATGACTTTTTAATTTTTGAAAATTTTTAGTTTTTGCTATTCTCTAACTCAACTTTCATCAGAAGGCAAGGCTTAAAGTTTTTGTCACAATCATGTTAAAAGCTCCTCCCCTCTAGAATAAATTCATGTTAAAGACTCAGCAGATGGCTATGATAGCAGGAGATTCTCCGTGCTTTGGAGTTAGGGTTTTCACTCCATTTTGGATTTCTTTTCTTCATCCTTCTAGCAGCAGCCTTCCTTGAGGGTGGGTTCGTGTGTACGATTATTCCATTCCCAGGTTTGGCCAAAAGGGTAGTATCGTTTTCTTGTTCCGATGTGACATTGCTAATATGTGGATTTGCTGGGTCAACCACTGGGTCTGTGACTTCCTGTCCTATCATTTACCACTTGCCACTGGGAAGAATGTGGAATTCTCAGACTCCCTTATGATCAGGAAGCTTCATGAATTCAATCTCTGAGACTGGGGTGCTTCACTACATCACAAGAGCTAATCCCTGCCTGCCACAGTCCGAGCGTAAGGGCACACCTTGACTCTCGACCAACTCATGATTCCTTTCCAGATCTAGTCTTAAGTTGGCTCATCATATTTCTGACCCTGGATACGTTATTACTTGATTTCTTTCTTGTCAAATGAAATTGCCAGTTCATTGGCAAAATGGTCAACTACTGGGTGTTGTATGTGGTTCATATTTTTAAAATCTATTTTTTTGCTGTGTGCTTTGCACATGAGTACTTCGAAGAATAGAGCAAGGTGACATCTGGACTGAAGGTCTATAAACTCCAGTGCTCTTTTTAAATATTTTTATTTTTTTGAAAATTTCATACAATGTATTTTGATCATATTCACCCTCAGCTCCTCAAAGGTCCACTCCCACCTCCCCAGTCTCCGCCAAACTTGGTTTTTAAAAGAAAAATAACATATCTACCCCAATTTCTGATGTTCATATGCTCCTGGATATGGAGTCACCACTGGAGCACATTCAGCCTACAAGGGGACACACCCTTCAGGAAAACTGACTACCTCTGCTGTGCCCCTCCCCAAACCATCAACTGTCCGTTCTTCCTTCTTTGGGGGAAGGGGCTCATGCATGCCTTCCTAGTCTGTGCTATGCTGGAGTGGTGCTTTTGTGCACTGAATGAAGATGTGTCTCTAACCTTCCTTGCCTGCCTAAGGCATCTTCTGATTGCTTAAACTAAAAATCCTATAGCCTATAGCAAAAGGCAGGATAATAGGGTGGGACATCCTGCAGAGAGAGAGAGAGAGAGAGAGAGAGAGAGAGAGAGAGAGAGAGAGAGAGGAAGGGAGAGGGAGGGAGGGAGAGAGAGAGAGAGAGAGAGAGAGAGAGAGAGAGAGAGAGAGAGAGAGAGGAAGGGAGGGAGAAGTGTGGGAGAGAGGGTGCGGAAGAACTCGGACATATGAAACTGAGAAGTAACCAGATATATATGACCTAGGCAGGACATAGATTAGTATAAACAGGATAATTGAGGAACAAGCTAGATGGGGAACAAACCTAGGCTAAGGCCAAATTGTAAATAAATATAAGCCTCTGTGTCATTATTCGGGAACAAGGGCGAGCGTAGAAAAGCTGGAATGGTCACTGTGTTAGACGGTTGACTGGTTTGCTCTTATGCAGGCATCCACAGCTGCGATGGTTTCATGAGGGCTGTGGTCCTGTCATGGCCAGGAGAACCTCTTTCGCTCCTGTCTTCCCAGACCTCTGGATCTTACGGTCTATCCATCTTCTTGAGGTTCCCTGAACTTTGGGGAGGGATTCTAACCCTTCTTATCTGCTGGAAGGCAGCAAGGAGGGGCGAATGGAAGTGAGCACCGATGGATTTGGAATAGCTGAGAGGGAGCAAGCGTTGTGTGTGCCAGCCTCCTCTGTAATGCGTTGGTCTTACCGCCATCCACACAATTAAGCTAAGTGCAGTCCTGTAGTCCAAGAGCTATGATTGTTTTTTTTACATTGATCAGAACACACTTGAAAAGATGCATACCAGGAGGGAAAGTATTATATTCATATTTTACTTTTGCTATTAAATTCGTCGCTTGTAGATGTTATTAGCAGCTGTATGGATATAGTGATAGAAAAGCCATGGGTAGAGGAAACATCTAGAGTATGGGGTTCTCAACCTGTGGGTCATGACCATCCCCAATGCCCCCCCCCAGGGTTGCATATGGGATATTTGCACTAGGATTCATATCTGTGGCAAAGTTACACTTATGAAGTAGCAATGGAATATTTTTATGGTGGGGGTCATCACAGCATGAAGAACTGTATTAAAGGGTCATGGAATTAGGAAGGTTGAGAACTGCTGCTCTCGGGAGTATATTTGGGGAACTTGGTTTTTATGAAGGACAAAGCAGAGAGAGCTTGAACAGCACCATTTTCAGAGATCAAGTTATCGTCAAATGCAGTTTACCAGGTTCTGCTAAGATGTATCTAGTGTAGAAAGCAGTGACATTTTCCATCTTGAAAACTTCAGGATCCTTCGTTCTGGTCCCTACCTATCGCCCCAGGTCTTGGCATACAGCAACTTCTACTTGGCTTCCCAAATACTGTGCTTTTTCTTAATTATATAATTTCTGACCCTTAGCTGGGCAGGCTGCCATCTTTGAAAGAGGACTTTTGACCCGTACAATAATTAGGGTAACCATGCTAAGTGTAGGTCGTAGGGTTCCCTGTGAGTTTGGGGGAAGTCTCTGAATAGGGCGAGCTACAATCTTGGCTAGCAGTATGCATCCCCTAGCTTTATAGAGAGGAGCAGTGATAACTGGAGTTCAAGAAACCAACCCGATGCTCCAGGAGAGGGTAGAGCAGAGAGCTGGAAGAGACCCAGCTCCCTTGAGGACAGACAGAAGTCCCTGTCCTTCTTAAATCGCTGTTAGTTTTACTTTGTCTCTTTGGGGCTGACAATGAATGGACCCTACAAACCAGCCCCAACCTAAAAGAAATCATAGATCACGATGGGATATGCTCAGTCAACAGTAAGGCCGTCCCTCTGTAGTTTATTCTTTCCTCTTTGGCTCCCAATGCTTGAGAGACAGTTGGGTTTCCTTCAAGAGGCTTCGTCACATAGCAATGTCCAACAGCCTTAGTCAGCAGATTTGAAAACTGTTGTTTTCATGTCATAACTATCTGGGCTCTATGGTAAAAGAACTCCTTTGTTTTTAAATGTCACCCTCCCTCTGGGTGAATAAATACTTTGAAAAGCTAAGCCTGTTGATTGTTGTGAGCCTGCATTGTGTGTCACTCACTACAAGTGTCCCTTAGCATGCCAACACCCACACTTGTCTCCCCCACAATGTCTTTGTGTCCCTGCATAGTCTTCATTATCCTAATGGTAATGCATACATTTATGGGAATGCTTCTTATCTAAGAGGAGAGGACTTTCACTCTAGCTAACTCAGTAAGAACCTACAGTATTTGCTCTTGGACTGAATAGCCCGGGGCATGTGATGTTTTGGAAATGTCTGGGGCTGATGACATCATCTAAAGTTTGTTCTGTCTCTTCTCAAGTTTGGCGTTCCTCCTTGGTGGCATAGGTTTTACATAAAGTAAGCAAAATAGTTTCCCAGAAAACCCAATGACTCATTTTTATTTTATATGCATGGGTGACTTTCTGCCTACCTGCATGTATGTATACTTTGTATGTGCCTGGTGATGAGAGAGGTCAGGAAAGGGTGTCTGATCCCCTGGAACTGGAGCTACAGAGAGCTGTGAGTCGCCACTGGAGTCCTGACACTTGAACCCAAGTCTGCAGGAAGAACAACCAAATGTCCTTAACTTTCTGACCTCCTTCCTTTTAATGTTAACATTCCTACCCCAGAGTATGAGTGCATGTACACATACACACACACACACACACACACACACACACACACACACACACGTAATAATAAAGAATAGAATAGAATAGAATAGAATAGAATAGAATAGAATAGAATAGAATAGAATAGAATAGAATACAGAGGAAGCCTGTTCACCATAACATAACATTCTTAACCAGAAAAGGTACAAGATACCTGCCATGGGCCAGTTAAGAGCAAGGACTAGTAATGGGGTTCCTTCAATATCACTTGACGCCTCCTAGGTTGAGTTCTTTTTAACTTCTACCCCAAACACTCTCTCTCTCTCTCTCTCTCTCTCTCTCTCTCTCTCTCTCTCTCTCTCCCCTCAAATACACACACACACACACACACACACACTTACTTCTTATTTTCTCTATTCTTCTGAAACTTTCTTGATGTTGCAACCTCGAAGTGAATGGACTGGGCAGGGAGAGACAGTGGAGAATGGGGTGGGTGCTGAACTCTTTGCTTTAGATGATGGCTTGGATTTGAAAGTTTGGGAAATCTGGGGGAAGAGCAGAGTGAGGAAGTCACCTTGGGAGGCCACAGTCCTGCAGCTATCGTCACTGGGAAGGAATATCACAGCAGGAAAAGATGATGGAGGTTGTCTGTCACGAGATTTAGTGTCTCCTAGCTCTCAGCTCTAATTTAGGCAAGGGAGCCCTGTGAGCCATGCTGAGAGAATAGGCCAGGGCATGGCATGAATACGGACAGGCCAAAAATGGCAGGTGGTCCATCATCCCTCGGTGCATGCTACAAACTCAGTGGCCAGGTGTTCCAGGCATGGGGGTAGCAACAGTCTGCAGCACTCAGAAAGCATAAGAAGAAACTGTATCTGTTTCCCATGTAGGATAGGGGTTCTACTCTGAAGCAATGACTCTAGAAAGTTCCAGTCCCCGTGGGAAAATCCAAGTGAACCCTGCAGACCTCAAAGAAATGACTTAGCATTTAAAGGAAAACATCACACCTATGGGCAATTGGGGTGGGGTGGGGCACAAATAAAGAAACAAGGACAATAATGTTACAAGTAAGCAAAGACTGGGCAGTTGGCCTTGACTTCGTTCTAGGGAAAGCAGATGCCAGGTGAATCCCAGATTCCAGGGAAGGCTGTAGAGCTACTGACTCATTGGTGTCTGAGGTAGCAATGGCAGAGAAACACATGGCTGAGTTTTCTCGTAAAAGGCATCAGACGTGAAGGGGAAATTCTTAGAATGAAAAGAAGAAAGGAAACACTCTTCTTGTTTATGTGGAGGGGTGATGGGGGTGACCTGTGAGGGGGCACTAGGAAGGGGGGCAGTGATTGGAATGTAAAATTAATTAAAGATATTTATAAAAAGGATAGGAAGGAAGGAAGGAAGGAAGGAAGGGAGGAAGGAGGGAAGGAAGGAGGGAAGGAAGAAAAGGGGGCTGGCAGGGGCTGGTGGCAGTTCAAATGTCAATCAGTGGACTGCAAGATTCTAAGCTCTCAGCTTCGGGGCCACACCTCTATGATTCATCTACCAGAACTCCTGTTGGTATTAATCTGCCCTTCTAGCTCTTAGAAAGTAGCATGCATTCTTAAGTGTATGCTTTCTTTATGCTTTGGCCAGGTAGATAATAGAATATCAAAGATGGAGATGTTTGTCATCTGAATAAGGACATCCCCACACAGGTAGGAAAAGGATTTTGATCTTTTTTAGTTATTGTACTGGGGTGACCTGAGACAATACTACAGAACACTCTTGCCTGTTGCATTTCTCTCTCTTGTCTGTTACTTGCTTATTTCTTCCTCGTACCAGATAGCTTAGGTTTACAGAAAATCCTTTGTATTTTTCGTGGCCCACCAGTCACATGAGAACGCTAGTCTTTTGGGGGGAACATTTGGGGGTTGGGGAACAAGGTAGGTGTTGCCAGACTGTCTTGGCCATCATTGGACTGACAGATGTCACAACCAGGTTGTCCTCCTGCCTAAGCAGTTGGAGGGAGCCAGGTCATTTCACCAAGCACAATCCAAGGGCACACGCACACCCAGGCAGTCCGTAAGCACGAGGCCCAGTCAATCCAGACATTCACGGCTCTCAGCAGGCATGCAGCCTCATTGGTAATCAAGGCTAAGTCATCCAGTTTGCTCATAAAAAGATGGGCTACGTCTCTTGTACCAGAGAACACTTAGGAAGAGGGGAAAGATCACTGTGTTGAAAAGTTCCACATGCCTATAGATAGCCTTATCCTTAGGACAGCTTGGTTAAAGGACTGTCAGGTCTGCTGCCTTCTTCACTGTTCCTTAGCTGTCATTCTTAGAGTTCTGTGTGTGCAAAGGATTCTGATCTTGCTGTGAAAGCATCTTCAAACATCCTCCATATTTATCCCAGAGTTCTAGAGGCACCGAAGGCTCGGGGCTTCCCAGTTAAATTAATGTTGGGGAGAAGAAACAGGGACATGTCTTTGATGGTGATGGGTTGTGAGGAAGTCTGTCCTGTTCTCCTAGAAACTCTGACTCCCAGCACAGGGCAGGTTCAGTGCCCTACTGGGCTCCGTGTGCCCTGTAGCTCTGAGGTGGGAGCAACTAGTAATGTATACTGCCCAGTCCATCCCTGCTGTGGCTCTACTTGGCCCTGGCAATGGCCTGTGAGGTCTCTGGGCTTCTGCACTGTGCGTGGGCCCTTGGGAGGAGGTGGTGGCACAGTATGGACATTCTCTCCTCACCCACATAAATCCTCAGAGGTCTCCCTCCGTGAGCTCATAAAAAAAAAGTCCTTTATCTAATTCATGGCCCAGGGAATTGAGCTCGCTGGCTAGAGGCTTTCCAAGTCATTTCTCAGCAATTCATTACACAGGGAAAAACAGGTCCTTTTTGTTCTCAGTCTTAACCTAGGAATGCAACGCCTCCTGCCAAATTGATTAACAAAACCTGTGCACAGCGCTGAGCGCCCAGGCCAGTTTCTTAAATGCGCTAAAACTTGCTGACCATTGAAATGTAAATTTTTACCTTTGGCTGGAAGTCTTCTCAGCTTGTTGGAAATATCAATGTCACTTTCAAATGTCCAGGATCACTCCAGACCAAGCAACCGCTGTGAGAGCTAAGGCTTACCATGTGGCAATCAAGAGAGATTGGCCAGATGCCTTCTATCTCCTTGGCAGAAGAGAGGGCTTTGAACAAGCAGGTCACAGATTGAGAGGCAAAGATTCCCCCTCACTGAAAGTGGCTTCGGGCTGAGCAGAGCCACCCTCACCCCGCAACCCGAGAGAGCCAGAAAGCTCAGGACCCCGTCCACAGCCATCACCGTGACTAGGACAACTGGGCCTTTTGCTCTCCAGGCTGACCCATGCACACACTCTGGACAGAGCAATTTTCAAAGGGCTCCAGAACAACACATTTTTGTGCAGCAGAGGTCTACTGAGCCATCTCAAGGAATGGTGCCACTGGATGCGAATCTCAGTGTGCTTGCGCCTTGTATACGTGTGCAGGTGTGTACGGAGACCAGATGACAACCTCGAGTGTCATTCCTTGGGCACCATCACCTTTTTAGTTTTTGATTCCTCTTGAGGCAGTCGTGGAGGATACTGTGGGCTGGACTGGCTGGACAGTAGCCCCAGGTATCAGTCTACTCCCACATCTATAATCCCACATCACTGGGATTATAAGGTCTTGCTAGCACACCTGGCTTTTTTAAAAAATAGACCCTGAAGATGAACTTGGGTCTCTGTACTTATGTGACCACGACAAGCGCTTTACTGACTACCAACTCTCTTCTCGGTATACCTTTAACAATTTATACAAAGCCACGTTTAGAAATCTGCAATGCTTACTTTATTAGACAGCTGTTGCTTGAGGCAGGCTTACCTTGTGTATCCCAGGATGGCCTCAAACTCACACTTCTCCTGCTTCAGCCTCCCAAGTGGTGGGATTAAAGGTATGTGTGCCACGACACCCGCCCTGATTTATATATTTTTATAATACATGCCTATGGGAAAACCGGAAACTCATGCCTCCACGCTCCCACTCTCACTGCCAAGGTTAGAGATGTGCTTTGGGCCTTGGATTCTCTCCAGTATCTACGCTTCTCTTGGTGAACAGTGGTCACACTTGTACTTAGTAGTTGTCACCACCGCCATTGAACATTTGGGAAATGACTGTGCTCCTGGCGCTTGCTAAGGCCCCTCCTCCCCTGTGGTGGCCCGTGTGAAGTGGCACTATTAGGAGGTGTGGCCTTGTTGGAGTAGGTGTGGCCTTGTTGGAGTGGGTGTGGTCTTGTTGGAGGAAGTGTGGTCTTGTTGGAGTGGGTGTGGACTTGTTGGAGGAGGTGTGGCCTTGTTGGAGTGGGTGTGGTCTTGTTGGAAGTGTTACATCACTGTGGGGTGGGCTTTGAAATTCCATCCAGTGTGGAAGAGTCATTTCCTCTTGGGTGCAGTTTGGTCAAGATGTAGACCTCTCAAATCCTTCTCCAGCATGTCTGCCATGCTTCCTGCCAGGATGATAATTGACTGAACCTCTGAAACTGTAAGCCAGCCCCAATTAAATGTTTGCCTTTGCAAGAGTTGCTTGGGTCATGGTGTCTCTTCACAGCAATGGAAAACCCTAGCTAAGACATCCCCACCCTCAACACACATACTTTTTGCATAGTATTCCTAAAAGATTGGTAGGTCACTGGACCCACAGTTACTGTTCATTGCAAGGGTAAATTCAGAAAGCGCATTTTGTCTAGAACCTACTAAAATCCAGGTGGCCCTAGGGTAGTTTATGTCTTTTAAAAACTTTTTAATTCTATCTTGTTTTGCATGTATATGTCTGTTGGTATGTGTGTGCATGCACACGCAAGGCTACATTTGCATGAGTGTTTTCAGGCAAGCATGTGTGTGCTATACACAGGTATATGTGGGGCAGAGGCTGTTGTCTGGTCTTTACCCCAGTTGTCCTCTACTTTGTTTACTGAGGTGAGGTCTCTAAACGAAGCTCAGAATGACTTGGTGAGTCTGGCAAACCAGCTTACCCAAAGGATCCCCTGTGCCTCCCGGGGCCACACACACAGGCCACCACTTCTGCCCAGCTTTGGCGTGGGTGCTGGGTATCCAAACTTCCTCCTTGCACGTGCGCAATGATTGTTTTACTCACTGGGCTGTCTCTTTGGACCCCCAAAGAGCTTTAAAGGCAAAGAGCTGCATGCAGAAGCACGAGTGAGAAATGCAGTGGATAGAAAAGCTTCCGGAAACCCACAATTATGTGAATTCAGTTATGTGAATCTCCAGACAGGCTTCCGGCACTGGGTGTCAGCTGTGAATATTTGAAGAAACTTCTTTTCTACCCACTCCTCATCTTCCACTTCTCTTGTTGGGGACCGAAAGTGCCTAACAGGGGGAAAACAGAACCAACATTTTCAGCAGCCTTTACATGTAGTGTGGCATGGGTGACGTAATCAGATTGTGTCAGTGGCTGAGACTCCCAGAGGATCTCTTCTCTCATCTATTGGCTTCCTGAGGCTCAGATTGCAACAGCTAGAGCTGAAGCAACCAGTGGAGACAATGAGGGGAAGCTCACAGAATCCAGAGACCTCTGCTCTGGCATCTGATCTGTATTCGCTTCCAAATTCTAATGTGCAAGAGAAGTTTGTCATGTGTTCAAGGCACTGTCACCAGGACCCCTCCCGTAAGCACCACTGGATTGAAACTAGGCAATCCTTGCCAGATGCCTCCATTTCCCAGAGCCTGCATGCATGGGGACAGACCCGACTGAGAAGCCCTCAGCGCCATGCTCAAAAGTGAAGGGTCTACCGGTGGCTTTAAGAAAGTCCTTGAAGAGACTATTTGAACTCCTTCTTTGGAGTCATGGACTAACGTGAGTTTTTACTTCAAATTCTGATTTTTCTTTCTAAACGTGCACACTTAGCCTGATGCCTGAGATATGGGAACTGAAGTGTGGAGCTGCCAAGTTCCAGGGGACATGATGTGCCCATTCTTTCTGACCTCCAAATCCTGGAATGACTTCTTGTACAACTTCTTAGCAGGTAATAAGGGAAGGACCTCGGGAATGCAGCCCCTAGGTTCGACAGAAGAATGACTTCTGAAGATGCCTGTTTATCGTGTTTGCTGTTGCTGTGATAAATAAACACCATGGCGAAAAGCAACGAGGGAAGGAAATGGCTTATTGGGCTTACGAGTCATGGTCCATTATCAAGGGACACCAAGGCAATAATTAAAGGCAGGAGCTTGAGCAGAACCCATGAAGGAATGCTGCTTCCTAGCCTACTCCAAGGCTCACATTCAGCTATCTTTTTTACCCACCCAGCATTGGCACTGCCCACAGTGGGCTTGTCCCTCCTAAATGAGTTTGCAATCAGGAAAACTGCACAGACAAGCCAACAGGTTAGTCTGGCTGGAGAAGCTCTTCAGCTGAGGCTCCTTCTCCCAAGCCTGTCAAGTTGACAACCACGATGAGCCAATGAGCTGTCACAACGCCAGAGCGCTACCTCCCAGAACCTGGCAGAGGAGAAGTTAAAGTTGCCAATGGAATTAAAATTTCCAATCAGCTGGCCTTGAAACGAGGTTGTCCAGACTTATATACGGAAGCTTAATTTAATCACCATGGTCTTTAGAAGTAGAAGACAGAGGCAGAAAAGTCTACCTCAGAAAGATCTCATACAAGAAAGTCTCAACGACCACGGAAGCCTTTACAAATGAAGGAGAGGGCTACAAGCCAAGGAGTTCAGTAGCTTCCAGAATCTGGGAGAATCAAGAAAAGTGTTTCTCCCCCAAGAGCTCCCAGCAGCAGCTTAGCCATGGAAGTACTTCAGACTTTAGCTCAGCAGATGTAGATCTCTCCCGAGAGACACAGCCAGAATACAGCAAATGCAGAGGCGAATGCCAGCAGCAAACCACTGAACTGAGAATAGGACCCCCGTTGAAGGAATCAGAGAAAGAACTGGAAGAGTTTGAAGGGGCTCGAGATCCCATATGTACAACAATGCCAAGCAACCAGAGCTTCCAGGGACTAAGCCACTACCTAAAGACTATACATGGACTGACCCTGGACTCTGACCTCATAGGTAGCAATGAATATCCTAGTAAGAGCACCAGTGGAAGGGGAAGCCCTGGGTCCTGCTAAGACTGAACCCCCAGTGAACTAGATTGTTGGGGGGAGGGCGACAAGGTGGGGAGGATGGGGAGGGGAACACCCATAAAGAAGGGGAGGGGGGAGGGGTATGTTTGCCTGGAAACCGGGAAAGGGAATAACACTCGAAATGTATATAAGAAATACTCAAGTTAATAAAAAGGAAAAAAGAAAAAAAAAACTTTAGCTCAGTGAGATGCCTTTCAGACATCTGACTCCAGAACTATACGTTTAATTTAATATAGTACTATATACCTATAGTACTATAACACATTTATGTGGCTTCAAGCCCTCCACGTTTGGAGCAATTGTTATAGTTTGTTATAAAGGACATGGGAAATAGTGCCACTCCCCTCATTCTGTGAACCGGGGAGACCATTCGAGCCCCACTCTTCGGATGTTCTACTCTGAGATGGGCGGAGTCCCTGAGAACTGGCCTGGCGGGGTGCAGTGGGCCTGCATCGTCGCTGACATGCACATTTGTCATGCCTTAAGGCTCTCCGCTCAACAGTCTCTGTTGAATGAGATAACAGAGGTGAGCGCCCTGGGTTATCCACAGCCTTCCTCCGCGCTGGCTGTTGTGTGTTCATAAGTAATTGGATGCTAACAACCAGAGGGAAAACTAGGAAGGGGGAAGGGCGGCAGTGGGGGAGAGGACTCTGCAACTTGTCACTCCTTTCTTTGCTCACAAACATGTAGTTTATGTGGGTCCTTTTATTCCGAATTTGTATTAGTATATATCAAATCATGGTCTGTTACCCTATCTTTACCCTATCTGCTGATCTCTTCTTTGGTAATTTAATACACACACACACACACACACACACACACACACACACATACACACACACACACACACACACAGAGAGAGAGAGAGAGAGAGAGAGAGAGAGAGAGAGAGAGAGAGAGAGAGAGAACAGGTACATACTTATAGTAATAATGATAATAGTAAATAAATATGAAAAAGGTGAAGAGGGAAGGACACACATGCCTGCAGGAGGATTCATTGGCAACCCATGCAGGAGGGATGGGTGAGAAAAGCCATGAGAGCATAGCCCAGGCGGTGTGATGGCATAAAGAGCCCGGGAACAGAGTTCAGGTCCATTGGGCTGAGAGACGTACTCACTGTCTACTCTTCATCCATGCAGTATAGGACTCCTGGTGTCTCAGACCTCACCTGGGTATATCATAAAAGGAAATGAGTCCCAATCACCAACGATGGTTCAATGGCTGTTCTACGTCCTTTCTGCCACACACAGCCCTGGCCCACTGAGAGTCACTAGAATGTGTTCCCTGTGAGCTCTTCAGAGTCATTCTCCCGTCATCTTCATCACTCAGGACTATTTGGTCCCACTTACGACAGGCAATTCAAAATGCCTCAAGTCTAGCCCTGTGACAGGAGAGCCGAGACTGCCTGGCTTGTCCTTCCTGGATCTGAGGTCCTTCCTCACTGTTACTCTCCAGGGAAAGAGACTGGCCTAGCCTGTGGCTAATTCTTTCCTTGTTGGCTCCACAGGAACAGAAGAGAGGGCATTTGCCTCTCTACAGAGGCACATGTGTCTAATGTATTTCTGAGAGCCTGGAAGGAAAGACAAAATCGTATCAGTGGGCTCTGCCTTCTACTGCAAAATAGTAGTCAAAACAACCGTTCCTGTTATTTTAAAATGTTGCATGCTAAGAGGATCTAAGGTGCACAGAAGTAGCAGTTGGATGGCCCTGCAGGGAGGTGCTATGGCTTAACAGGATGTCCTCTCATGGAGCAGGGCTCTCCCTGACACAGCCCCCATTGCCTTCCAATGGGGCATTTGGGAATGGCAGGTTTGAGAAAGGTTACTCTCATCAGTTGCTGGACCAGGACAAGGGCAGTCTAGAACTGGCCCATTTAATATAATCTGTGTTTGCAACCTTAATAGTTGGGCAGGATTCCATGTAAATAATGCTCAAGGCAGGGTATGTGAGACTTTCCCAGGAGACCCCCAACACTGCTTGAAAACCCACTTCCTGCATCACTGGGGACAGCTCTATGTGGCTGTCTCTTCTGGCTCCCTTGCTAAAACTGAAAGCATCCCCCAGAAGGAACACTCAGACTGAAGTCAGGCATGATAAGGGACTTTACACCTACAGGACGAGACCCTCGGAGCCCCTGGCAAGTGTGAAGGGGGTAAACACAGCGGCTTCTGCCATGGTGTCTCTGTTGCCACATGAAACAGTGACAGAAAGCCAACATTTACCTCTGCCCGGGAACGGGGCTCACTCAGATCTGGGAAAGGATTTGGTAAATACTCGGTTTTCCTTTGCCTGGTGCCAGCCTAAACCATTTATTACCCGGCAAGCAAATGATGACATTTCAGCTGGCAACTTAAGGAGTTCAGAAGTGGCTTGAAGGGAATGACACGATTGAAGCCATCCCTTAAGCATCTAGTTGTTAGGGAACGATGAAGATTGGTCTGTGAGCTGAAGACGGGGCAGGATCTCCAAAGAGCACCAAGGTTGTCTCACCCCTTGGTGTTTCAGGGCAGAGTTACCTAACGGAGTTTCCCTAGGAGATCTGCATTAGGACTTACAGTTCCCAGGCCTGCCTGGAACCTTGCAAGCTCCTTAAACATAAGACACAGCCCAGGGCAGAACAAAGAGACCAGCAGAACAGAGGCCTAGTGCTATTTTTAAAGTGCCAATTAGAAAGCCTAAAATTACTACATGGCTAGATCCACTGCACCCGCCCGGAATTAATCACACTTTCTGAGGCTGAAATTTTACGTTTTCTGCTTCCCAAGCCCCTACGCAGTGTATTTTAAAAGGCCATTTCTTGCCTTTGTCAGGCCTAAAATCAAGTTGTGGTTTGGTATGGTTTCTACTAGGAATGGCTTTTCTTGGTTTGGAGGCCTTAAAACCTGTCTTTTGCATATGTAATATTTTAAGGGGGGGAAGAAAAATAGAAATTGAGATTTAAATAATAAAAAGAAACAGGCAGAAAGAAATAAAATCACATGACACCATGATCCTGTGATTTTTCTATTTGCCCAGTCATGTGACTGCAATTAACACAGTTCTGCCCACTGCTGTCCCTAGATCTCCACCAGTCTACCATCCTTCCAGGCCTGGCTCATGAGGTATCAAGAGACTAAGACGTAGCTCATACCTTTAACACTAGCACTTGAGGCAGAGGCAGAGGCAGAGGCAGAGGCAGAGGCAGAGGCAGAGGCAGAGGCAGAGGCAGAGGCAGAGGCAGGAGGCAGAGGCAGAGGCAGAGGCAGAGGCAGAGGCAGAGGCAGAGACAAAGGTAGTGCAATGTCTATGAGTTTGGCCTACATACTGAGTTCCAAGAATGCTAGAGCTATGTAGTGAGACCCTATCTTAAAAAAAAAAAAAAAACAGAAAGAGAGTCTAAGAGAGTCTGTACCCAGAGCTGACCCAGTCCCACAGCTCTCTGTACCCAAATCCCGCCTGGAGAGAGCTGGTCTCCCAGAAGTGCTGTCACACAGGATTACAGGAGGGTCAAGTCACTGTCAGAGACAGCAAGACCAGCAATACCAGAGAGAACCAGATGTTGAGACGCAAGTGCAAAAAACGAAGCAACAGAAACCAAGGCCACTTGGCATCACAGTTCTCCCACCACAGCAAGTCCTGGATACCCCAACAGACCAGAAAAGCAAGATTTGGGTTTAAAATCACATCTCATGATGCTGTTAGAGGAATTTAAGAAGAACATAAAAAATTCCCTTAAAGAAATACAGGACAACACAGGGAAACAGGTAGAAGCCCTTAAAGAGGAAACACAAAAATCCCTTAAAGAATTATAGGAACACACAACCAAAGAGGAGAAGTAATTAAACAAAACCATCTGGGATCTAAAAATGGAAATAGAAACAATAAAGAAATCACAAAGGGAGACAGCCCTGGAGATAGAAAACCTAGGAAAGAGATCAGGAGTCATAGACACAAGCATCACCAACAGAATACAAGAGATAGAAGAGAGAATCTCAGGAGCAGAAGATACCATAGAAAACATTGACACAATTGCCAAAGAAAATGCAAAAAGCAAAAAGCTCCTAACCCAAAACACCCAGGAAATCCAGGACACAATGAGACAATCAAACCTAAGGATAGTAGGTATAGAAGATAGGGAAGATGCCCATCTTAAAGGGCCAGTAGATATCTTCAACAAAATTATAGAAGAAAACTTTCCTAACCAAAAGAACGAGATGCCCGTAAACCTACAAGAAACCTACAGAATTCCAAATAGATTGGACCAGAAAAGAAACTCCTCCCGTCACATAAAAGTCAAAACACCAAATGCACAAAACAAAGAAAGAATATTAAAAGCAGTAAGGGAAAAAAGGTCAAGTAACATATAAAGGCAGACCTATCAGAATCACACCAGACTTCTCACCAGAGACTATGAAAGCCAGAAGATCCTGGGCAGATGTCATACAGACCCTAAGAGAACACAAATGCCAGCCCAAGTTACTGTGTCCAGCAAAACTTACAATTAGATGGAGAAACCAAGATATTCCATGATTTTCCTAATAATAGGAAACAACCACCATTGGTCCCTAATATATTTCAACATCAATAAAAAGACACAGACTAACAGATTGGATAGGTAAACAGGACCCAGCATTTTGCTGCATACAGGAAACACACCTCGGTGACAAAGACAGTACTACCTCAGAGTAAAAGGATGGGAAAAATTTTTCCAAGCAAATGGCCCCAAGAAATAAGCTGGAGTACCCATTCTAATATCAAATAAAATCGACTTTCAACCAAAAATTATCAAAAAAGACAAGGAAGGACACTTCATATTCATCAAAGGAAAAATCCACCAAGATGAACTCTCAATTCTGAACATCTAAGCTCCAAATGCAAAGGCGCCCACATTTATAAAAGAAACCTTACTGAAGCTCAAAGCACACATTGCACCTCATACAATAATAGTGGGAGACTTCAACACCCCACTCTCATCAATGGACAGATCATGGAAACAGAAACTAAACAGAGACACAGTGACACTAACAGAAGTTATGAACCAAATGGATTTAACTGATATCGATAGAACATTTCATCCATATATATACCTTTTCTTCAGCACCTCATCGTACTTTCTCCAAAATTGACCATAGAGTCAGCCACAAAAGGAGCCTCAACAGATACAAGAAGATAGAAACAATCCCATGCATCTTACCAGATTACCACAGACTAAGGCTGATCTTCAATAACAACAAGAATGACAGAAGCCCACATACACACGGAAGCTGAACAACGCTCTATTCAATAACTTGGTCAAGGAAGAAATAAAGAAATTAAAGACTTTTTAGAATTTAGTGAAAATGAAGGCACAGCATATCCAAATTTATGGGACACAATGAAAGCAGTGCTAAGAGGAAAACTCATAGCTCTGAGTGCCTCCAAAAAGAAACTGGAGAGAGCATACATTAGCAGCTTGACAGCACACCTGAGAGCTCTAGAACAAAAAGAAGCAAACACACCTAACAGGAGTGGATGGCAGGAAATAGTCAAACTCTGGGCCGAAATCAGCCAAATAGAAACAAAGAGAACAATACAAAGAATCAATAAAACCAGGAGCTGGTCCTTTGAGAAAATCAACAAGATAGGTAAACCCTTAGCCAGACTAACCAGAGGGCACAAAGTATCCAAATTAACAAAGTCAGAAATGAAAAGGGAGACATAACAACAGAAACAGGATATTCAAAAAAATCATCAGATCCTACTACAAAAGCCTTTACTCAGCAAAACTGGAAAATCTGGATGAAATGTTCAATTTTCTAGGCAGATACCAGGTACCAAAGATAAATCAGGATCAGATAAACTGTCTAAGTAGTCCCATAACCCCTAAAGAAATAAAAGCAGTCATTAAAAGTCTCCCAACCAAAAAAGAGCCAAGGACCAGATGGGTTTAGTGCAGAATTCTATCAGACCTTCATAGAAGACCTAATACCAGCCATTGGGCAAGCTTGCTTGGTGTCAGGGTGGGTTGGAGAGGAAACTGCCGGTCTTCCGGCAGCCTCCTGCACCTGCGCACTTGGCCCTGGAAGTCTTCCCCGGCTAGAAATGACGACTGTCGTCTGCAGCGTCTCTTTGGCTCCGTCTTCCATGTGTTTTCCAACTAGTACGTTTCTCGGGCAATGTTCCATCCCCTGCAAGCTCATAGATAACAAAAAGCAGCTTATGCTGCTAAAATAAAAGGGCAACTGAGGGCAGACACAAAATTACCCTTAAATGTGTGCCTTTGACTTCGAAGCATTTAAAGCGGATGCACATTTTAGAGCTGTCGTTGTGGTATACATCCTGTGGCTGCGACCGTATTTTTTTTTTAACCTTAGACGTAGTACTGAGGGCATGTCAGAAGCTAAATAGACAGACTCTGTGCTACTGAGCCACATTCCCAACCTCTGAAAGCACTTCTTTATGGGAACCCATTTGGTGTTTCAAAAACCGCAACTGCCCAGATAAACATCATGGTGAAGATGATACCGAGGCGGGTTCCACAGCGGGACTGAAATCCTCAAAGATTCGAGGTGATTGCAGGGGTATTTGGTTGAGAAAATGAGGTCCAAGGTAATTGGGTAGCTGTTCCTTAGCTGAGCTGAAAAGACAAATCAGAACTAATGTTCAAGGGGGATTGGGGCCTCCACACTCCCACCTTCTAATGCTTTCCCAGTTTATACACCACAGTGTATCTTTCCCAGCCACAATAAATGCAAGCTCTTTCTCCCCCAAAAAGAGTTCATTCCAGGGGCTTGTGCCTTTTCTGTACTGTCCCTCAGTCCTGCGAGCTCCCATAAAATGACCTCACATGCTGAGTGAACTAATTGGAGTTGCCTAATCCTTGGCCATTTGTTTGGAAGCTATAATGAGTGCTCCTGTTTTAAGGAAATGATTGACACACTAAAGGAACAAGAAGAGGTGTTGAACATCAGCCAACAAGGAATCCTATTCAGAGAACATGGAGCACAAAAGGTCGCCCTCCCCCTAGCCTTGCAGACATGTCCTAGTTCCTACACACACCCCCAAGCCACCACCCACCACCACCATGAGCTCACCACAGTGCAAGCCCACACTCAAAGCACAGCCCTTTCACCTGCACATGGCCTCAGGTAGAATGACGGTAATACTAAGGACTGGGAGCCAGTTCCTGTCATGAGTTTGCTATTAGCAGCCAAGTATCCTTGGACAAGGTGAACCATCCTTCTGAGGTCTCAGTCACCTCATCTGTCAACAGAAGAATCAACACCAGCAGGGCCCTGGTGACACTGTGGTTTCCCCAAGGCAAGTTGGTTAGATTTGTTCCAATCTGAAGCCTGCTTGCCAGAGCACCCATGAGCTGTGAACACTTACCTTTGGTCAGAAAGAAGGAGAGGCCAGTACTGAAGTATAGACCCCATATCTGCAGGTAAAATTTAAAACTTAATAGGAGCACAACAGCACAGAAACTAGCAACAGAGAATAATAAAGGAAGGCATTACAATATTATATTTATATTTTATAAATAAAAGGGGGTCTTGATACTTGAAAATTCATTAAACTACAGAGAAACTGCTATGTGGCCAACACTGAAGTGGATGCTTAAAAAGAGCCAGGTGTTCAAAGGGGTCACGGAGTGCTAGGAGCCCAAAGCGGGCAAGTTTAATTGTGCCTGGGTGAAAGGTCCAGGGAGATGATCTTGCAGAAGATACAGGCTGGGTCTTCAGAGCAAAGCAGGACATGACTAGATAGAACAGAGCTGCCAGCTGAGCGGCAAAGTTGGGGCACTTGAAATATGGGGTTTGGAGCAGAGGGGAGGGAGCAACAGAGGAGGCCAGAGTGGTGGAGAGTAGGGGCAGCCGTGCCTGGAATGCTGGGATGTTACCACCTCACATAGCTCAGAGACACCTGGAGAGAGCCTCTGTCAAAGGCTATTGCAATGGGTCATGCTTGCACTGTAGCAAGGATATTTTCATGATGAAGATCCAGGACCTGGGTCAGTGCTGGAAATGGAAGACAGAACATGTTAAAATGTCTTTCTTTTGTGAATCCAGAGCTCTTGGGCAGAGGCAGAGTCATACATGCACCAGGAGCAAAGAGCAGACCTTAACTATTTACCGCTCTAAGGCACCACAGTGAGAAAGAGTTGGGTTTGGGTTGGGCAGTGGTAGTGGCACATGCCTTTAATGCCTGCTTGGAAGTAAATCTTTGAGTTCAAGACCAGCCTGGTCTACAGTGAGTTCCAGAATAACCAGGGCTACACAGAGAAACCCTGTCTAGAAAAAGTAAAAACAAAACAAAACAAAACAAAAAGTTGGTCTAGGTCTTAGAGACACACCTGGAGGATGATGTTGGTTTCTACTCATCCTTCCTTTCTCCTCCTATTGAGCTCATTTCCTCACAGACACTAGGGCTCCTACGTCTCTGAAACAGAAGCCAACACATCACCTTGCCCTTCTCCAGGGAAATGCCCAAAGTCCCTGCATAGTCTGGGTCCCAGCTAACTCTTCTCAAGTTTGCTCTTCAGCCCCACTCTTCAAGACTTCTTCCTTTTTCCCAGGTGTGCAAGACTACTTTGTGTCTCTGAGTGTCTGGTCCCCCAGTCTGGAATTCGAACCCCATCTTCTTCCCTAACATCTCGTTACTCAGTGCACCTCAGTTTCAGGGTGTCTGGGTATGAGGTTGGCCTGTGGGAGTTCCTGGACTGATCTTGTAGAGGCAGTGGGCAGTCATGGCAGGCAGGTGAGGAGGTTGGCTGTCCAGATACCAGAGGTGGTTTGGAAGTCTACTTGTCAGACATAGAGTGGGGATAGATTGAACAGAGGCAGGCCCAGAGGTGAGGTAGAATTCAAGACATGAATTGCTCTTGGGTTCAGAGAAGTGAGCGATTTCTCAGTCTTGGGCTGTTAGGTTTGGATGTGCATGAACGCCATCCAGGGACTTACAAAACACATGCATGTTCTTTAACTTTCACTGGCACTGTGCTCTAGAAACCCATTGTGAATGGACAGTAACCGAAGGGGGACATGATTTAAGATGCCCACCCTACTGAACATTGCACCCAGGCACAGCGCACTGCCATGGCACTGTTCTTCACACTGGCGATTGCAGGGCTGTCGGGGCACTGTGGTTCTATCCCCCACCCCCACTCCCGGTATTACAAGACAATGAGAGTGTACATGCTAGTTCAGGAAAAGGTCACCGTCCAAATGTACAGAGTGAGTGCTGCTCTTACAATGGCTTTGTGCTGTTAGCCTAGGATCAACTGACCAGTTATCCCAGTTAGAGTGGATAAACCAAAAAGATGGGCAGTACCAAGTATTGGTGCTAATACAGAGTAAGTGGGACTCCTGAGTGCTGGTAAGAAGCTAAAAAGTAAGAATCTATGACAATTGTCATGGGAACATCTGTCAGCTTCTTATAGGCACACCTAACAGGATACAGAAATTCTACAAAGTACATGATAGTAGCAACTTTACTCTCTCGCAGTGTGCATGTACCAGTGTCCATGTGTGTGCACGTATGTGGAGTCAGAAGTTGATGTTCCATGCCTTTATCTGTTACTCTGCAATTTTTGATAGGGTCCCCAGGGTCATCCGGAGGTTTCCACATCAACCAGACCGGCAGCCAGAAAGGTCCAGGATCCTCCTGTCTCCACCTCATCCAATGTGACAGTCGCTGCCGTGCTCTGCCACATTCAACTCTTTCATGGTGCTGGGCTCCAAATCCAGGTCCTCACGCCTATGCAGCAATCACTTTATCAACTGAAGCATTTTGCCAGTGCCCAGCATCATTCCAAACAACCCAAATAGTCACCAAAAAGTGAATGAATAAACAAAGTGTTATAACCAGGCAATGGACTACTGCTCGGGCCCGGAGACTGCCATGCCTAATCAAACAGTGACAAAACCATCATTAGTTAAGATACGTGTGTTTCTTTGAGAAAGCTACACAGACATATCTGTGCCAGGCTTAGGCCTTGAGAACGTGATCTAACTGCAGGACCTGCTTTTTACATCAATAGCCTGCACTCCAAGTCTTCTCGAGCCTGTTTAATCATGTAAAATCGCTCACTGAATGTTTAGTATGCTGTAATTTAGAAAGGAATGCACTATAAGCTAAGTCACTTTTCAAACACTACTGACAAGTTACAGCCATGGGTAGAAATGGATCTCATTGTCTTCAGCAGCTGCCATTCTACTCTGGGGTGGATCGCCTGCCATGAATCAGAGCTACTGAGCCTCTGGACCCCAAACAGACCTCATTGTGACCCCGGTGACACAGAAAAGCTTACCCTGCAGCATTTAACAATGTCGAAGAAAATCCAGTGCGAGTCAGAAAGACTTGGGATGTAGTGGCTTTGAGGTTTTGTTTATATCTTTCAAGATTCATCCTGTTGCAAGCACCCCGGTTGTGTAGTGCAGCTCTTGATCTGGGTCCTTTCATTCAATAAACCTGGGGTTGGACCAATCAATAGCCTTAAATAATGCAGGGAGGAGTGACGTGTGCTCTGCCCCTCTCAGGAGCATGAGTGATGGGACCAAGCATCTTTCCCATTAGTGTGTCTCAGATACCTCTAGCCTACAACATAAAGGAGGTTTTCATGCCTAAGAAAAGCAGGTGAGACTATCAGTCACATCCCAGCAGTACTGTGGAAGCCAGAGACCAAAACTGTTCCCAGCATGAATAAGAGGCAGGACGGAGAGGGCTGTTTTCCCTGCCTTGACAATAGTGACTATTTGCTGCAGGTGTGACAGCCACCACCATGGACAGAGCAGTGTCTGCGGGGCGGCATATATTTCTAATCATGGTAGAGACAGGTGGAAGAAGTAAGGGGGACACAAAGCATGAGTTTGGGGGTGTCATAAATGCTTAAGGCAGGTGCTACTTAATACTTTTCCTTGTCAACCCAGCTTTGGAAACAAACACACTGGGGAATAGAGAGAAACACTCAGGAGCTGCCCACTGTCTTGAATCCTAGGTGTAAGAATAGAATTCTACATCTCTGTGAGTCTAAATCCATGGTTTCAACCAGTCTCTAGATCTTCTCAGGAGGCATCTACCGTGTAAGTCTACTGAGAGAGCTGCTTCCTTCAAATGAAGAATTATACTTTTTGGTCCAGGAAAGTAAGACACTTCGTTTGCTTGTTTGAACATTTAAAAGTCTGTATTTATAAGTTGCTGGGTCCTGGATCAAGACACGAGGCAGGGATGCGTGTAGGGAGAAAGAAAGGACAGAAACAGGCTTGGGGAACTGACTTGTATTACTCCCCACTTCAAGTCCCCGGGACCCTGTACCCTTCTCACCCTTGTTTATGGTCAGGTTTTACTTTTATAAGGGCGCAGGCCACACTAACATCTCGAGTCCTTGGATCTGTCCTGTAGCTATATGTGAATCTTTTATATGACTTCTCTCCCAGTTTCTCCCAAGAAAACACACAAGCCTCTGAAGTCACGTGTATTTAATAAGCTATTTTTTTTTCATAAAGACATCTCATCTCTGAGTGATGAGCATCTGAGCCTGCCTCTAGTCAAAGACACAAATTTATCTCTACTCAGAAAGTATTGCGGAGACCAAAAGCCAAAAATATGTAAAGGCAGCATGGAGATGGGCTATGTTGCCAGGGTGCCCACTGATGCAGACCCAGATAGAGAGCCACACCGTGTTATTAATAAAGTCGGTGCCTTTGGTTGACTGGCCAACTATGGCCGCCTTGAAAGTCATTAAACTTCAGGCCAGGCTGAAGGTCTATTATGAGATCTTGCTGCTTGATAGTCTGGGCGCTGACATTCTTACATAGCATTTGATACTATCGTGTCCAGCCGCTGGGTAAATTTCCATCAACCAAGGTTCTGAGAGAGACTGAAACAAAGTTTAATATAACTCGGCTATGACAAGAAGCAGAGAAGCAGACAAGAGAACAGCATCGAGCTAAAGCTTCTCTTCCAGATCGTTATATATAATTGATATGCTTATAAGTCTTGGTGTCAGGGAACACAGTAAATAAGAATAAATTGCGTGGAGGGTATACAAAGCCTTTTTTTTGTTTTGAGGAGAGTGAAAATTGCAGAGCCATATTAAAAGACTCAGATATACTGGATGCTACTTTGCTTATGCCTGTATTGGGAATTGGAAGCAGAAGAATCAGAATTTCAGGCCATCCCTGATGCAAAGTGAGTTTGAGGCCAGACTGGTATACATGGGACCCTTTCTAAAAATAAAATATAACAATTTAAAAAAAGATTCAGCTACGCAGAAATGATAACGTTAATGAATGGAAAACCCCAATACCACAAATGTGTTGATTTTGTCTGGTTGAATCCAACATAACTCCAGAACAGGCAGAAGATTTAGTATAAGAATCCGGGAATCCGGGAAGACAGTGCTGGTTTCCGTGGAAACATGGCTGATGTCATCACCATCATCATCACCATCATCGTCATTGTGGCTAACATTAACTGACCACTGGTGACGAAGAAATGGCTCAGTGGGTATAGAGCTCTCGGCACAAGTGCCAGGGCAAGTTTAATCCACATAAAAAATCATGCGCTTGAAATCTCAACCTTGTAGATTATAGGAGCAGATCCCCACAGCTTGCTAACCATCCAGGCTGTGAGAATCAGCGATTTGTAGGCCAGTTTAAAACAACAGGGTGAATGGCTCCTGAGGAGTAACAGGTCAAACACATATACTTCCCCCGACACCATACACACTGCAACATACACATACACACGAATTTACCACCCAAGGGGCACTGTAACTCATGTAGTTCTCTATAAAATTCTTAGAGTCCAGGAGAACCATTATTGCACCTTCCACAGAGAGATTCCCAGCCAATGCGTGACAAGGTCGTTGGAACCCGGGTCATCTATTTCAGAATTCATGCTCTTACCGTGATGCCAGGCATGGTGCTCAGTACTTTCCGTAAATTAGTTTTGGAAAATTATGATGCCAGGGTTACCTGTGTAGACCGAATTGGTAGTCTCCCGATTCTCTGGACTGTTTGCTTCTTTTCAGGGACACCCATAGGCTGTCTCCACTGCAAGTGTGTCTGTAACACCCTTGCCCCACGCTCCTGAACAAGGGCCGTCCACATAGACAATGGAGTCTGCCTGGCTCTCACATCGTACGTGTAGGCCCTGAATCATCTTCTACTTCACATGGAGACACAAGCGCACACTGCAGGATTCCTGTGACATTCCCAAAAGCCAGGCAGTGCAACCTGGAAGTCTGAGAGGCGTGTCTAGCTGATCGGGTCAGTCTCTACTACTCAGAGACATAAGGATCCAAGTTCCGTTCTTCCACTCTACCACAAACGGCAGTGAAGTGTGGTTTCCTGTTGCAAGCTCTCTGATGACTGCCCCATTGAACAACTTCATAGCATCAAAACATGCATTCCCCAGTCTGCACGTCAAAAACTCTGGGTGTGTGCTTCTCAGATAATGCCTGAACGTTTTCCCTCCTTGGCTCTGCCTCTTAGAAGACTGGGGCTAAGGAACGGTACTATCTCATTTTCACATGTATTCCCTCAACACTGAGTCCCACGCACTCATGCATAGATGCATGTAAGCTTGTAGTCAGTAAACTCCAATGGAAGGGAAGGGAAGGGGCATCTCGATCGCCACTCATCACCTTTGATGGTGGTCAGTATCAACTGCAAACTTCCCCGGACATACTTTCCTCCTGTAGTCTATGTAAAATTCAGTAATTATCTCTATGTGGGATCCACTGGGTAAAGCAGCTCAATGGTTTGGTGATTCTTACATTTTAATGTAAACAGAGGATTTACCCTGAGCATTCCCCGCCTACCAAATACCCTTCGCTTAATTGCCCGCTAAGCTAGGCGAATGGTCTATCTCTGGGTTCTAGATTCTGGATTCAGTTGCATTATGGTACCCAGAGAGGTGGATACTATCTCAAGGTTCTGTAAAATATAAGCCACACATAGAAGGAAATTAACCCCAGGGTGTTCATCTAAGAAACAAATGAGAGCTGCCGGTCACTTATAGGCAGAACGGACATTAGAGGAAATCACACTGAATGAAACAAGATGCTAAAATCCTCTCCAGTTAACCAGGATTATACCTTTAAAGCCTCTAGGAGTCACCAAAATCATGTGTGTGGCATATGAAGATATAAAATAAACAGGAGGTAGGTACACTGTCTGGTAACCCGGAAGACAAAGCACCAACATCAAGGACACCCCTCAGTCAGACTGTCTTCCACTGCAGCTTGGGTCTAGGAGCAACACTCCACTGTGGCCCACGCCCCTCTGTGCTGGGCGCGTGAACACAGACTCTGGCCTGTGGTAGCAGAAAGACCAACCGCTAGCAACTTCTGTCCATCTACAGTCTCCGGAGCACAAGAGGAAGAGGGTTCTCTGGGGGTCCAGCTCCTACTGAGCCCAGTGAATCTGAGCTGTGCTCCTCTTTGACTCGGAAACTGATACAGGGCATAGCATGTGCATTGACATGGTTAATAATAATAATAATAGTAATAATAGTAATAATAATAATAATCCATAGTTGTAATAATTTACAATATTGGGAAATATTACCAAGTAAAAGGACGATGTAGCTGGAGAGGGGGCCGGCTCCCATGTGACAAAATCCACTAATGCCCGCTGTGTGTCTTCTTCTGCTCCAGTCTTCTACCAACTCATCTCTGCAGATGCCTCCTCACTTTGTGGGTTTTGGGGACATCATTTAACCTAGGATTAACACAACCCTGGAGGCTGTGTCTCTTTCCCACATTCCCCAATGATCACATCTACATGTCTTAACCAAATGCGGGAATATGAAGCGCTCCCTCAGCACCCAGTTCAATGAGTTCTGCTGGAAGAAGAAAGAGAAGAGAACCCTGAGGCCCGACCCCACTCTCAAAGGGGTTTATTGCCTTGTTGGATAGAGGAAGAAATACCTTGGTTATGCAGACTCTGTGCATACTGCAAGTTCACAAAAGGCAAGGTTGGTGTCATAAGCAATTCTTGATGGACTAAATAATAACCCAAGTGAGCAAGGTGAAATTTACATTGTTAGGACCACGGGCGCTAGGAAACCACTGGAGGTTTAGCTAAAGGGGACGATATATTCAAAGCATCTCTACAGGAATTAAAAATCAACCAGCAGTATGGATGGATGGTTGAGCCAGAACAAGGAAAGACGAGGAGGCCAAGTCCTAGCTCCATGTCTTAATTAGGCTTTTGTTGCATGACAAACACCATGACCAAGAGCAACTTGTGGGCATGAGGGGAATAGTTTCAGTTTCACATCACAGCCCATCATCAAAGGAAGTCAGGGCAGGAACTCAAGGCAGGAACCAATGCAGAGGACAGGGATGGGCGCTGCTTACTGCCCTGTTCCCTAGAGCTTGTTCAGCCTGCTTTCTTTCACAGCTCAGGGCCAAGGGCCCGGAAGAGACACAGTCTACAATGGGCTGGATCCTCCCACATCAACTGTTTGTAAAAAATGGCCTCACAGCCTTGCTCACAGGCCAATTTGATGGGGGCGAGTTCCTTCTTACCAAATGAATCTATACTATGTCAAGCTGACTAACTAACTAACTAACTAAATAAATAAATAAATAAATAATAACTGGGACGCTTGAGGGTCCCTCTCAATAGCTCATACATGGAGTTGCAGGTTTTAGATTAGAGATATCAGTGAAAATGCAAAGATGGGTATGAGAAATGGGCACGCTAGAGGAGGTGGGACAGAGCAGACTTGGTAAACAGGTTGTCAGCCATGCTTTGGAAGATTCTAGGCTGATATAATGTCTAAAGTAAAAAGGGAGCCATGCATGGCACCACATGCCAATTGTCCCAGCACTCGGGAGGTGGGAGGATCATGAGTTTGAAGCCAAGCTGGACTGTTTATGAAGACTGTCTCAAGAAACAAATAAATTAAAAGTGAAAAGGCTAGAGGAAGAGAGGGAGGGATGGAGATATGAGCTGTTTAATAGAAAATGTGTTCTCGAGAACCAGGGACAGGTGGGAATCTTCAAACAGCAGGTGATCCAGTTCAACAGCGCAGAGATTAGCTAGGCCCATGAATCACTCTGGGTTCCACCACTGCCTGGAAAGGCTTTTTGTATCATTAGCTTCCTGACTCTAAATACACCTTCGTCTCGCCAGCGAGTGTGCCCAGGCCTCCCTGTAGATGCCTATTTTTTTATTTCAGTCATTCTATCCCAGTAAACATGACTTGTGCACAACACAACTCATTCGTCATCTTAAGGTTGTGTTACGGTTTTCAATCTCTACACATTTTCTATTGCCTTTCAACCCCAGTCCGGGGTCAATAAACAAGACCACTCAGACACATTTCTACCAGCCTTACCTCGGAGTCTGCTTCAAGTTTCCTGAGTATTCTATTCTTCAGGTTGCCCTCTGTAATATCCTCACAGTACATAGCCTAGCCATTGTTTCTGCCAAGAAGCAGGACAGTGAATACCCATTGTCCGTTTATCACTAAGAGACCATCTAGCTGCAGTCCCTTCTCACGTTAGAATTGGAAAGTGAGAGACAAGTTATTTGGATGAACTATGCTCCCCTGGAGTATAGCAATGGGCTGCCAATCAAGCAGGGCCTGAGGGCACAGCTCTAGTTGGCAGAGAGCTAGTAACTGGCTTCGTGTAAGTAACTCAACCTGATGATTACATCCAGCCATTTCACCCCATACTGGAAATTCTTCCAGCACAGAAAGACATCTTACCGCAGTAAACAACTAGAAAGCATGCTAGATTATATGCATGCTTGAAGTTAGAAAGTCATATCTGTATCTATGTACATGCATACGTGTGTATGTCGGTAGTGAAGTGTGTTGTCCCCCACACAAGCCAGCATTAACTTTCGCTGATTCATTTGAGTGTTGTTGTTTTTTTTTTTTTTAAATAAACTGGAACTTCCTATATCTAGCCTCTATGCCAGAGTACAGTTCAAGGAAGAACGCTGTCAATAGTCATCCCATATTTATCACTTCTATGTATAGTCACATAGAAGACACCGAAATGACTCTCAATTTTTACCCCAATCCCATGAGATGCGTGTTGTTAGTCTTGTATCACAGTGAGAGAGTTAAGTAAGACGCATAGTACCAAACAGTTAACAAAGACGGGCTGGGAATCCGAATTTGAGTCTATCTGGGAAAGGACTGTCTCTATCGTGGGAACATAGAGCATTTGTCAACTGAATGACTAAATGAAGGACTCCTAGACTTACCCCATTCACCTCAGCCGTGACAATGAACTTCAGACACAGCATACATTCCCTAACTACAGGCCCATAAAAGCTATATCGGAGTTACCTTATAAAAGGGTAACACCAGGAAAACAAGTGCCATGAGGTTTTATTCATTAACCAAGGGAATCCATGCACACAGGACCTCCAGCCTGCACTTTGGCCATGTCCATGAACACATCTGACTATTAATCTTTCTCAGATCTGAAGCAGAACACTGGTTATGAGCAAAGCTTGGTTCTCGGTCCTAGGGTTGAAGCTGGCTGCCCCGCTTCTGTGACACACAGGCTCCTCTCTCGCTGGGATTTCATGGCTGGCCCGAAAGGCTGACAAACACCTTCACCCCGCATGTGCTGTGACATCACGATGCCTCAGAAGCTGCGTGCTGTTGGTATTTGGCTAGTGGCCACTGTTGGCAGTTAGCTAAATTGCGTGTCCCTGGTTTCTCCATGGCAAAATCAGGTAACTGAAGAGAATGAGGATCCTTTCATGGCCCACCAACTAGCTTTGTCTCTTTAGCTCACTTCTTCTTCTAAAAGTAAAAAAAAATTCTTCTATTACAGGTTGTCTCTAGAGTTCACTGTCGAAGCTCATTTTAATTCTTGCGTTTCAGGATGAGATACTCATTCAGAATGAATTGCTGTCATCTCAGTCACAGGGCTCAGCCCCTGGCACGGGAATTGTATTTCTTTAATGGCTTTATGCCTTTGAATGGGTTCTTTTCTGAGGTCTCTATTAGGCCTCAGTCCTTGGAGAAAACCAGTGAGAGTCACAGACAGGGTCCTCTGCTGCTCAAAAACCTGAGAAGCAAATCTGTAGAATTTTCAAACTGGAAGCTCTGTCCTGGGTGACTGTGACGGGGTACCGAGTCCTAAACACAACACAAAACAGCAGTCATTCTCCCGGGACTTCCGGGTGCCAGATGAGTTTCTTTCCTGCTCTCCAAAACGGTCAGAGATTTGCAGTAATTGAATGAAAGAATGTTTAATAACTTCAAATATTGCTTATCCAGAGAGAGAGAGATTAGGCTTTAATTAAATGGTGTCATTTAATACACCGTCCAGCAGATACCATAATTGGGTTCTTTAGCACAGAACACAGTAAAATCTAAGCTTTGCCGAAGTGATAATGACACTAATTTAGCCCAGTGGATACATAAACAGCTTGCCTGCCTCTGACACCCCAGCATATTGTACGAAGAGCCAGCTTTGATCCTGGTGTCGGCACCGCTTGGAATCAGTCCTGTCCTTCTGAAATAAAATCACTAATCAACCAGAGCAAACAAACCCTTTTTCTACTAAACAGGTACGAGGCTGGGGATGTGTCCGGGCAAGAGGTTGTTCATTTCCACAGATACAAAGAAAGAAGGGCTATCTTCAAAGCAGTTGTGAAATTACAATTCATTTGAGCAGGAAGAATGGCATCTATTATCTTTAAAACCTGATATAAATGCAAAAGAGTCCTCAGCAGTTTGTTCAAAGGTGGCAGACAATCCCGTGGCACGATGACAGCTGGGTGTTTTAAGTCCTATCTGCGATTGATCATTTGCAAGGACATTTTCCTTTCCAGGTCTGGCTCCCGTTTCCTCGTTGCTTAATCCTGAAATGGGATACAGTTACGGTCCTATTCTCTAGCCATTCTGTTTGATACTTCTGAACAAAGCAGAAAGGAGTGGGGGCCAGGCAGTGACGAATTGAACTGAACCTAATAGAAGATGAGGAAAGAACGGATCTCTTGGGGGTCTAGGGCCACAGATGTATTACAAAGTAACCAGAGATTAAATTCCTCTGCTAAATTCTTTGTTTTCAAAACTAAGTGGTGCTGCCACAGAGAGATGGAAAACTTTCATTTCCCTGATTGCAAATGACCATCAACATGTTTCTTTTGGAAAAGAATGGAAACATTGATTATACAGTGGCTGGGTGGGTCACAGGACCATGAAAAAATAGCAGTGTGGCTCTGTCACTGGGTGGGGGAGCAGAACTTGAAACCGCTGTGATCCCTGGGGTGTAACTCCACCTTCCTAGACCTTGCAATCCTGTGTCAGGGATTGCTAGCAGTAATTCAGAGCTCCTCCCTGCCCCTTAGAACTCTGACAGGGGGCTCCAGGGCTCCCCTCCAAATGCTGAGGACTGTAACTGGTTCTTTCTGTAAGCTGCATGCTAAAAACTCAAAAGTCCGAGTACAGCCAGCCTTTTAGTATCCATCAGTACTACACACAGGCACCTCCTTCAACAACTTTGTATTGAAAATAGCGATGGTGGGAGCTTATATGAACTGAATACGTATGGACTTAAACAATATGGCTGCCATCTGCTTAGAGAACATTTACATCACATCCGGCACTGTAAATCATCTAGAGGTGACTGGTGTATATGAAAAGATACACGTAGTTTATACATAGCTATGACACCATTTCATACAAGGGACCAGGAGCAGCCTTATGCTTTAGAACCCATGAGAAGTAGGAGTCAGACCCCATATCTCTCTGCTTGGGACGGCAAAGGATAGCTATGCCCTTCAAACTCAGGAAATATGGCAGCCAAGGCAGGAAAGGAATCCTGAGCTAAGTAAGGGGTGACGGGGAATCATCTTGGATTCCCACAGTTAGAGGACAAACCTCCTGCCAACCCAGGCACACAGTACAGCTCTCAAGGAATCCAGTGCCCATACTCAGCCCAGAGACTCTGCTATATCGTGCTGCTTCCTCACAGAGCCAAGGCTCCCCGGACGGAGTGACAACCGCAAACACTGCTGTGCTTTGGACAATCAGAGTCTGTCCTTTGCTTCCCTGACAATTACCCCTCATACCAAGGACATCAGCTGTACCCAGAGCACTATTCTGGGCCTGGTCCCCGCTGACCTTCTAACTGCCAAACCCAGTGACCTCTTTCTAGTCATTACCCTTCTTGACCTTTCCAGGGTAATTATAGTGGTTGGTCAAATACCCTACTCTGGAATGTTCTCGTCCGGCTCTGACCTGCTCACACTGTTCTCTGATCCAGGAGCAAGTGGAGAACACAGATGTGCTCAAGCCATCTTGGTAGGATCTTTCATCGTTTTCCAGTTCCTACCTGATAAAAAGCAAATGCACCAGAGCACAGAAACCTCCCAGGACCTCTAGCTACCTCCTTTTCTTACCTTCTTTCCAGAAACTTCCTCACTTTACTCTCCTCCCCCAACACACACACCCATCCATATGTATGTGTTCACCCAGTTCCTCAAGTCTTTACCCTGTGTGTTGTTCTCTCTCTCTCTCTCTCTCTCTCTCTCTCTCTCTCTCTCTCTCTTTTCCTCTCTCTCTTCCTTCCTCTCTTCCTCTCTCTTCCTCTCTCTTTCTCATTCTCTCTTTCTCACTCTCTTCCCCTCTCTCTCTTTTCCTCTCTCTCTCTCTCTCTCTTCCCCTCTCGCTTCTTCTCTCTCTCCCTCTCCCTCTCCCCCTCCTCCTCCCTCCTCCCCCCCTTCACTTAATGGGACCTGCTGTAGTTCTCAAAGATCACCTCTGTTAGCTTCCCAGCCCACCCATCTAGACACTCCACAGAGCCCCAGCCTTCTCCTTTTACCCACATTACCTCAGGACAGAACATGGCAGCATCAGCTACGCCAGTTTGCAGCAATGAATTCCACCATTCTTGATGTTCATCCTGACTGTGCTTCATGTTCCTACAGAACTCTGCACATGTCTTAAGTGCTATTATCTTAAACCTTTAACCGTTTGAGCCTTAGTTGTCTAGACGAAATGTCTTGGGAGTCCTGTTAACCAAGAGCAAGCTTTCCCAGATAATATGTTCCTGGTATCGGCTGGAGGTGGCCAGGTAAAGTCAAGGGTGGACTTCCCTCGGACCTCCTTGCTGTCCCCTCTGTAGGCTCCAGGCCGGGGGCTTTTGAATTCTGTTCCTGGGCTTCTGTAATGACCCAACAGCCACCAAGCAAGCAAAGACTGGCATGACATTTTACCCACAGACCAAATCCCGGTCTCCCTCAGGGAGTGCAGGCGCCCAATGTACGCAGCATAAAGAAGCCTGTTAGATCTAACGAAAGGACAGTTTCACGGGGTCACACTTCCTCGGGTTCCCTGCATTTTCCTGATTCATCTCTCAGACACCCACCAGGAAAGAACAACAAAAATGCAAGCTGAGCGCAGAGGTGGCATCGTATTCTGACTGAGAGGCCTGCAAATGCCTGTGCATCCTGCCTTCCACACTGTGTACCAAATGAAAGACAAAACTCAGGTTGTTTGGCTAACAGTTTTCCAAGGCCTGACCAGTAGAAAATGTCCCCTGGTTTTGCTGCTGGACACAGATACCAGCTAGCTACTATGTGGTACAAGGGAACACTTGTATTCATGCTGAGAAGAGACTCCGTAAATCATTTGCATGACGTATAGATTGAAGGACCAGTTTTGTTATTGTTCTTGTTGTATTTGCGAAAAATGTCCAATCCCCTAGCAACATGGAATTGTTTTATTAAAATATTGTGTGTGAATGTGTGTGTTCATGTGTATGTGTAATTGATGTGTGTGTTAGTGTGAAAGTAATTGTGTTTGTATATATGTATGAAAGTGTGTTTCTGTGTATATGTACACACTGTGTGTATATATGAATGTATGTGTTTGTGTGTATGTATGAAAGTGTGTTTCTGTGTGCATTCGTGCATATTGATGTGTGTGCTGGTGTGTAAGTAGTTGTGTTTATGTACATGTATAAGGGTGTGTTTCTGAGTATATGTATGTGCTTATGTGTATGTATGAATTGTGTTTCTGTGTATGTATGAATTGTGTTTCTGTGTATATTTGTGTATTTGTGTGTATTGATGTGTGTGTTGGTGTTTATGCAATTGTTTATGTATATGTATAAAAGTGTTTCTGTATATATGTGTGTGCTTATGTGTATGTATGAATGTGTGTGTTTCTGTGTATGTATGAATTGCGTTTCTGTGTGTATTTGTGTATTTGTGTGTATTGATGTGTGTGTTGGTGTTTATGTAATTGTGTTTATGTATATGTACAAAAGTGTTTCTGTGTTTATGTATGTGCTTGTGTATATGTATGAATGTATCTGTTTGAGTGTATGTATGAATGTATGTGTTTGTGTGTATATATGAATTGTGTTTCTGTGTATATCTGTGTATTTGTGTGTATTGAGGTGTGTGTTGGTGTGTATGTAAGTGTTTTTGCATTTGTGTGTGAATATGTGAGTATGCGTGTTTGTGTGAGCATGCCTATTTGTGAGCATGTGAGTGTGTGTGAGCATGTGTGTGTGAGCATGAGAGTGTGTGTGAGCACAAGCGCATGTGCTAACTCTCGAGTCACAGCATTTGGGAACTGGTTCTCTCCTTTCACCACGTGGGCTCTGGGGAGGAAACTCGGGTCATCAGGTTTGATCTACTGCCAAGCTGAGCTATTTTGCTGGAAGTGATTTTAAGTCACATTGGACTGGGATATTCTCTAATGGTGATAATTTTGAAACAGCTCCATTGATGTAGGCTTTTCCTAAGTATTTGGGAAGATCTAGCCTGTGGTGCCCACACATGACATTATCTCGTTGAGAGCACATTTAAACTTCGTTCTCTGAAAGGCTGTGTGGGAGAGTTTGGGTCATAATTATATGTTCAGATTTTGCTTGAGAGAACCTATTAGATAAGAAGATGAGTCAGAATTATTGCTGAAGTGGTAGTGGGGGAAACCCTTAGGTGCCATCTGGAATGCGGGCTAGTTTGTAGATATTGTTCACGTTGGTTTCTGAAGAGCTGGGAATAGAATTCAGAGTGATTGACTTCTACGTCAGTGGGTTCTGCCTCACTGCTATACCTCGGCCCTGAGCTGAGTCACAGGGAGAGCAATTTAGGGACTTCCAGTCAATTCAGTAGGTATTTGCTGGATGAATTGTTGTGCTACAGAGTGTTAGAGGAACAAATTAATCCCCGACACCTCAAAGCCACTCTCCCTGACTTTGTATTGCAGTCTGTAACATCAGTTGTGGAGGAGAAAAGGTTACTGGACACCTGAGTGTATTTTAAGTTCGGGGCTTAGCTCAGGTCACCAGCACTTGTAGATCTTGACCCTTTCCAGTCTTGCCGTTTGCCCTCCATCTACCATGAGATGAGCCCCTTCGGCCATGTGTCCCTCACGTGTGCTGACACAGATTCAAACAACAATGGACCTCTAAAGCTGCGAGACAAAATTAACCTTTTCACTTTATACATTTATTATCCCTGGTAGTTTCGTCACAGCTATAGAAAGCTAACACAAACCATAACTATCGCTGTCATTGTTATCATCCTTATACTGATTCGAGAGAGGAAATGACATATTCAAAGCCCAGAAGGCCTGGGCAGAAATAGGTAGCTGGAACCGGGATGCCCATGAGGCAGATCCTTAGATCATTTCCACTTTTGGAAGGCAGAGGTTAAACCCAGTTCCTAGAGTGTTCGTGACAAGAGTCCTGATTCCTTAAGCTAGACAGAGTTCAAGGCCCTATGCTGTAGGACTATGTTTCCTGCACCATTTGCCCTCGGGTACATTTTGTATGCCTGCTTTGACCTAGCTGCAATCAGTGTTCAAGTGGCTTACACTTGTTCATCCATAAGAGATACTGAGATGCTGCAAGGAAGATCTTAGGCTTGGGTACAGACAAGTGGGTTCAGACCCAATCCCCACTACTAAGGAGCTATTTTGCTTTGTAAAAGTAACGAGTTCCCTGAGCCTCAGCTTTTAGACATTAAATCACTCATTTAAAAGGATTGTTGCTGAGCAGAGAGAGACACGGTTTTTACTGTCCAGGAAGCCACCCTCTCAAGTGCAGCAGAGGGATGAGGCAATGTCCTCCATTCTGCTGGTTAAGTGAGTGAGGAATAACCAGAGGCTATGCAGAGAGGTACTGCGAACCTTCCCAGTAAGTGGAAGCTGGAGAGATCAGGGATTCTTGGCATGTAACCCAGTTTGGTAAAGTGTTAAGATGCATGAACACCTGGGTTCAATTCCCAACGTTGCATAGTCAAGCCGATGACATACAGAACTCAGGAGGTAGAAATACGAGGATCAGAAATTCCATCCTCAACTATATATCATGTTCCAAGCCAGCCTAGGCTACACGAGGACCTGTCCAAAATAAACAATCAAACAAACCAAAACATTCCTGTCCTGTTCAAAGGAAAATGAAGGGAAACTACAAGGTTCCTTCCTAAGGAGGAGTGTAATCCAATCTGGAGCCAGTGATGATCTCTCTGGATGCTGTGTGAGAATGGATTAAATGAGAGGGATGGTGGGCAGGACCAGAAGGAGCGGGACTTCTGGGAGGTGGTCACAACAGTGCTGATAACACCTGAACCATGCAGGATCCAGAAAAGGGTTAAGGGGACACCAGAAATGTCAGCAGCATTGACTCGACCGGTCTCCACTTGGCTGAACCATGAAGGTTGGTCAGGAATCGTGAACAGGGGCAGGCTGAGGCAGCAACACTGAGTGATGGTGCTGGCTGTGCAGCCGCAGACGTGCTGGCTATGCTGGAGCTGCGACGGGATGGAGCAGAAGGAAGTGATGAGTTCAACCTGAACATTCTGTTGGACAAACAACAATACAACGCCATATGGCTCATATGAGAATTAACCAAGAGAACGTGTTAGTTGTGGCACTCCAGGGATACGCAATAAAACGTGGTTTCCCTTACTGTGTGCCAAACCATTTTGTTTTCTGGGATCCCTGCTTTCTCGTTTCTGTGAGTTCAGATTCTACTCCTACTGCAACTCTCGTCTCAAAGGCATCGTTCCCTCCAGTCCCTTCCCTCGCTGGGAATCCACTTTATGGATGGTGTCACATTGGTTCTTAGCTTTGGATGTTTAATAAATGGCGGGATTCATGCCAATTGATCCCTAATCTTCACATTGTCATCTAGCAGCCAACAATTAAACAAAAAAAAGTTATTTACACAACACATAACTCTATACCGTATATGGCATATAACAGTCTACAATGGCACTCACATAAAGATTCAGAGAGCTGAGGCTTTTATTACTGGAAAAAGTATGTATATTTGACTAGACTCCCTCTCCTGAGGCAACAGAGAACAAAGAATAGGTTTCAAAACGAAGCTGATTTGATAAATAGGACCTTTGTTTCCTAACTATGTTACTTTAAAGACTTTAATATTTATGAACCAATCCTTTACCTAGAAACTAACATTGAAAAGACCAGACTCTTGAGGTGATCGTGAGACTAGATGCATTGCAACAAATTTTCAGTGTAGTGTCTGGCATTCGGTCAATAAATTCTGGGTGCAGCGATACAGGGCAGAGGATCCATGTTTACCAACTAGCGCATGAGGCCCTGGGTTTGACCTTCAGTCTCTCAGTCTCTCTGCCTCTCTGTCTCTGCCTCTCTGTCTCTCTCTGTCTCTCTGTCACTGTCTCTCTCTGTCTCTCTGTCTCTGTCTCTCTCTGTCTGTCACTGTCTCTCTCTGTCTCTCTGTCTCTTTCTGTCTCTCTGTTACTGTCTCTCTCTGTCTCTCTGTCTCTGTCTCTCTCTGTCTCTCTGTCTCTGTCTCTCTCTGTCTCTCTGTCTCTGTCTCTCTCTGTCTCTCTCTGTCTCTGTCTCTGTCTCTCTCTCTCTCTCTCTCTCTCTCTCTCTCTCTCTCTCGGTCTCTCTCTCTCTCACACACACACACACACACACTTCTGCCCCCAATCATTCTCACTGGTATCATTCTCTGAGGACCAAGAAAGAATGAAGGGCTAGGTCCCTACATAACGAGAAAACAATATTCGTGTTTCTTGTTGTTGTTCTTGTTGTTATTGTTGTTTTCTAAAAGATATCCATTTGGCAAATGCCTGGGCATGCTTGCTAGTCAGGCTAGTCAGACTGCACGTTTTCGTCCCATGGTCTCTGTTCAGTTCACATTACAGAGCGCCCTGTGCTTCTCGCGGCTTTATTGGCCCTGCAAATTTGTTTGCGAACAGTAAACAAGACCCCCCCCCCCTCCTCTGACCAGAGCATAACAGAAACCATTAGTAGAACGCTGAACTGCCCGTTGTCTAAAGGACCTTACGAAAATGGAAGGTAGTGAAGCAGAGAGCAGCAGAAATATTGACTGAGTTCAATCGCAGCGCCCAGGGTACCTCCCTGTCTGATCAGGACTCAAAAGAAACAGCAAAGCACATCAAATTGGATGTTTGGAAACACGAAGGCTCGGTGGCGAAGGGTGGCTTGAAAACGCTTGCATGGCGGGATGAAAGGACTCTTGTCGTTAATGTCCAGTTAGGCTTTGGATCTCCCAGGATCTATCACATTATCAAAGCCAATGTGGCAGCCGATGATAGCATAAATCAGTTTATGTTACACTGTACTAAGCAGTAAGTGTTAGTGGGAAAAGGCTCAGAGTGAAAACGGAAAGGCTGGCCACGAAAGCAAGGCCGCAGCATGGCGCATCGTGGACACACAGTTCCCCGTGTGACCCCAAGAAGCAGACTGGGTGGTTTTCCATGCAGAATATCGCTGAGGTAGAAAGAGACTCCTGGCGTGCCCCAAGTCCTCTCTGGGAAAGAAAGGCATAAATCTGGGACTAGGCAGCTCCCTTTCTAGAGGGTCGACACCCTCCTGCCTTCGCTGTCATCGAAACGGCCGTGACACCAAAACTTCAGAGAAGAAAGTCATAGGCGTCATCGCCGTCACCAGCGAGTGGAGTAGTGGTGTAGACACCGAACTCTGACATCGGTTTTGCCCATCCAGTTTCAAAGTCCCTCCTTCTCCTGAGCACGTTGTACAAAGCTGGTGCCTCTCCCTGGGGTTCTGCTCTTGGGAATAACGCAGAACATTTAACACTGGTTTTGCTGAAACAACCAGACCACCCTGCCTGTAGCTCCAAATCCCCTCGTTCTGGACGCGCTCCTTATGCAAATCTCCTCTGGGGTCCCAGCATGCCTTGCGGCTGAGCCCTCACGCTACAGGATTCTGGAAGGCATTTTCTGAAGGTCCAGAGCTCTCTTCTAAGGCAACACTAGAAGGAATAGTATTGGAAGCTCTCACCAGATCCTTTCTTGGGTGCTGTTTTTCTATGGCCATGAGGAATAAGACTCATCCAGCCACAACTGATAATATGTCAATAGACTAACTCTAAACATCGCACCCATGTCTGAGGTTTTAGAAAATTAGTTTCGGGAATCTGAAAGTCAGGTGTCAGTTCTCTCCCTGCTGCCTGTGTAACAAGATGTAGAGCTCTCAGTTCCTTCCCCAGCACCGTGTCTGCCTGCATGCTAAATCCCTTAAACTGTAAGCCAGCCCCAATTAACTGTTTCCCTTTATAAGGGTTGCTGTGGTCACGGTGTCTCTTCACAGCAATAGGGACCCTAATTAAGACACCCTTCAAATATGCAAGGTAGCCTCATCGGGGTGACACTTTATTGGGGTGCCTAGCCTTCAGAACTGGGAGGGTAAGCCGTCATCCTGGTAGATTACCCAGTCTTGGGTACAAGAAAACACAGAAGGAACAGACACTGGGCATTAGCAATCATTCTCTCATAGACTTAGAATGTGGCCAAGGTGGTTGAGGGGGTGCTGGGGTTAAGGGCCCCCCTGTAATTATGCCCATCTTGACTCTGGGTTCTGTACAAAAGAACCAGAGGATCAGTGGATCTTCAGCCCTACCCAGGCTCCAGCTCCCAGGATCAGGAGCTTCGTCAAGGCTTTCAGAGTTGAGTGCTCTGTGGACATAGGTATCTGTGAAGCCGGGTAAGCAACCCTGCCCTGCAGATGGTCACTCTAGGAGGCCCTGGAATAGCCCATTGTATTGACAATTTAATTGACAGAATGTCGACAGTTCAGCTAGCTGACATCTTTAAGCTTCTCTCACGGTAAAGGGATCACAACTTTGGGAAGGGATGTGAATGTGAGAGAAGAGACAGCCTGACTGCCCGCACCTCCCATCCTCCCCCGCAGGTGTGTGTTCATGAGAGCCCAGCACTCCCAAAGCTAACGTCCAGAGACCGAATGCTTGCTCTAAGGCAAGGAAATAACAAACAAATGTTGCTTTCCTCTACACATCTAAAACTTTTAATGAAGTTCCTTCTTGCTACCTCCTCTGACCTAGAATAATGGAATCGTTAAGTTAGCAAGATACCAGAAACAGAATTCGAAACCTTCTTTGCAGTAAGAGACTCTCCACAAAGTTGGATAGACAGAGATCAGAGTCAATCCCAGCCTCTCTGCCCACTCTTCTGTGCTTGATACATGAGCCTGCTTGAAGTCTAGCTTGAACATGACTGAATACAGATGAAGATTCACGCTGAAGGGTCCAAACATTATTTTCCAATCAATAAGAATTTGTGAAGTCTCACTTATGGCTGCGTTGTGATATTTTTTGTCCCTTTCCCCGCCCCCATAACACACTGGTCTCTGTGAGCCTCTTCTTCCATTAAAAGTAATAAAAACCTAAAATTAAATATAGCAACTATGTTGATATAATGACTAATATTTATATAGGTCTGGTGACCCATACTTGCAATCCCAGCACATGGGAAGCTGAATCAAAAGGATGTCCGTGAATTTAAGGACACCTTGGACTATAAAGTGAGCATTTGGCTCAAAACAGTAGGACCACTTTCCTACACATAGAAAGATTAATATTAAATATGAAAATATTTTCTTTGACAAAATGTTTGAGGATTTTCCCTCTTCGGTTTCAAAAGAAATTTATGGTGTTTCCTAAAACCCCTAAAATTCTCTTATCCATGCTGACTAATAAGTCTGTCTTTTACTACCAAGAGCGTCCCTGGAAATAAGGCTAAGTGTGCAGGATGATTCTCCCACCACCCAACACACAAGATAATTAGTGGGGGAAGGAACAGAATGACTTTGCTCTGTGAATAGTGGATCTTCTTCAGGCTTATTGAAGACTGGCATTTACTAAACAAAACTGCCACCGTCTCTCCTCTGAGGAAATCCAGATACAAATATTTCAGTTGACTCACAACTACCTTCTTTTGCTCCACCTTTCTAGCAACAACCAACCAATTTTCCGGGCTAAGATAATAAACCCATCTTGAGTGTGGTAATACCTTCCCTTTCTCCATCATCAGTTAAGTGGCTGGTGTCATTTGTCTTTTGCTAGAAGCCATTGCTAGAAGCCATTGCTAGAAGCCATTGCTAGAAGCCATTGCTGTTAAATATTCTCACCATCATTTCCTTTAGCAGAGCTTAAAGGATATAAAATATGTAAGTGGCAAAGCATGACAGAGCATTTATTACTCAAAACCATCCGGCGCTCTCTCCTGGTGTGAGACAAGATGCTGAAGGCGTTTGTCTCCTGCTCCCGCCGAACAGGAGTGCAGATGCTAAATGCTGCCTCCCTGGGAAATGGTTTTATTACTAGCATTGGTCTTAAAAACAATTACCAGATAGAAAAGCATCAACAGAGATGATGGCTGTGAAAATAGACTACACCCTGACAGCGCCAAGGCTCTGGCTCTGTCCTCTGATGATTGAGGTTGTGGTCTCTCCATATCAGCGGAAAACATGCTTGAATGAGGTCCTTTTAAGTAAAACAAATTGTGAGCCGGGAAATCCATCCATTCCCACTTTTCAATGGAGAAAGAAACCAATATTTAACACACGCACGCACGCACGCACGCACGCACGCACGCACGCACGCACACACGGCAAGCTTTTAATGGAAGAGCCGTGAGTACAACCTGATTACTTTGAGGACAGTAACCGATCAAAGCAAATCTCACTCTGCACTGAGAAATTACAAAGAGTGTATATTCTGTAACGCATTCTTTCCAGATTTTTCGAGAATTCTAATTATCTTGAGGGTCTTATGCCCACTAGGAGCCTTTTCTAAGCAATTAAGGCGCAGCAGAAGAACTACGTTATTCCATCCTCAGACCCTTTAATGTGTCAATTCATGAATATTACATTTTGGCAAACATAAATAATTTGCTTATAGAGACCTAGACGGTGGCCATCCGTCATGAGTAAATATGGAAATCTACACAATTATGCATCATTTGCATAAATGAGCTAAAGGAGTCCGTGGCTGAACAGAACTACAAAGACTTGTACTTTCCTTTTTTTAATGATTTTTTTTTTATGTGCAATGGTGTTTTGCTTGCGTGTATGTGTGGGTGAGGTTGTCAGATTCCCTGGAACTGGAGTTACAGCCAGTTGTGAGGTACCACGTGACTGCTTAACGTTGAACCCAGGTCCTCCGAAAGAACAGTCAACTCTTTCCATCTCTCCAGCCTATCAAATCTTTGTAGTTTTGAATGGGGCGCCATCACGTCCTTAAGAGCCGGCCTATGCTTAAAGGAACTTGGTTCTCTTGAGTGGTGTGTTACCCATGGCAGCTGCTCACAGACCCAGAGAAACTTGAAATGATTGCTTCCCGCTATTCTCTCTTGGCCCCTTTCTCTTCAGTAGAACGGTAACTCGTCTCTTCTCTAAGACGAAACTTTGCTTGATGTGATGTAAAGTCTAAGCGCTAGGATACAGAGCTCAAATCCCTTGCTACTGGTCTGTGCTTGTTAATTTTCAGGGCAGAGAGCAAGGCCAGGGTCTTATGCATGTTTGGTAAGTGTCCTACCTCGGCACCAGCCCTTTCTTATTGTTTGAAAGTGTCTCTCAGAGATGCTCACAGCTATCTTGTAGGTCGTATAAGATTAATTCTTTTAAAAATAAGCTACCAGGCTAGGGAGATGGCTCGGAGGTTAAGAGCACTGGCTGCTCTTCCATAGTGCCCACATGGCAGGCAGCTCATAACTGTCTGTGACTCCAGTCCTAGGAGACTGGGCATCTCCATACAGACATACATGCAGGCAAAACACCAATGCACATGAAAATAAAATTAATAAATCATTTTTTAAAAGTAAACTGTGAGGCTGGAGAGATGGCTCAGTGGTTAAGCACACTGGCTGCTCTTCCAGAGGTCCTGAGTTCGATTCCCAGCACCCACATGGTGGCTCACAACCATCGGTTAAAAACTCCAGTTCTATAGGATCTGAAGCCTCCTCCTGAGTAGAATGGGAGTGTATAACAAGGCAGTAACTCGTGTCCTGACAGAAGATTCCAGAGAAACACCAAATCCTGCCATCTGCTGTGCTCTCTGTGAGAGCCCCCACTGGCCGAGATTGTGTAGATACTCAGAAGCTTGGGTCTAGCCAGGATGTATGCTCCAGCCCTAAGTGTTGCCAAATCCCAAATGCTTAAAATAACTGACCCTGGCCACCTCTCTGAGAGACTTGGAGGTGCATTGTAAAGAAAGGCTCTGCTCTGTCATCACTGGAGATGACATCAAGAGAAAACAAAACAAAACCAGGTTTGCCCCTCCCCCCCTGAATTCGACCCCTGCATATATGTTAAGAAATCTCTTATTTTCTGTAATGCTATTCAGGTGGTTATGCAAACAAGTGCTAAACGCTGGCTTTCCAACTGCTAAAAAGATACACAGAAAAAGGTCTGGAGAGCCGGGTTGGAGGTTAAGAGGACTTGGTGCTCTTCCAAAGAGGCAGAATTAGGCTCCAATCGCCCATGTCAAGCAGCTCAGAACTGCCCAAAATTCCAGCCCAGGAAGGCTTGACGGCCTCTGCTGACCTCCTTGGAAATTGCACACATGTGTCATACAAAGACACACATTCAGATAAGTAATAACAATAACAATAATAATAATAATAATAGTAATTTAAAAATACATAGAAGAAATAATGTGTGTAAAATTAGTGTTAATAACTCTGTCCACTTGGTATTTCATAAGAATGTTTCCTAATTGTTGTTTTTACTAAACATCAAGTACCAATTATAGTTTGGATACCTCCGATACAGATGCACCCATGTAAATGGGACATAAAGAATAATTCTTCTTCTCCGCGGAAGACATGGAGGTTTGTGCCGCGTGGTCTCAGCTGAGCCGCTTCTATGCTCCGAAGAGCTTTCTTCCCCTAAACAGTGTAAGGTTCCCACCGACCACACAATGGATTTATGGGAAACATGAAAAGCAGACGTGAAAGTGGCACATTCCTGTTTTATTGGCGATCTGGAGCAGGGCATGATGCTGTGCAGTATCATATATGTGATCGCTCACCTGCTGGCTCACACACTGGTCCTCTGATGCTGATGGGAATGGGCACAACAGGCAGCTCCACAAGGACAGCAGCCCCTGCTGGCTTCCTTTAGTTCTTCTGACCCAGGAGCTGTGGCAAACTGCCTTAGCTTCACTGAGGTTGGATGCATGGGACACAACACGCGCTCTCATTAATTTTCATAGGGCTATTCTAGTCTAAATCTGAATTTGCCTTCTCATCTGCCATCTCCAACTGCCTGCTCTGAAGAGAGACACAGTGATCCGACATGGGTTGCTTAACCGCCTAACTACTCCATTCAATAAAGCATGCATGTCCTAGGGGCTTGCCCAGAAGTTCTTAGCCAAATGATATTTGAGTTGAGGGTCTGCAGAGAAGAACAGGAGTTCCACAGTACGGGAAACAGAAGAAAGACTTGAGGGAATTGAGAACAGCAGACACAGAGGTCAAAAGACATGTAAGAGTTTATGTATTGAGAATACAGTGAACATCAAGTTTGTTGGAGAGGGTCCTACGGAGATGAAACTGTAAGGGGACTGGGATAGCACTTAAGGGCCAAGCAGACCACGCTAAGTTTGAACGAAGTCCCGTTAGCAATCAGAATCCACAGGAAGATACTAAGTAGATGTTGCATGGGGAGGGTGTGTGTGTGTGTGTGTGTGTGTGTGTGTGTGTGTGTGTGTGCGTGTGTGTGTGATGTGAATATGTAAAATGATGTGATTTCTCTTTTAAAAGTAAATCTGGCAGCTGTGTGGAGAATGCAATTAGAAGACTAGACGAGCCCATAGTCAGGGAGTTTGGCAAGGCGCCCAATAGAATGTCAATTAGCAAAAGATAAAAGATGTTGGAAGTTGGGAACATTCACCTGTCCTGTAGGATCCATAACCTCACTTCGGACATGAATTCAAACAGCGTACAGGTGATGGAGGACCATCACTCTGAAACTGTTCTCTTTTTGTTTGTATTTAAACCACACTGACTCTGAGTACCAGTTAGGAATCCTTACAGTTGAGAAAAATAAAAGTTGAGAAAACTGACTCTAGGTCAGACTTGGTGGCCTACATCTGTAAACCCCATAATGGCAACCGGGAGGCTGAGGCAGAGGAATTGTGAGTTCCACATCAGCCTGATCTACATAGTGATAGCCTAGTACAAGGACGGAACAAAAAGGACAGGAAAGAACGAAAAGGGGATAGGAAAACTAAGTGACTGTAATTGGCCTACACTTGCTGGTAAGTTCAGGATTTGGAGAGATCTTCATGGCTGGTTTGCCTTACAGGCTCAACCATGTCCTCAAAACTTGAGAGTCTTTGTTTATTTTGGTCTCCCTGATCTGCCTTCCAAGAAAACATTTTAAAAATATGCAAGAAACACTATAGGGAGCAGACATCCTTGTGCATGCATGCATGTTTGTATGTTTGCAGGGGCATGTGATTGCATGTTTATATGTGTTTGTAAGTGTGGGTGCAGGTGCATGCATATGCACATGTATAACATATATTTAATAGGGCATGCAGGTACATGTGTATGTATGTGTGTAATAAATGTAACCTAGTGGGGGGCGTGTGTGTGCATGTATCCATGTATGTAACATGTACTTATTAGTACATGTATGTGTGTACTTTATGGACTTGTTAGTATGTGTATGCACACATGTGTGTATAGGTACACATGTATGCATATATGTAGGCAGGACAATGGTTGATGCTAGGTGTCTAGGTATCTTCCTTCAATCACTCTCTACCTTTATTTTATTTTTTTATTTTATTTTATTTTATTATATTGAGACAGGACCTCTCAGTAAATCTGAAGCTCATAGATTTTGCTACTTGGCTGGTGTTGTGGTTTGACTATGCGTGGCCCAAGGAGTGGCACTATTTGGAGGTGTGGACTTTTGGGGTAGGTGTGTCACTGTGGGCATGGGCTTTAAGACCCTCATCCTAGCTGCCTAAAAGTCAGTCTTCTCCTAGTAGCCTTCAGATGAAAATGTGAAACTCTTAGCTCCTCCTGCACCGTGCCTGCCTGGGCACTGCCATGCTCCCACCTTGATGATAATGGACTGAACCGCTCAACCTGTAAGCCAGCCCCAACTAAATATTGTCGTTATAAGAGTTGCTTTGGTCATGGTGTCTGTTCACAGCAGTAAAACCCTAACTAAGGCAGCTGGCAACTGGGTTTCAGGTATCTGCCTGTCTCAGCCTCTGCCTCTGCCTTCCCACCAGTGCTGGGGTAAAATGTCTGTGCTCAGTCTTTGTTTGTTTGGATGGTGTTGTTTGTTTGTTTGAGGGCTTCTCTGTGTAGCCTTGGCTGTCCTGGAACTCACTCTGTTGACCGGGTGATTGGCCTGCTTCCACCTCCAGAGCACTGAGATTAGACGCATGCACCACCACCTGAGCGGTACTCAGCTTTGTACATGGGTTCTGGGATGCCAGCTCGGGTCTTCATGCTTGCCCAGCAAGTACTTCATTGACTGAGCCATCATGCCATCCCCTCAAATTCTATTTTAGTTAATTTATTGATGCTTAGCTGTGTCTTCTTGCACTATTATTGACAATTGCTACAGTGATTACATTTTACTAGACACATCTAACTGCCGACTCTGGAGGGTTCTAACTTTACCACTGTACATAAAATGTAGATGCTTTGAAATTATAGTTCTCTTTATCTTGCTAACCCCCAATCTCTATCTTTTATTCTATAGTTAGTCGCTTTATCTTAGCATTTGCCCTTACTGTTTTGATAATCCAATAGTTTCGATCTGTGTCCATGCTGTCTCTGTGTGTGCATTAGTGAATCTCTACCTATCCCTGTGATAGTTCCCTCCCCATCCATCTTCAAGTTTGTTGTTTTCATTATCCTTCAAGCCTACCCAGCATCTTTGGTTTAGATGTAGTAGTGCTCTACTCTAGAAGTTTCACTTAACTTTAGACAAGTGCATCCTATTTTCTTGAGTTTTTCCATCTCCTCTGTTAGACACATAACTTATTATACCTAGCTGTTGTAGCTCCTTGCCTGAGAATTCCAACATGGAGGTCCCCAGGGGTGGGTTTCCATTGCCTCTGCCTTTTTTTTTCTTAAGATTGCATTGGTTGTGTGTTGTTGTTTATTTGTCTTTTCATATGTGATGATATTTCCATTATTTTTGGACATATTACATGTTATATTGTAGAGGCTTTTAATTGTTTGGTAAATTTATTCTTTCTGTTTTGACATTATTTTGTTTTGGGGGTTCCTTTTGCATAAATCTTGCAGACCTTTAATGTTTTGGAATAACAGATGCACAAGAAATATAGAATTTGGTTTGAAATTGACTCAATCAGAATAAGTTCTAATTTTGAACAGAATTGTGTTTTTCTTCCCAACTCTTATTCTATTAGCATATATTATTTATTTTTTCTTTTCTTTTTTTCGGGGCTGGGGATTGAACCCAGGACCTTGCACTTCCTAGGCAAGCGCTCTACCACTGAGCCAAATCCCCAACCCCAGCATATATTATTTTAATGCTATTTTTACTGTTAGCATTTTTGTCTTATCCCATTAAATGTATTTTTAATCATTCCATTTGTTTACATCTCAAATGATATTCCACTTCCCGGTTACGCCTCCACCACAACTTCCCATCCCACATCTACCCTCTATCCTCCCCTTTGCCTGTATGAGAGTGCTCCCCCACCCACACTCTCCTGCCCCACTGCTCCAGCATCCTCTATCTAGGGTGTCAAGCCTCTCTGGGACCAAGGGCCTCCCCTCCAGTTGCTGACAGGCAAGGCCATCCTCTGCTACATATGTATCTGGAGCCATGGATTTCTCTAGGTACACTCCTTGACTAGTGGTATAGACTCTGGGAGAACTGGGTGGTCAGGCCAGCCTATGTTGTTCTTCCAATGGGGCTGCAATCCCCCTCTGCTCCTCCAGTGCCTTTCCCAGGCCCCCTACCATGTTCCTTGAGCTCAGTCTGATGGTTGGCTCCAAGCATCCACATTTGCATTGGTCAGTTGCTGGCCAAACTTCCTCAGGAACTGCCACACTAGGTTTCTGTCAACAAGTGCCTCTTGACCACAGCAACAGTGTTGGGTTTGGTGTCTGCAAACATGATGGATCCCCAGGTGGGGCCGTCCCTGGTTGGCCCTTCTTTAAGTCTCTGTTCATATTCTGTCCCTGTTCTTCCTTTGGACAGGAACATTTCTGGGTTAAAAACTTTGAGATGGGTGGGTGGCCCCATCCCTTGACCAGGAGCCATGCCTATCTACTAGAGGTGGTCTCAGTAGGTTCTATCTCCCCCTTCTCTGTGCATTTTGGATAAAGTCATCCAGTTGGATGCTGGGAGCCTCACATTTCCCTGGTGTCTGGGACCCCCTGGTGACTATCACCAATTCCTCATTCTCCCTGCTACATATTTTTGCTCAATTTCCTGACCCTCTGTACCTCTCTCACATCTCTTCCAGATTCTGATGCTGCCACCCTTATTTCTTTCCTCTCCTTTCTCCCTCCCAGGTCCCCCTATCCCTCCACCTACCACAATCGTCCTGTTCCCCCCTCAATGCAGGACTGAGGCATCCACACCCTGGTCTTCCTTCCTTCTATGCTCCATAGGGTCTGAAGGTTGTATCACGGGCATTGTGAACTTTCGGGCTAATATCCACTTATCAGTGAATGCATTCCATGTGTGTTCTCTTGTATCTGGGTTACCTCACTCAGGGTGATATTTTCTAGTTCCATCCATTTGCTTGTGAATTTCATGAAGTCATTATTTTTAATCGCTGCATAGTACTCCATTGTATATATGTAGCACATTTCCGTATCCATTCATTCTTCAGTTGAGGGACATCTGGGTTATTTCCAGCTTCTGGCAATTATAAATAAGGCTTCTAATGAACATAGAGGAGCATGTGTCCCTGTTATACATTGGAGCATCTTATATGCTCAGGAATGATATAGCTGGGTCCTCAGGGAGAACTATTTCCAATTTTCTGAGGAACCTCCAGACTGATTTCCAGAGTGGTTTTAAGAGCTTGCAATCCCATCAGCAATGAAGGAGTGTTCCTCTTTCTCCACATCCTCCTCAACATCTGCTGTCACCTGAGTTTTTGATCTTAGCCATTCTGACTGCTGAGAGGTGGAATCTCAGGGTTGTTTTGATTTGCATTTCCCTGATAAATAAGGATGTTGGACATTTCTTTAGGTTCTTCTCAGCCATTCGAGTCTCCATGGTTGAGAACTCTTTACTTAGCTTTGTACTCCACTTTTAATCGGGTTATTTGGTTCTCTGGAGTCTACCTTCTTGAGTTCTTTGTATATTTTGGATATTAGTCCTCTATCAGATGAAGAGTTGGTGAATAATCTTTTTCCAATTGGTGAGTTTCAGTTTTGTCTTATTGACAGTGTCCTTCGCCTTACAGAAGCTTTGCAATTTTATGAGGTCCCATTTGTCAATTCTTGATCTTAAAACATAAGTTATTGGTGCTCTGTTCAGGAAGTTTTCCCCTGTGCCCAAGTATGTGAGGCTCTTCCCCACTTTTTCTTCTATCAGATTCAGCACATCTGGTTTTATGTGGAGGTCCTTGATCTACTTGGACTTGAGCTTTGCACAAGGAGATAAGAATGGATCAATTTGCATTCTTCTGCATGCAGACTGCAGGTTGAACCAGCACCAGTTGTTGAAAATGACATCCTTTTTTTCATTGGATGGCATTAGCTTCTTTGTCAAAGATCAAATGACCGTAGGTGTGTGGATTCATTTCTGGGTCTTCAATTCTATTCCATTGATCTACCTGCCTCTTTCTGTACCAACACCATAAGGTTTTTAGCACTATTTAGTACTATAGTTTGAGGTCAGGGATGGTGATTCCCCCAGAAGTTCTGTTATTGTTGAGGATAGTTTTCACTATCCTGGGTTCTTTGTTATTCTAAACGAATTTGCAAATTGTTCTAACTCTATGAAGAATTGAGTTGGAATTTTGACAGGGATTGCATTGAATCTGTAGTTTGCTTTTGGTAAGATGGCCATTTTCACTATATTAATCCTGCCAATCCATCAGCATGGGAGATCTTTCCATCTTCTGAGATCTTTGATTTCTTTATTCAGGGACTTGAAGTTCTTGTCCTATAGATCTTTCACTTGCTTGGTTAGAGTCACACCAAGATATTTTCTATTATTTGTGACTGGTCTTTGATACTGTTTTAACTGAAAACGTTTTTAATTTCATCTTCAGATTTTTCCCAAAGTGTTTAAAATGCAACAGACTCCAGTCTTTCACCATTGACTATAGTGTTGTTTGTAGATGTCAGATAGATGCCCTTCATCAGATTGAGAAAGTTAGAGACTCTTTTAGAACAGCAGGCATCAGGAAGGGGCCAGGATTAAACAACAAAGCTGAGCGATGCTACAGGGAACGTAGAACACTATTCTTCATAGGAGTTGGTGGAGATGGTGGTTAACAACGAAGCAGTAAAATGGATGGGGATGAGGCAGCATCTAGCATCCCACACCTGATGAGGAGACAGTCAACAGCTGCCGGTGACACTTTCTGATGACCCCAGGAAGTTAATGAGTGGGGTGTACAGAGGAGACAGTCAGCAGAGAGAGGCTGGCTTACTTCGAAGGGTTGGTTCTCAGCTCTAAAAATGGCTTTTGAAAATAGTCGATCTAGTTACCAGAACCTATCACATATCTAATGATGGCTTGAAAAATCCCTTTTATAAAAAGCTAAGTATTTAATCCAGTACTTGTTACAAAATATACCCAGTTGCTTTAAATATGTTGCCTAGGTCTAGGAGATGGTAGAGTTGCTTGCCACCCCGATAGCCTCAGCTCAATCGCCAGGGCCCAGACAATTGAAGGCAAGAACTCACTCTGTCAAGCTGTTCTCTGGCCACCACACACATAATAAAATAAGTGAGCACGGCTGGGTACGGTGGTGCACATCCTTTAGTCTCAGTGCTCAGGAGGCAGAGGTAAGTGGATCTTTGTGAGTTTGAGGCCAGCCTGATCTACAAAGTGAGTTCCAGGATAGCGATGGCTATGTAGAGAGACCCTGTCTCAAAAAACCAAGTAAATATTTAAAAAATAAACAAGCATAATGTGAAAGTTAAAAAGAAAACGTATTACCTAAAATCTTTCAGGAACAAAGGGGGATATAAGTAAACAAAAAACAAATGCATGTTGATCTAAATAGGCGAAGGATGTCGCACAGGAGATAATCGCTGTTTTTAAAGAGCAGCCGGATAGTGTTTCTCACAAGGGAATCTCTGGGATGCAAAGTGTTTCTTCCATTCGTCTGCTAAGTCATTGGCCAAAGAGTTGAGATTTCCAAGTCATTTAGTCTAATCTCTTACCTAAAGCCTCTGACATGCCTTAACGATAAGCAATGAAAGTAGTCGTCGTGTCTAGCCTATCTGTGGTACTCACCTCGTGCTTCATAAGATTCACTCCTCCTGATCACTTCACCACCAGGTACTATCACATGCCCATTCTACAGATGAGGAAGGCTGCAAACAGGAACGTGGACATCTACCCGACCTCTTGCCTTGCAGTTCCTCTCTGGAAAAGGCATACCTTGTGAAGGTTAACTCTATGGTTTTCCTCTGGGACAACTCCCACCTATTTTACTTCGATCTGAGCTGTTTCCTCTCCCCAAATGTCAGGAATCCCCACCAAAGCCTCAGCATGTCCTTTTAGTCCCTTACCCTTCCTATGTGAAAGCGAAGTTCCCCAGAAAGCATCCCTTGGCCTTACTCTAAAGGTTATTGCCTGTATCATAAATTTGTTTTTATCCTTTGTGTCCATAAAGGCCCCAGTTACCACATTGCTTCTTCCTAGGGATCTGGAACTCTGTGCCGATAATAATTCAAGTTTCTTTAACAAGTAGGCAGTGGTTGTGTTGTCCAGGGGACATCGTTCAATAAACAGGCTGTGTCTCAAACCTCCCCGATCTCCACTTATCTCTGAAACTAATTACCTTGCTAACTGCAGAGGCTGTGTAGCCATGCTAATTAGCTGTGGGATGGCAGCAATCCTCTGCTCTCAGGAGAGAGTCCACAGTGTGGAGACAGAAATGGCAGCTCTGGAAGCAAGGTCTGCGCTTCTTTGAGACCAAGCCCGAGAAATTGTCTAAATAGCATTTAGCAGGGAGATGGACTTGGATGCAGATTCCTCCTAGTGCTGAGCACGGCCATTAATTAAGTTTCAGAGAAATAAGGAGAAACAGAGACAGGGAGGGTACCCCATTAACATTTTACCCCTTTTTCTGAATAGCAATGTGTATGCTAATTCCCTGCCCAGTCCTTCTATTAACCATAGTCTCTAAGGGGAACTTGGCCAAAGCAGATTAGCCAACAGGATCCCTAATGACAACATTTTCCTCCATAAATCATGCTAAAGACAGTGCTGTTTATCTGTTCAACTTTAACATTTTCTAGTGAAGGAGCATCATGGAGGCCATCAAGTTTTCCTCACAGAAAAGATCCAGGACCAAGGTTCTTGGTTTTCTGCCAACCGAGGTCAGTACTGGGATTTTTTTTTTAACTTTCCCATTCGGTTAGTTATAACATTGCCCTTGGAAGGAGCTCTTTTACAAAAGACCTATCAGGGAAGGGACAAGCTATCTCCAAGTAGGAGTTGAAAGATCACCAACATTTTCATGAATGGTGAGCAGCAATGTGTTCTATGGATTTCAAGCCTTTCCACGAGAAAGGCTTCAAGAAGTAGTCTGGAAGCTTCTGGTAGCTTCTGGTTGCTGTAACTGTACCAACCCCATAATACTACCTCCCGCCCATAATAACCTCCAAGCCTTCATTGTGAATTAGCACCCTTCTGCACTGCCCCGTTCCTCTGTGATCAATGGAGAGTGGTGGCTGGACAGATGGGACAAGGACAAGTCATATAGAGGAGCCCCTGTGTGAGTTTGAAGCCAGCCTGGTCTACATAGTGAATTCCAGAACAGCCAGGGAGGGCTGTTACACGGAGAAAGCCTGTATCAATAAATTAATTAATTGGTTGATTGATTGATTGATTTTTAATAGGCTCCCTAGAGCCCTTAGTTCTCAGCCTACAGCACTACCAAGAAGTCCTGGAAACTTCAGGAGATATGATTTGGTATAGAGGAAGAAAATTAGATCATTGAGGGCATGTCCTGGAGGGGATATCAGTACACTGGGCTCTACTTTTCCTTTCTCTTTTGTTTCTGGCTTCCTTAAGGTGAGAGCCTTCTCAGCCATGGGCTCCTACCAGGAGAGTGCGGCCTCAGCACAGACCCAAAGCATCAAAGCCAACAGTGCTGGACCTTTCCTCCTTCCATGTTGACTCTCTCTGGTATTTTGTTATAGTTACAGGATCCTGGTTTACAAAGCTCCCCAATCAGTGAGAAGCAAGAGCAGCTGGATGTTTTCCTCAGGAGGTCTTCAAATGTCTTTGTGTTTTACAGCTTCCTGTGGAGGGAGGTTCTCAGGGAAATGCAATGCACGAAAGGAAACCTCTCAGGGCCAGAGAAGCTGGAGCCTGAATGTGATGGCTGGCAAGCATAGCCTTGAGTATATGAGTTACCATGCGGCATCCACAAAGCACTTCATCATCAGCACACACTCCAGTACATGAAGTACAGAACGTTCTAAAGCTAATGGGAAGAGCAGCCAATTTCCTGACCGTTCATCTCTGGATCCTTTTTTTTTTTCATTCAGTAAGCAGCCAAAACTCACTGCAAAGAAGTGGCTGCAAAGGTCACGCAGGAAGCTCTCGCCATCTTTAAGTAATTTCTTATGCGCAGACGAGGAATGTGTTGGAGCTGGGAGAGGATGTGATGTTTCTCTTCAGTGTCAACCTGAAAGGCATGAGGCCTTTCTCAGCACACTGCTGCTGTCTCCCGCCTGCTCCTCCTCTCTCTCCCCACCTGCGTGCAAGCATCACTCACTTAATTCCAACGTATCACATTACGTAGGCCGTAAGAGCATTCATTATTGATTTGCTGGCTATCGTAGCCGGTGGACTTTGTTACTAAGGTATAATAAGCAGGAAACTGGCCTCTCGTTAGATAATTCCAAGTCTTAGGGATGCATCACTTCTGCGTGAGGATACAAATCTAAGAACAATAAATCCTGAAAGTTAATTGAAGGTGAAATCAAGAACACGTTGCTTCGTATTCAAAATCTGCTCAGGTCTTTTTCAGTAAGGCAGGTGTGAAGACAGCACCTCGTTATGGTAGGGGAAAACCCCAGGAGGCATTCTCTATCCCTGCCTTAAAAACAGAGGAGGGCTAAGACTTAACAGAGCAGGGAAGGAGTCCATTCCTGTACACACAGGGGTTTTGAGAACTTCCGGTGAAAGTTCTGTCCATTGGTTTTGCAGCTATTCAAAAGCACACAGAGCCATCTGCTGCACCTGACGGCCACTCGGGCCAATTTCCTGATGTTGGTAGGGTGGGCACCAAGGCTACCCAACCCTCGCTTAGAAGACAAAAGGTAGAATTGGCGGGGACATTTAAGGTTACTGGATTATAGTTAGCCTCATAGCAGAAGACAGTGGAAACAGCTGTCATTCGATTTCTTCAAAGTGACAACTGACACCAGAGGCTTGTGAGAGAGGCTGGCACTCTGGTGAGCTATAGGTGGAAATAAATTGGGCAGTCAGGAAAGAAAGCATCTGAGGAAAAAGAAGGAATATTTGCAATGGAGCAGATGCTTGAGATCCACAACAGGCAGTCGCAGTTTTCTGTGGCAAAGGAACCCATCCTTAGGTGGATCCTCACCAGACCTCACCTTCCTCATGCTACCTGTGCCTAGACCTGGGCTTGCCCTGCTGGTAATGCCTTCCACAGAGACTGCACTTCCTGAAGCACTGTGAGCACCTGTTATGGACTCTCAGACAAGCTCCCTCACTCTGGGCCCTGTACATGTTCTTCCCAGAGCTAGGACCTTACCTCACCCCTAGGACCCTGACCCTCCAGGATTCATGGCCATTAGCTAGGTACAGTTCTCTCCTTTAGTTTCAGCAATGTTTGCTAACTAACGCCTTGCTATGGTGCAGTCTAATGGTTAGTGTTTAGAAGAACAACTCTGGCCAGGGACTAAACCACTACCCAAAGACTATACATGGACTGACCCATGGCTCCAACTGCATGTGTAGCAGAGGATAGCCTTCTTGGGTACCAATGGGAGGAGAAGCCCTTGGTCCTGCCAAGGTTGGACCCCCAGTGTAAGGGAATGTGGGGGGGCAGGAAAGGGAGGTGGATGGGGAGGAGAAACACCCTTATAGAAGAAGGGGAGGGGGAGGGGATGGGGGCTTATGGACAGGAAACCTGGAAAGGGAATAACATTTGAAATGTAAATAAAAAAATATCCAGAAGAAGAAGAAGAGGAGGAGGGGGAGGAGGAAGAGGAAGAGGAGAGGGAGGAGGAAGGGGGAGGAGGAGATTACTGGTTTCTTAGCAGACATCCTCTCTCTGACTGGATCCTAGGGGTTTCAGACTCCAGGGCTGCATTTATTTGTGAAGCCCCGTTCTTCCTCCTTGAGGCTACATTCTCTCACCAGGTTCTCTTACCTGTCATGCACAATGGCTGCTGTAATATCATCCTGCAGGTGAGCAGATAAATCTGAACCCTAGCATTAGCCAGGGATCAGGTAGAACAGGGCTTCCTTCCATCTGTAAGCAGGGAAGACTTCTCAAATCCTCAGAAAGGATGTCCCATGATGCTCTGCGGTTCCAACGTTCCTGCAAGCTGCAGAAATGTTTTGTGTTTCTATTTCCCAGAAGGTGCCTCAAAGTTTTGGATGAAAAGTCAAAGGCTTTTCAATATCCCGAAGGGGAATTGGATGGGATCAGGTGGTTGTCACAAACTTCTAGCTTCTCTCTGAGCTTGCATCATCCTATCTGTTGGGCTGACATGATCACAGAGTCACTCAGGCAAGAAACACTTGCTGAACAAAAACACCAAGTTCTCGTTCATTTCTCTACCACAAAATTCAAGGAGTACAGGAGAGAGGGAGCAGGATTTTTGTTTCCTGTACCATAGTCTGGTGCTGAATCCAAACCCTCCATTCTACTTAACAAGAGACCAGCATTTCCACTATGGTATGTCTTCATATCACGCTTAACACTGGGGAGTTCACAGAACAGCTCTAGGTGAATTAGGGGGAAAAAAACAAAAACAGAAAATGTTTTCTGGGATTTTCATGCTTTCGCCTGATGGTCAACATAGAAAGCAATTGTTTTATATTACCAAAAATTTTAGTTTTCAAAAATACAGTTTAGCATTTATTTCAGGGCTACAAAGTTTGCAAGATGTGTGTATGGCAGGAATTTTTTCTTCTATTTTACACAGAATTTACTTCTATGTAGCATATAGCACCATTTCCTTAATCATTTATATACTAACTCTTTTACTCACCCAATCATTTATCATCATTATATTATATTAATCATTATATTAATCATCCATCCATATATTCATCCATCCATCCACCCATTCACCCACCCACCAACCCATCCTTTATTTTTTCTGTCTTTAATGACGGCCATCTTTTTTTTCTTTCGGCCAGGGGAGAGCGTGAATGCAATCCCCCACTACCACAAATTATGCAGTCGAGTTTTCCGCAGTTGGGGAAATCGCAGGGGTCAGCACATCCAGAGTGCAATGGATAAGCCTCGCCCTGGGAAAACCACCTTCATGATCATGGTATCTCCCCTGCCGGGTAAGTAGATCCATCTTTTTGTCTTTGTGCTAAAGAAAGAAGTTCCAGATTCAAGGCGGACAGGATAAGAAAACACTTCTATTTCTTCTCCTTGGATCATCCCTTCTGTGTTGCTCAGGACCCAATCAGAGACACAGAAAGCCCAGGAGGTAGCACACAAGAGATTTACTGGGGGAGTAACACACAGAGATTTACCAGACGGAATGTTTTATGTGGCTGTGGGGCAAGCCAGGCAGGTCCAAAATCCCAGAGAGCAGCATCAGGACAAACAGCACTGGCTGAAGTGTTGGGGCTCAGGCAGACTTTTTCCTCCTTGAGGAAGCATCAGCTCCACTCTCAGTCTTGTGGCAGACCAACCGGCCTCTCTAGGGCTCTCTCGCTCGGCTAAAATCAGCAGATTATGGTCTTCAATCGCAGGCAAAAAATGCTTTCATAGCAACTCCTGCCTTAGTGTCTGGACAAGTGACGGGAGCAGAAGTCAGGCCGACACAACACATCAAACGGCTATCACACCATCCACAGGAATCTTCAAGCTCACTGTCTTACTTCTCTGAAACTATTAAGTGCATTCATTCTATTTCAGCCATTCAGACCATAGTCGCCCTTTGGAATACAATTCACATTTTAAGATCCGTGACTGTGGAACACCTCTACCTTTGATCTTTCCTACTCCCTTATCCCTACCAAGAGTTCCTTCATGACTACTCTATTCTGATCTTGGCTCCTGTTACCTGCTCCTCTCCTCATCTAGTCAACCTGAATCACTCTCCACTGCCCTGGCTAGTGATGTCACAATGGGGGCGTGCCCACTGTGACACTTCTTCTTAACCTACCTGTCTTTTAATATCCCTGCTGGGAGGTATCTACAGGGCTCTCTTCTTCCTCTCTCTTTCTCTCTTTTTTTTTTTCTTTTTTTTCGGAGCTGGAGACCGAACCCAGGGCCTTGCGCTTGCTAGGCAAGCGCTCTACCACTGAGCTAAATCCCCAACCCCCTCTCTTTCTCTTGATAACCTAGAAAGTTGTTAAATGAAGTCAAAGACTGGTACCACAATAAATGTGTGTTGTCACTGGAAGCCAGTCTCTCTTGCCTATGCTTGGCACCTAGCTTACACCCTGTAGCTGTTTGTATGATGAATGCTAATCATTTTCAAAAAAAAAAAAACTGCTTGCATGAGACTGTCTGAAGTAGCTCCGGGGAACCTGCCCCCAGTTGTTTCTGATTGGTAAATAAAGATGTCAGCAGCCAATAGCTGGAGAGGACAGACGGGGGCAGGATTTTAGGATTTCCTGGTCTTGGGACCAGGAGAAGGAGTAGATCCACCACGTGAGGAGAGTGTGGAGGAGAGGAGAGACCCAGGCCTGAGAGGAGTGGAGGACAGAGAGGTATGGCTGCTACATGAAGGAGCTGGGAAAGCACGGCCCAGAGGGCTGCCCAACTGAGTCTAGAGCAGCCAAGATAGAACATTAATAAGTAATAACTCAGGATTAACAGCATGGAGGTTAGGCAGTGACCCAGCTATTGTGATGTTTAAGACATATTAAAATATAAAGGCTGAGTATATGTCTATCATAGACCATTGAGGCAGGTGGCGAGCCTGCCGCCGGGATTTATTAATACTTATTTCTACAACTCCCAGTGACTCCTATCCATGTGTCAATCCTGAAGCCTCTTTTCTCCGAGGTGCCCTGGTGTGGGACGGTGTGGTGCCAGGAAGCTTAGTAAGGTCTGAGACCCAGAGACTCAGTGGGTACACACCTGAGACTTCGGTGACTCGTTCCCCCTTGCCAGATTCCTAGCCTGGAACATGCGCCATACTCCTTGTATAAGGAAACGTGACCTGTGGTCACACAGGCCCAGAACAGAGTTCTCCATGCTCATGAGGTACCTACAGGCTCTGAGGCTTTAGCCAATAATCTTCCCTTCCCAGACATTCCTCTCTGAAACGTTTTTTTTTTTTAATCTTGGGTCCACCCTGAGAAGCTGTTGTTAAACAGTTTAGAACCATGGACTGTTTCTTCAAGAATCGCATTGGGGAGCATGGAGGAGGTCTTCAACTACCCACCTGCAGCCTAAATCTCCCACAGAAGGCCTCTCTGAGCTTCCAGTCACAACCGTAGTCAAGCTAAGGACAATCACTGCTGAGGTAAGCCAGGGCTCCCCTTTCCCCTGGCCCTGGGCTAGACAACGTCCTCAGCCTGCAGGGGCCCTGCCCCTGGTCCCAATTCCTTGCAACTCAGTGGAGCCTAGATGTCCAAGAGTTTGGAGGCCTCTGGTGCTGGTCTCCTCTCAGGCTGTGGATCCCCAATACTTCATTCCCTACTTCTCTGTGGAGTTCTTCAACAGCTTGGGGCCTGGAAGCCAGGGAATACCAGCTTCCGCTTTCTCACATCTCTGACTGCTGTCCCACCCCTGAAGAGGTGTCTCTGTGCTTCTCTGAATCTGGCGGTGGCATACGATAAGCACAGTCAAACTCTCCACTCTTTGCCTCCCAAGAGGCCAAGCCCTGAGGCAGGCAGAACTCAGGCTAACACCTTGGCGTTACACAGACTGAGACCACAGGATGTGAGCTTTCTCTTCATTCCCTCCTCTTTCTAAAGGCCCCCGTGTCTTCTCTCTTATACTCTGCTTTCTCTCCACTTACATAACCAATCCCTTCATCCTACCCCCTGAAGCTAACCCCATACTTATATTAACTATCTCACGATTCTGTCTTTAGAGCTCTCCTCTTCCTCCTCCTCCTCCTCTTCTTCCTCCTCTTCTTCCTCTTCTTCCTCCTCCTCCTCCTCTTTTTTTATGTCTTTGAAGTTTTTTCTTCCAGTTTTACATTTCTTTCTGTCTTTAAAACTATAAGCAACATTTTCTGTTCTAAAAAGACGTTCAAGAGAACAGACACCTTCTTCATGTTCCTATTCCCACAGAAGCTCTGTTTTCCTATGAGATATCCTTGGGGACCAATCTACATACTTTTATCAGCCCCTGGTTCCTTGATTCTCCCTGGAAACACACCATTGCCTCGAGTATCATGACCTACAAGTCATCCAACCCAATGGCTTTGTCCTGCTTAGGTTTTTGCCAATTTGACTCAACCTATACTCAAATAGGAAGAGGGACGTCAATTAAGAAAATACCTCAGCTTGCATGGAGTCTGCACGGCCTCACTGGTGTAGTGCCACCCCCTAGGTAGGTAATCCTAGGTGGTATAGGAAAACAGGCTGAGCAAGCCATGGACTGCTGCCTGTGCCCTGGACTACTCCCTGCCCGACCCTACCTACCCTTGGCGTTTGGAGGTGAGGTAGCTTGGAATCAACAACACAGACACTAGGAGCAGACGAGAACCACTGCAGCAAACTCATCGGAATGCTGCCGCAAGCCCCTTTAATACCCTCCACCCGCGTCCCATTGGTCCCGAGAAAGCAGCTCTTCTAAACAGCAGTTCCCGATTGGCTGGCATCGTCTGCATCAGCAATTCTTGGTCTCTCAGGCAGCCCTCGATTAGGTCCTCTTGCAGGAGACACCTTTGCCGCTGCGCAGCCCCAGGCGATTGTGTAAAGGTGGCCGAAGCCTGTTTCTCCTACGATGGAGGGCAAGCCAGTAGGCAGCCTTCGTCCTTGGCCACTGTTTCAGTTCCAGCCTCCAATTTCCTCCCTGAGCTTCTTACCCTGACTTACCATTAGGAGTACGAACTGTAAGGTAGAATAAACCCTTTCCTCTTCAAGTTTCCGTTGGTCGTGGTTTCTCGTACAACAATAGAAAGTGCTCGAAGGCAGGCTTTTTGTAACAATTGACTGCTAACCAGTCTACTCCTGATTCCTAGGTCTTCCTTGACTTTCTGGACCACTCCACGGCTTCCTCCTCTTACGAGCAATTCCCTTGCTTATACATCTTTCAAATGCGGTACTCATATTCCAAGGACTTCACCAGCACACTGTAGAAGGATGGAGATGCGCGACAACCAGGGTGTGTGTGTGACTGCAAAAGAAAATTATTAAAAGTGTAACTACAAGGACACTCTGTGTGTGTAGAAAGAAAGATTGGCTGAAAGATTTAATATGGAACCACAAGCCTTCCAAGAAATACCGTGTATGTAGAGAATGCTGTAAGCCAAATCCTTCAAATCTTAGATATAGGTCATGCACTGTCTTTAGTTGGTGGGACCATCTTGGTGGAAGTTTCATAACCACCATTTATTTGGCCACCATTGCAGTTGTATGATGGAGGCCTAATTATTACTCAGTTTCCCAGGAGAGGAAGCTGAATGTAAGGTGGATTCTTAGACTAATGCGGTGTTTCGGTTACCTAGTCCTACATAATATCCACAGCACGCCCATGGTGTGACAGTGACCCGTTTTTTTTTTAATAAACGATCACATGAGTGGACTGGGGCTCAGCTGGACAGTTCTCTTGCAGGCGTCACTTGGGACATCATCATGAAGCCGCCTCAGATGGTGGCTGAGGCTGGAATGTTTTTGATGGCTCATGGTCACATCTAACACCTGGCTGGGGACAAGCTAAAAGGTTGGGCTCAGCTGTACTCCAGGGGTGTCTGGGTCTCTCCCCATCTACTCTTCAGACCTCTCCCTGTGTCTGTGTAGGGTACTGGGAATTCTGAGAACTCCCTAAAGAGCAAATGTCTCCTCAGGGCTTAATCCCGTCACTGCCAACACATTCTGCTGCTCGGTGCAATTCACAGGCCCAGCTCAGGTTCAAGGGACAGGAGGCATGTTCCCCAAGGGGTGACCACAGTAAGCAGATGTTGCACTTGTCTGAGAAATGAAGCTTGAATTCAATGAGGCACTGGGAGGGATGTGTATGGGTGTGTGAACATGCATGGGGGTGGGGCACTAGGCCTCATTGTCACGTGCTGAGGTAGGAGGTTGATGTGGGTGTCTGGATCACTTTGCTACATTGTTGCTGTTGTTGTGTTATTGTTACTGTTGTTGTTATTATTTTAAAGACCGAGTATCTTGATTTACAAAGAAGCTAAAAACTGTGACCCATTTCTCAGGTATAGGACAATCAATATGTGTCCATGTCAACTCCAAGGTAATGTAGATATTGGACTTGTCAGGAAAAACCATTATAGTAACTCTTATAATTGTGTTCTGTCAGTTCACGTTAGTTACAGTACATCACTGTGACCAACACCTGACAGAGAACATGGAAGGCTGTGTGTGTGTGTTATTTTGGATTAAGAAGCAGAGCCTGCAGGCTAGAGCCATGGGTGGTCTAACTTTCAATGGCCCTCTCTTAGTGACCGACTTCTGCCATCTAGACCCCACCTCTCTAAGGTTCTATAGCCTCCAAAGTGTCAGCACCAACTGGGGGAGAAACAGTCTGAAAATGAGCCTGTGAGGGAGATTTCAGGTTCAGACCGCAGCACAGGTGTGTAAATCGCTTATTAATTTACACTCATTATGTGCATTGTAGCATAGCAAAATATCTATCAGTAAAGAAAGGGGAATGCCATGGGTTTGTAATTCTTAAAATAAAAAGTATAATTGGTAAGCAAATGTATACATTTGCCTCACTGTTCTTCAAGAGAATATGCGCTGAAATGGTGATATCACTTTTTGCTGTTTATTCACAAAAAGGTTGATAATTAATAGTTAGAACAGAAGATAGGCCTTCATTCATATGTCACTTGCGAAAACTGGCTGGTTTGAAAATAAATGGCGAAGCAGTCCCACTGATTTGGAAAGTACTTAATATTATGTAACGAGAGCTATAAAATATTCATATCATTAAACATTAGTGATACCAGCTTAGGACATTTACATAAATTAAGCTTTTCGTTTGTTACTTGTCAGCATGCAAAAATCATCTTAAAGGCGATGCTGAGGAAAACAGCTAACTTAGAGCTTTTGGGTAAATTGGATATAGAAAATTGTACAGCTACTGAAATATGGCTGTAAGCACTAGGGAACAACACTAATAAATATAAATGAGTAAATATATGATATAACATATATTATATAATATAATGTAAAATATCATGTATTTACTATTTTATATATTGGGTATAATATGTAATAATTATACAGATAGTATATAAAATAATAAATAATAATTCTATCATACATTATATAACATAATATAAAAATATCATGTATTTACTATTTTTATATATTGGGTATAATATGTAATAATTATATAGATAGTATATAAAATAATATAAATATATAATAAATAATAATTCTATCATATATTGTATAATTATATAATTATAATGTTATATAATATTATGTTACATATTAATAATATAGTATTGATATGATAATAGATATGTAATTACATTATGTGTTGTTGTTATTATAATATATATATAAATAAGTAGAAATTAATTAAGCAGTCCAGAGAACTATATGTCTACTATAATAACTCTCTAAATGCATTTTAAAAATGAGCAAAGATGGGTTGGGGATTTAGCTCAGTGGTAGAGCGGTTGCCTAGCAAGTGCAAGGCCCTGGGTTCGGTACCCAGCTCCAAAAAAAAAAAAAATGAGCAAAGATGGGGCTAGAGAGATGGCTCAGTGGCTAAGAGCACTGGTTGGTCTTCTGAAGGACCCAAGTTCAATTCCTAGCACCCACATGGCAGCTCACAACCGTCTGTAGTTTCAACTCATGGGACTCCAACACCCTCACACAGACATATACGCAACCCAAGCACCAGTGCACATAAAATTAAAACAAATAAACCAGTTTTTTTAAGGCTAAAATGAGATAGTAATGGTGTAAGGGAGCTAGGGCTATTCCATTTTAAACCGTAACATGCGTCAGTTTGAAAAAAAAAAAAAAAGCCTAGGTAAGAGTTTGTAAAAGTCCAGGGTTGGACCAGGGTCACTGAGGAAAGCGTTGCTTGAGAAGAGGATTCAAACTGTAGGGCCTGACTTTTGGCTGTGAGAGATGAAGGAGGGAAAGATGCTCAATGTACTTGGGACGTTAGCTTCTCCTGGCCAGAAGCTCCGCCCACTCTCAGCAAACACATAGAGAGGACGGGATCCAGTCTTACTCTGCCAGACTAATCTGACTCCTTAACTGAAACACTGGAAATGGAGAGATCCAGAAGACAGGCACCGATATTTATTTCTTCAGAAATGAGCTGCAGAATCCTGGAGTGGAATACGCTTCAGAAGAAGATTGGAGAATAAAGAGACCATGCCTGGGAAGACCCTCAGACAGAAAGGAGAAGAACGGGAAACAAGAACAGAATCCAGAAAACCCAGAGCGAGTCGAGGGGCCAAGGAAACACTCAGAAGTGCAGTCTTTCCTGAGCAGCATGAAGACCTGAGTTCGGATCCTCAGCATGCACATAACAGAGCTGGTTGTGATTGACGTCCTTATGTTGGGGGACAAAGACAAATAGATCTCAGGGGCTCACTGGCCAGCCCTGGTCTAGCTGAAACAGGGAACTATAGGCTATTAACTATCAGCCTTTTATGAATAATTAGTGAGATGTCACATCATAGTTTCAGCTTATATTTTCTTGAAAAATAGTGAGGTAAATGTATACTTTTGCTTACCATAGCATTTGCTTTTCTTTGTAGACGGATATTTTGCTATGCTACAATGCACATAATGAGTGTAAATAAATAAGCGGTTTATACACCTGTGCTGTGGTCTGAACCCAAAATCTCCCTCACAGGCTCATTTTCAGACTGTTTCTCCCCAAGTTGGTGCTGACACTTTGAAGGCTATAGAACCTTGGAGAGGTGGGGTCTAGATGGCAGAAGTCGGTCACTAAGAGAGGGCCATTGAAAGTTAGACCCACCCATGGCTCTCGCCTGAAGGCTCTGCTTCTTAATCCAAAATAACACACACACACACACACACACACACACACACACACACACACACACACACACTTCCGTGTTCTCTGTCAGGTGTTGGTCACAGTGATGTTCTGTAACTAACATGAACTGACAGAACACAATTATAAGAGTTACTGTAATGTTCTTTTCTGGCAAATCCAGTGTCTCCATTATCCCAGAAATGTCATTGATGTGTATTGATTGTCCTATACCTGAGAAATGGGTCACATTTTCTTACTTCTTTGTAAACAAAGAAACCTTCTCTTGTGATTACCTAATGCAGTTCCCCCTGGGAATTTAAGCTATCTTATGAGAAAGGCTTCGGCCTCACTGAATGTCCTAAGAAGCTTTCTAATGTTTTGCTATCTCTCAACACTGGTACACTGTCAATCCGATTTTCCCATGAGTCTTGGAGGGGACAAATCATAGCAGCTATTGTTCTTAGCATTGTTGGTGTGAAACCTGAAGTTCCCATTGTCGTTCTTTGTGTGTGGGTTTGGTTTGAACTCTAGTTTAGTGGATCCATGAGAAGTAGTCTTCTGAAGCGGGTCTGGAACCAGTGCTCGTTTCAGTAGATGCCACACATTTCCAAAGGCAAGTAGGATTTTCCTGTGCTTGTCTGAGCAGGGTCAGTGTAATTTTGGTGGCCGGTACAGGTTGGAGGCTCTAGTTCCCCTTTTGATCAAACACCACAAGGACGTTGGTCGTACCATTGGCATCCCATGTTCTGACATGAGCACATTAACTTTGAGAAGAGCACAAGAAGCTACCAGCCATCCTGCTTTCCTCAGGCACACATGTTAGCCACTCCTTGGTGAACCTGACCTAAGGTCCCAAGAGAGCAGTATTGGGACGCTTCATCCTGGAAGTCCATTCAGGGGCCATCCCCACCCCAACTCCCACTGGTGAGTTCATCATATAGGTGAAGATAGAAATGCATGTATATATTTCAAGGAACCAATATTCGCCCCACTCCAAAATGATGACTGTGTTAGTCAGCCACTGGAAACCTTGGGCTCATAGAGAATAATGTGTAAAGTTTACATGTGTGTCACGTGGTGCTGGGTATCTCGAGGCTGGCCCCATGCTTAGTCATCTCTATCTCTTCTCTTCCTTTACTCCACACCCATCACTCGTGTGGACCCATGACAGAAGGCTGGCTCACCTCAAGTGGGAGGACAGAGAATGTTAAATCCAATGCTACATTATTTGGCAAACATGAAACCGTGTTCTAACAATGCTTTATCTTGGGACAGTGAAACAGTCAGTTCCCCTGTCTGAAAAGCAGCATCCTGAATTGTAAAATCAGGATATTGTACGGGAGACACGGGTGAGAGGACCTGGCATGGGGCTGTGGCCCTGAGACTCTTACGTGAACATAGGGAGACAGGATTGGCGTCTCACCTCTTCCTAGTCTTTTCTTCCTTGAGAAACAACATAATAGGCGCTCCTCCTTAAAACTTTTGGAGTTGTATTACTTAAGACTTATTAGTTTCTTGGAGACTGGTAGAGAATTTTTTTGGGGGGGAGCTGGACCAGAAAATACAGTGCAGGCTGAGAGTGAGGATTTCAAACTTCAGAGGTCAGACTGTTGAACAATTAATACAAAGTGCTGGAAAATTCAAGAGGATATACCCTAAGTAGGGTGTGTCCTGTGCTGTCTCTGTGTAGTATGTGAACCCCAAGGAACTACCTTCACTGTATAGTTAGTGTTGAAAGGATTGGCCACATTCCTATGGAAAGACAAACACACTTCTCTGACTTTGGCATTCTTCATGTAGGATGCCAGTGGGTGATATGATATGATATGATATGATATGATATGATATGCTGGTAGATGATATGTTGGTTCTTTAAGGTCTCTGTGACCAAAACACCAGACGGAACCAACCAAAGGGAGGGAAGGTATAATTTATCATTACATTCAAGAAAACTTGACTGAGCAGCTAAGTTCATAGTGACAAGAGCATGTGGTAGAGGCTAGTCACAAGCTAGAGGACCAGAAAAACAGAAAAGCAGGACCAGAACCAAGGGTAGGGAGAAGCTTCTAAGACTCTCCTCTAGTGATCCACTTTCACCAGTCGTATCTTAACTGATAAAGGTTCCATAGCCTCCCAAAAGAGCCCACAAATGTTTCGAACACAGGCTGTCACAGTCAGGGTTACTATTGCTGTATGAAATACCATAACAAGAGCAACTTGGGGAGGATAGGGCGTATTTGTCTTATATGTCCATATTACTGTCCATCATCATCAAAGGCAGTCGGGATAGAAAACCAAGTATGGCAGGAACCTGGAGGCAGGAGGTGCTGCTTTCTGGTTTGCTCATCGAGACTTACTCAGCAGCCTGCTTTCTCATAACCTAGGACCGCCAGCCCAGGAATGGCACCACCCACAATGAGCTGAGCCATCACCCATCAATCATGAGTTTAAAAAAGGCCTATAGCCAGATCTTCTTGGAGGTGGGGTGTAGGACAGTGAAAGGCATCCTGGTTCCTGGTTGAGGAAGCTTGAACCCTGGTGACCCTGAAAGGGCAGAAAGCATTTTGCCTGACTCCTGGGAAACCAGGCCCATCTCTAGCCCACAGCCCTCCATAGATTTATGGCCATCAGTCATGTAAGGCAGTCACGTAAGGGCAATGCCCCAAGCCCTTCCACAGGTAGAGGACGTGGCCACAGGTGAGGTAGGCTCAAGACAGATCTCCATTATAATGAGGTACCTAAAGGCCCAGAGACTTAGCCAATCACTTTTCCTTCCCAGACACCCCTCCCTGCAAAAGGTATTTAATCTCAGGCCCACCCTGAGAAGTGGGGTATGGCTTTACTCATCACTTTCCGCCATGACAATAAACGCCTTGAAACCATGGACTGCCTCTTCATCAGGATCCACTGTGGGGGGCCACAGAGATGTGGGGGGCCACAGAGAAGGCCTTCACCTACAGAGCTGCCATCTAACCTCCCAAAGAAGGCCTCCCTGCATCTCCAGCAGCAGCCACCACCAAGCTCAAATCTACCACCATCAAGCCAAGGACTATCCCTGTAGAACCAGCTGGAGCTCCCCCTCTTTTCCCCCTTGACCCTGGGCTAAATCCAGCCCTATGGGTCCCCATTCCATTCTCAGCCCTTCTGCAGCACTCCCATTGGCGCCTGGATGCCCAAGAGCCCGAGAACCTGACAGCCCTGGCCTTCTTGCAGACCAGGAGGCATCCCAGCCCCTACCCCTATGCCTACCCCCACCCCAAGCCAGCTCTGGCTGTGTCCCTCGTCTTCTTTTTTTTTTTTTTTTTTTTTTTGGTTCTTTTTTTTCGGAGCTGGGGACCGAACCCAGGGCCTTGCGCTTCCTAGGTAAGCGCTCTACCACTGAGCTAAGTCCCCAGCCCTGTCCCTCAGCTTCTTACAGTCTGACACCCACCTGTCCACATGGGATAAGCAGGGTCAAACTTCCTGCGTCCTGCCTCCCTGAACAGCCTGAGCCCGGTGACAGAACAGACTCGGGGCCCTCCAATAACCCTGCAGTAGGGGATACATTTTCTCACTCAATGTTCCCTCCTTTAGGATAACTCTAGTTTGTGTCAGGCTGACATAAAACTAGACAGTACACAGGCATGGAGGCCGTGGGGGTGGGGGTGGGGGCATTTCCATCTGGAGCTGTAACAGATGTTGCTGTAACACACATGTTCAGATAGTTTTAATCACAGCACCCGTTTTGGATATGATAGAGAAATTAGGAAAAGAATCGATGAGGAGAGCCCAGTGTCTCTAGTCCGTTCCCTCATGCTTGAACATCTGTCTTCTCAGCTGTGGCTTCTGTGAAATGTCACGAGGCTCAAGTTGCATAATAGAGCTGAGGGTACCTGATAAACTGCTGAAGCCTCGGGTCACAAGGTGACGTTATTACAGGAGAAGAAACTCCCATCTCTTCACACCACCCGTAATGGATGGCTCACATTCCCTCCCACGGCGGCTCTTGCCATCTATCTTACTAAACAGTTGGCCCTCCAGCCTTCTTCCCAGAGCTCCCATCCTAACTGGATTGCCTGCTTGATATGTTCAGAGGAGTCTCTCAAAAGCAACTTCAAACCCTATGGGTCCAGAAGTGAACTCAAAACTGTCCATCCTCAAAGCTGGTTCTCTTTTAGCTGGCCCCCTCCTTCACTCAATAAATGCTGCCAGCTTTTATCAAAACACACACACCAGAAAATGGCGTCACCGTGGCCATCATCATGGTTCTATCCCTTGTTCTGTTGGGAGCTCTGCTTTAAGTAGGTTCAGGTTCTTCCCATTCCTCGCCCACAGTCAGATGGTGTGTCTCTCCCTTAGGACCATCTCCATCCAGGCTGATCTCTAGTCCTGCCATGACCCCCACACTGGTTCTTCAGTGCTCTCCCTGCATCCTTTCTTGACTTCCCGCTTCCTGTCCACTTGTTTCTCTGTTACAGTAACTTTTATTCTCCTGTTGTGGTTATCTAGAAGCTTACTGCTTAGATACAATGTTATCGAGGCCTAGAATGTTTTCAGTCTCTGAGACTTACTGGGGAATAAGCTCATCCCTCCCTAGTCCTTTCTGATCTCTGACTGGCTGGTTCAACTCAGCTGTTCTGGATCAAAACTCCTCTCCAAGCTGACGGATTCAATCTAGCTTCTCTTGGTTTCTCCTGAGTTGCTCTGCCTGGCCTCAGACCAACTGGCAATCTATTCTAATCTCTCTAATCTCTGGCTGCTTTCATTCTCTAACTTGTTCTGCCTTCATTTATGTATACGTTGTTCTCTTTGCAACCTGTCTTGTCCTAGTAAAACTGCCTCTCTCTCTCTCTCTCTCTCTCTCTCTCTCTCTCTCTCTCTCTCTCTCTCTCTCTCTCCATTTCTCTCTTTTTTTTCTTTTCTTTTTTTCGGAGCTGGGGACCAAACCCAGGGCCTTGCACTTGCTAGGCAAGTGCTCTACCACTGAGCTAAATCCTCAACCCCTCCATTTCTCTCTTAAGTAGCTTCCCTTTCCTCTCTCATGGGAGTTGGGTGTATCCTATTCTGTCAAATCTTTCTCTGATTGGTCACTTTGTCTGCCACTGCCGCTCAATTACACATCACTTTCAAACATGGGCTTTTCTATTACAAGCTTTACCTTCGTGGTTTGGGATTAAAGGTATGGACTAAGGGTGTGTGTGTGTGTGTGTGTGTGTGTGTGTGTGTGTGTGTGTTAGCCAGAAGGATTAAAGGCGTGTGCTAAGGACTGAACCATGCCACAATACCGAAAACCTTTTGTTTCCCCAGTAAATAACATAATCTCAGAGTTCACAGGGTGGTCAAATATCCTGCAATTTTTATCAACACCATGCTTTCAAACTCCAGATATGGTCATATCACTTTTAGGAGAAGAACACAGGGGACTTCACAGTATAGCCACTCCTCATTGGTCTAGCCTTATCGTGCTTGCTGCTTCCAAGCACCTTGTTCCTAGTTCCAGAACTTGCTACATTCCTTCTTGTTATCAACGTTGTGCTTTTTAAAGTCCTCTGCGTTGCTTCTATATCTGCCTATGTTAGGCCCCACATCTTCTTCCCTTCCATAGCTGACTAAGGCAGGTTCCTTCCATCTTCATGAATTGGGCTTCAGAGCCCTTTTCACTACTGTGGCTCTAGACTATAAACCCCATGAGGGCAGCAGCATGCCCACTTAGCTCCCCATTGCGTCCCCAGTGGGTGACACTTGCCAGGTAATAGATTTTGGTTTCATTTATTTGACTCAGGGTCTCACTCCGTAGCCCAGGGCTCACCTGCCCTGTGTGACTCAGGCAGGCATCAGACTCCTGGCATTTCAACCGACTCTGCTTCTCAAGTACTAAGATTATAGACAGAAACCACCACGCCTGGCGATATTTTTCTGAATGTATAAACGACGACATAGTTATCGATTATTTCTATTTCTTTCTTTTCAGAGGAGAATGAGATTCTGAGGAGGCGAGCACACCCAATTCACAATTCATCTTAATACTTGCTGGCATGTAGAACTGACCTGACAGAGAACAGATATGAAATGTCCGTTGACGGAGCAAATTAATTCCAAGGTTGATATATTGTGGTGTGATGGGAATAGCACACGCAGATGGAGTTTATTTCAAATCTTCCCTTCCTTAATTACTGGTGAAACATGGCTTCTGCATCTGTATTTCCTTCCTGTATTTGTTGTAACAATGGAGCTAGCTCCTGTATAGGCCCTGCACAGGCCCTGTTTGCATCATGCAAACTCTCCCAGCCTTTCTCTGTCTCCGAGTTATGTGGCCCAGCTCTCCCGCTGTGCTGGAGAGCTTAGCAGGGAGTCCTGCTTCATTCTGTTGAGGAATAGAATACTTTGGCCCTAAGACTGACATGTGTTAGTGTCCTCCTTTCTCCTGGGAAGCTCATCCACTGAGACATTCTCTCCTCAGCTCATCCACACCTTTGATTACTCATTCACTGGAGCCCACCGTGCATGAAGCACTGGGTGTGTGTTGGGGGTGGGGAGTGGGTCTTGTGGTGTTCTGAGTACACACATGAATAAATCATTTAGGTACTAGGGAAACTTGGTCAAGAGTCAATCAATGTCACCCCGGAGGTAGATGCTAGGAAGGAAAGGTAAGGAGGACTTGGTGGCTTTCCCAGAGAAAGGATGCTGAGACTGAGAGGTGAATGATGGGAAAGGATTGGTCCAGTAGAAAAGCTAGAGACATTTCTTCTAGGTAGGAGGACCAACATGGTTGGAGACCTTGAAGCCAGAGGGAACTGGAATCCAAAAGAGTTGACACACCTGAAGAGTAGGCAGGTACATGAGTGGATGGTATTGGTTGGAGAGGTTGCCAAGTGCCAGGTTCTTAAGCTTCTGAAGGGTTTGCTAAGTGTCCTTCACCTGCTGTGGCCAGAGAGCAGACCAAAGCATGGAAGGAAAGCAAGGAAAATTCAGTACAAATTCAAACGCCGGTCAAGAGGTGCAGCAAGCTAGTGGAATCAGTGTAGAAATCATGCACTTAAATCAGATAATGAAGGCTGAGAGAGATCAGGAGTGAACTACTTAACACTAGACTGTAGGCCCATGAAATTCTGGATGCAGAACCACTGGCATCTAAGCAGACCATAATCACCATCCCTTATTGATGTGTCAACCACAGAAAGGTGTTAACATGCCCAGCATGGCTTGGACACGCATCCTGGAAACATCCCTCTAGCCTTAAACTTGTGCAAATTAGTAAGTATATTGACAAGCTCGGCTTGAGTGAAAATGTTTAAATGTTCCAGGAAGGTTCAGAGAGCCACGTAGATCTAAGCAAGACACAGACTGGGAACAAAGAAAAGAGTCCGTGATACCACTGGCTGCCAAGACGAGATTTAAATGTTCTGCACAATGCAATGGTGTGTTAGGTAGGAAGGGCGAGCATAGGAGACAGGGTGGTGAGCAGAGGAGGCCCTCTGCACGCCTGCAAGTGGATCAGCTGGGATCACAGGAGGGGATCTGATCATAACATCAAAGAGAAAGTTGATGTCCAGTTACCGTAGAGCACTAAAGACTATTTTCCGAGCCCAAGAGCTGTAAGCAAAAGCTCTCAGACCAGACGGAAGATGGACCTAGAACTGAGTAAGGTTCAAAGCTGGTTTTGCAAACCCAGTGCTTCCAACTGAAGGATTGCTGCTCTAACTGCAAAGGAGATGGAGGTGGGACACTCAGCCCCACCTTGCCAAGCAGGGAGACGTCTGTGTAGCGTCTTTATATCTGCTGGGAAAGGGACGGGGTGGGGAGACGCACATAACCTTTCTTTCAAGCCTTTCCCATACCCAAGGGTGACTCAGAGAAATCTGCATTAGCAAACCCTAACCTCTAATCACTTGCACTCTGTCTTGGCCAAGAAAAAAATGTCAATTATGAATATTGAATCTCATAAAGAATTTTGGCAATGCTGGCCACACCTGGAGCCTGACCAGAAAAGGAAAAATTTTCCATGATAGTTGTCAGACTTGAAGGTAGATAAGAAAGGAGACTATAGTGCCCACATTTTTCCTGGCATAAAATGACAGAGAGGGATTGAGCAATGGTTGCTACCATGTGAACAAGTATGGCTTCAGGCTTTGGCTCCGCATAAAGATTACCTTTGAGACAGAATGTTCTGGGCTATGGCAGATCTGAAGTTAGTGTAGCAGGGAACTCTCGACACAAAAGCATGGAGCACATATATTGAGCTCTCATTCTAACAAACACGCTTAATGGTTGGATGGGTACCCATCATGCAACATGAATCATGGCTAAAGTGGGCACAAAGATGTCGGAAAAGGTCACCCATTCATCCCCGTAGGAACACAGATGGGTCCAACTTCCTTTTTAGAACAATTCAGCAACATAATCTTAATTTTAATTATTCATAATTACCAACCCAGCATTGCCACTACCAGGGATGTACCTTGTGGAAATACTCAACAAGTGCACACATCCATAGACAGATATGACTTTTGCAGCATGTTTTGTAATAGCAAAAAGAAAAAAAAATGGACTTATCAACAACCATTAGGAGGGAGCCTGTCAAATATGTTACGAGCTGTGCTCAGGAAGGAAGCAAGGCAGCTTTCAAGAGGAGGTAAGACTACTTGTATGGGCAGAAGATGAATTATCAATAAACAAAAGCTCTCACGTGATAGGTAGTGCATAATTCTGTTTATGCATGGAAATCTCAAGCCATATGCATCTACGTAATTCAGATCAATAGCTACCGTGGAAAGAGAACGGTGAATATTACATTGAAAGTGTTCCCTTTGGAAACCGATGTGCGCGAACTTAGACAGCCTTCACTTTTAATTTAACATTCTTCCCTCTCTTATTGAAATATCTCCAGTAAGAAAACAGTACAATGCATGTGGAAATGCAAGGTATCGACATCCTCTGGACTCGCCGCCAAGTTTGAGATGATGCTGTCGTGAGTAGTCCCTGTGTTAAGCCACAGCAAAACCACACTGTGGACCCTAAATGGCCCATCTGACTTGCTGATCCACCTTCGATTGCTCCCTGCATCCAACCATGCCCTCCATGCAGCCACCAAAACTTCCTTCACCATTTTATCCCCTGAGAAAGACGGCCTGCTATTAGGATACCTGAGTGAGGATAAGACTTGCCATGTGGGGTCCTTGGGCATTTAAGATCCTGATTTCCATTCATCAAAGATGAAGGCTTCTGTTAGAAAGCTAAACACAGGCACGTATTCAGCAAATACTTGAACAAAGCTCTCAGCTCGCAGACAAGTGCAGTAAGACCCAGATGGCAACTTTATCTGCTAGCTGTGGTCAGGTAGAGGAGGGGATTAAGTGCTTCTTGGTCCCCTTGCAATGGTGTGGGGACCCTCTGTGGTGACCCTGTGTCTGGTTCAGGTTAGAGACCTGATATGAATTATCTAGATGCAGAAGTCTACATAATCGTCTATATGGAGAGAAGTCTGGTTGTCCTCTGTCTGTCTGTCCTCTGGTTTCTGAGGCTCCTGCCCTCTACTATTTCCTGTTGAATTCGCCTAGCTCAGGAAGTCATGAACACTATATGCCAGGAACATAGATGGACAGTTTGGTGCTTTGATACAATGTTAGAATATAAGACTTGACAATAAATTGGCAAGCTGCACTGGTTTCCTTGGCTACAACCTACCAAGGAGTCTTCATTTCCTTTGAGAGACGGCCATTGGCCATCACAGCTTCTCATTTCAATCTGAGTTGCTATTCAAGCCCTCGCCTCACCCATCACACGTCACACGGGTTTTGTCGTTGCCGTTGTTGTTACGTGGATGTGGGTGCGCATATTGTGGAATAGATTAAATAAAAAAGGAGGCAGGGAACTGATACAGGTATAAACCGAGCCCCTGCAGGTAGCTGGATATTAAGGAACCCACTCCAGAGAGCTGTTTTACACAAGTGTGTATGCACATACGCACACGCACGTGCACACCCACCTACTGACACAGAACCGCAATGCAGATGCGTGGTACCATTGCGATGAGGTGTGGGACCGTTTCTCGACAGAGGAGCGATGGGCTGATGGCAATTCCAGGGGGTTTTACTGAACTGTGGGACCCATGCTGAGTTGAAGCCCATGGACAAGATCAGTGGGGCTTTTGTCATTGTGGTGTTACATGAACCCTTTTTATGGGGTTCATTCTATGTGGGCGTTATATATATACCCTTCACTGGTCTGTTCTCTCTGAGTTATTGGGCCTGGCTTTTCTGATAGGACTTTACCTCAGCATCCCCTACTTAGTAACTTCCGGTGTGGTACCCTTTGACTTGCTGGAGTCCAATCAGTGCGTGCTTCGTGGATCATGCGGGTCCCGTGATGTCTGCATACACATGGATGTAGACTCACTGGACTTTCTTCTGAGTTTGTACTCAGAGTCAACTGCTGCTTTGGGGTGGAAATGGAGTCACCCTGGGCAAGGCTCAGCCTGAAAGGCGCTTTTTCGCACAGTGCGGAGTAATTGTGTACTCCAGTATAAGCAGGGCGCAGCCGGATCACCACAGCAGGTCATCTATCTCAGAAAGAGCCTTCCTGACCTTTTCTTTTTTTCTTTATCACCATCACAAAGCCAAACTGTTAAGGCTGTGAAGGGCGAGGTTCCCCTACAGGAGTGTTACTGCTCTGTTTGGCTGCTGTAGGGAGGTGTTTCCCCAATGTGAGCGTAAAGGTTCTGTTCCTGCAGGGGATGGCCTTCCCAGCCAAAGAGTTATGACTCTGCCGCTAGAGGTATCCTGGCAACGAGGAACCAAGGAATACCACAAAGTCCTGTCACACAGTAAATCTCAAAAAGATTTATCGAGAGGGGGAAGCCCCAGAAGGGCAGCTGTCTCTGCTCAGCCAGAAGCTGCAAGGAACTGAGCAGAAGGCAGGGTTACATAGGATTTCTTGGGGAGGGGAGCTTCTCAGAGTAGAGACTTCTCAAAGTAGAGGATTGGTTCAATTCCCGAACATGAGCAAACTCGGGGAGTGGTGGGTTTTTCTGTTTGGGGATTGATGGGTTTCTGTGGCAAGCTGCAGTGTTGGTAAGATTCTGTTTCTTAGTCCTGGTCTTAGTCTTGGGGTCAAGTCAGGGTCAGGGTGTTTTTCCTTTGCCCTTTTATCCAATGCAGACCCTCATTTTTTTCTTTTTTTCCACACAGGGTTTCTCTGTGTAGTTCTGGCTGTCCTAGAACTCACTTCATAGACCAGGCTGGCCTTGAACTCATAGAGATCTGCTTGCCTCTGCCTCCTGAGTGCTGGGATAAAAGGCATGCGCCACCACTAGCCTCTCTCACATCCACTGACAGAGCCCACTGCTTCTGGCCATAATTTCCTCCACTGCCTGTTGCTGACATACAGGAGACTATAACTGTATCGTACAGAACTGTGTGAACCCTTTCTCCTACTTAGGAGATAGCTACTCTTCATACCCCTCTCTCAATTTGACATTTACACATCTCATCACCAGCTGTGATGATTTGAATGGCCCCTACAGGCTTATATATTTCAATACTTTGGCGGCCAATTGGTGGAACTGTTTAAGAAGGATGAGGAGGTGTTGCCTTGTTGGAGAAGGTGTGTCCACTAGGAGAAGGCTTGGAGGTCTCAAACGCTCAGGACTGCTTTCTGCTTGTGTATCAAAATATAAGCTCTCAGCTACTGGTGCGGTGTTGTTCCTGCCTGCCTGCTGCCATGCTCCCCACCATGATAGTCATGGCTTCTAACTCTCCGGCAGCATGAGCCTTGAATTAAATGCTTTCTTTTGCTTTTGTTTTGGTCTTTTTAGTCACTGCAACAGAAAAATAACTAAAATACTGATACCAGTGTTCTCTCATCAGGTGAACAATGGCAAAATACATCTCTCTGGTTCTGACCTAGTCCCACCTCTACGGGATCTTTCTCCTGCTTTTTCATCCCCGGCCACCTCTGTGGTTTCTTATTCTTGTACAGCCCAGTCTCCCTCACAATTTGTAGAGGAATTTTAATCCAAAAACATGGCTGCTCTGTCGAGGGATCACATCCAAAGACCTAGGTCTGTGTGATCTGACTGGAATGCAGACATGGCCTTAGAACATACCTTCAATCCCAAACAATGAAAATAAGGTTAGTTTACAGAAGGGAGCAGCCATGTTTATAATTGTAACAATTTTAAATTAAGCTACTATAACAAAATACCCTAGGCTGGCTGGCTTAAACAGAACAAACTACCATAGGTTGGGTAGCTTAATACTTACAGTTATTCCTCGTGGTTCTGGAAATCACTTTCTTATATTCTTAAATGGTAGAAATAAAGTTATAATTATCACCCTTTTCTCATTAAAAACACTGATAGAATGATGGGGTCCCAGCTTACCACCTTATCTAAAATAGTCTCCTTCTAAAACCTCCACCTCTAAATTCCATCACTTTAGCGCTTTGAGATTTCCCCATTTGTGTTTGGAAATGACACACACAGATTCAGTCCTTAATCTCAGCCTTTATAACTATCAGTTTAAATCCTTTGTCTTCTTTTCTCATGAAAATAATCAAATGCTAACTCAGGGAAACTAGGGAAGTGAAGAAACTTTTGGCTTATACTCAGATACCCTGTAGGTTCCATGGAAGAAGCTCACCCTTTGGAGGAAGTGGCGAACCAAGCTTGAGTCGAGGTGACTGGTCTATAGACATTTCTCTAACATTTTGACCACACCTTGTGAAGTTTGCTTATGGTCCCAAACTCCTTCTGTCAAGTGAATATGATCTCTGAATAACTGTTTGGAACTATACTCTGTAGAAGAAAAGCATATGAAAACAAACCAAGCTAACATGGTAACCTGCAACCCCTGACCTCAAGTCTCCTATACCCAGCTGTGATGTCCAAAGCTTGTCCTCTGACAGCCTCCAAAAATTTGTATTAATCATACCTATTGTTCATCATTCATACTTCCTGTAGAACTCTCCAGCATCAGGAATCCAATCCGTTTCTTTCATCAATATGTACTATGTGCTTCAAAGAGGCATGGCATGTGGGAGAGCCTCAAAAATATTTGTGAAATTAAATTGAGATTGCTGTTGGGAGATGATTCAAGGTTGTCCTGAACACTCTGATTTTCCAAGCTTCTCCTACTGATGGGCTAGGCATGTTGGTGCCAGTTTGTTGGCACTCTCCTCAGAGGTTGGCTTTGCTTCCTCCTGCTAACTACCCTAACACCAGGCCACTGTTTGTGTTCAGTTCTTCACAGTCACGAAGACAATCTCTTGCCCTGGGACTGACGGCCAAGCTCAGGAAACCAAACCCAGATGTGAAACTGTACGCTTGGCAGCTGGCAGCTGGCAGCTGGCAGCCAGGCACTGGAAGAAGCCACAAGTTCTCCTTAGCTGTTTCCAGACATTCTTGTGCATGCCGCGAAGCTGCTCCGACCCTTCTGAGCACGCACTTTCTCACTTGACATGACTTGAAAGTGAATGACCGAGCACCGAAGGCCGCTTAGCATTGAACAAACATTAAGTCATGCCCATGTGTTCAGCACAGGGCTGCCAGGGGAGCAGGCACAAAGACTGGGCCAGTGCCCAGCGGTCCACAAATGGTCTTCCACATTTATACTTCCTGCCAGACAGAGGAGAGAGGACTTTAAATTATCCTTCAGACCGTAGAACAGCTGAAGCCAGGTAGGTGAGGGACAGATCTAAAACCATAACAAAGGATGATGGCAAGTGGGACCACCACCTTACCCCGGACACTGCTCTGCCTCTTGGCTGGTGCTATTTTCTCTTAGTCCAGGAGCCAGGCAGCAGAACCCTGGCCACAGGAATGGCCCCAGTCATTTTTTAATTTATTCCTTTTCCTCACGTGTCTCTGCTGCATCTTTACTAGTAGACAGCTGGCTTCTGTTGCACGATGCCCTCTTCCACTCCAGTCCACCACTCTTACTCGGTTCCCTCACATCTCTGAACATCTGATGTACTTCCTCCATTGAATAGGTGTTCGGTAAATAGTGACTGAGGAGAAAAAAGAATAACTGAGTCAATGGTTGATCTTGTGGTGCTACAGATCTGAACAAGGCTTCACTCCATAATTAGCATTAACTATAGTTGTAAATATAACTGCTTAGCCAGATGACCGCCCAGCTGACCTAGACAGGTCCTTTCTAGCTGTGCCAGCAGGGAGCCAAGGAGCGAAAACATTCAAGTTATAGATAGCGGTGTTTCTCAATCTGCGGGTGGTGACCCCATTGGAGGTCGAATGACCCTTGCACAAGAGTCAATTAAGAGTATCAGAAAACACAGATATTTACATTGCAATTCATAGTCATTGCAAAATTACAGGTAAGAAGTAAACAAAAATAAATTTATGGTTAGGGGTCACCACAACATGAGGCACTGTATTAAAGGATCGCAGCATTGGGAAGGTTGAGAACTACTGGCTTATGGGGTAATTTCTGGTAGTCAGACATAACCCAGTATTGGAGGTCAAATAAGCCGAGTTCCCACCACTGCTTTTCCACTTACCAATTGCATGACTTAGTTTTTAAAATTAAAAAAATTGGGGGGTGTAGAAAATTAAAATAGGGGAAATATAAAATATGAATTTCAAAAAAGAAAATATTTTTATACAGTTGTAAAATGTACATTGAACCTCTGGAATCTACATAAAGAACAAGGGATTCGGGCTGGAGAGATGGCTCAGCGGTTAAGAGCACCCGACTGCTCTTCCAGAGGTCATGAGTTCAATTCCCAGCAACCACATGGTGGCTCACAACCATCTGTAAAGAGATCCAATGCCCGCTTCTGGTATGTCTGAAGACAGCTACAGTGTACTTATATATAATAAATAAATAAATCTTTAAAAAAAAAAAAAAAGAACAAGGGATTCCACAAAGTTATCCTCTGATCTCCCTGTGCATATCATGCCACAAACACACAGATACACAGAAACACACACACACACACACACACACACACACACACACACACCACTACCACTCCAATAATCAAATGATTTGTTTTGAAAAAGAAAAGAAAGTTCATAAAATTTCAATGTTTACAAAGTAAAAACATTACAAACAAGCCATGGTTAATTTCTTATTCAAGATAAGGAATTCTAAAGCAACTTTAGCATAGTCTAAGAGTACAGCAATACCCTGGGATCTGAACCCTCCCATTCAGACATCAGTCACTGACTCGCCCAGGACAATCCCCAGTCCTACAAGCACCACAGTAGAAGATAACCTAGATAGTGTGGTGCTATTGTTTTTTATCTTGTATGCCAATTTGTAGTCTAGTTTTCTACATTTGAATATGCTTATCTCCAGAAGTCCTTGTATGCTGTCCCAATTCAGGACAATCACACACAGTCCAGATTCCCAGCCTAGGAGCGACGATGAGAGGCTGCATCACCTGGTCTGAGTATAAAGTGTAAGTACAGTATGGGACATTTCCACAGGGACACAATTGTGGAACGAAATGTCTCCATTCTCACTGCAAGAAATCTTTGAGATCTTCAGGGTGCGAAGGGTGTATTTTGTGTTCTCTTAGGATGACTGGGGGCTTGGGGAGCATAGATAAGCTTCAAGAAGACAGCTTGGAAGAACTCCAGTAGGAAGTTGAAACAAGGTTAAAGAACTGAAACTCCCAGCTTAACTCTAGCCTTAGAAGATCTGATCTGAGAGCAGAGGTGACCAACCATGGCCGGGGATGGAACCAACCACGCCTACATACTAAGGCTTCCATAGGAACTCAGAGGGGCGGGACTGGGAAGTGCTTAGAGACGGCTGGACACAGTGAGATACCTGCAGGGTGAGCTGCTCTTTGAGGACACGGGGAACCCATTCCTCCTCCCACACACTCTGCCCTGTGCTCCTTGTCTATCTGAACGTTCACCTGCGTCCTTTTAAATACACTTTATTATAGCGAGTAAACGTGAAGAAAGCATTTCCCTGAGTTCCATAAGCCACTCGAGCAAGTTAATCAAACCAAAGCCAGGAAGCCTCCATTTGTAGCTGGTCAGAACCTGGGACTTTTGATTGACATCTGAAGTGGAGAGCAGCCTTGTGGCGCTGAGCCCTTTGTGTTTCTGACCCCACGGTTTCTCTGGGTAGACATTGTCAGAATTTGAGCTGGTGTCTCCTGGAGAATTGCTTGCTGTGTGACGGGAAACCCTTTACGTTTGTTGTCAGAAGTGTGTTGGGTAGAAAACATTTCTCTGGCTCCCCCAGCTCTGATCTTAAGGAGCCTTGGTGTACGCATTTTCTTGAACCAGCTCCCAGTTTGATAACTGTTAATGAGCAACGGTTCGCTGTGGCTGAGTGGGAAGCCACCAGCTTCTGAGTAGAGAGGCTATGATCTCTGTTGACAAAGACATATCCGTAGGCTCTCGCGAGTGCTTTTTGCTTCTACTGCATGAGAGGGTAACAGTGAGAAAGTCAGGAAAAGTGCCTCTTAGCTGTAGGTCAGCGACACTGATCTTTTAAAAAATCAGTGTATTGTGTGCATAAAAACCCATTTTCGGGGCTGGGGATTTAGCTCAGTGGTAGACCACTTACCTAGGAAGCGCAAGGCCCTGGGTTCGGTCCCCAGCTCCGAAAAAAAGAACCAAAAAAAAAAAAAAAACCATTTTCATGGCTTTCTTAAAAAATAAAGAAAAAAGAAACTAGTCACAATGATAGGCCAAGAAGATCCTTGCTTAGTTCATGTAAGTGTTGGATAGAGCTCCAGTATTAGTCACATACTTATCCAGTTTTGTTTAAAACTTTTCAGTCTCACCCACCATGCTCTGTGGCATCCTAGGGAGGCTGCGTTCACAGCAAATGGTTTGGAATTACATAATTAAGCATATTCAGGCTTAATTGCTGTTACTAATTCATCCAAATCTGCTAACACGGTCCTTGGTGAGAATCAGGCACAGAGAACGGCTGCCAAGTGATTCTTTTCCATGGGGTCATTCCCTGGCTTAGGAGGTGCTTGAGGAGTCTCAGCGGCTGATTGGTAGCAGGCTGTGAGCTGCATGGTGGGCCCTCAACCCCTGGTGATCGGGACTGCTCGGAATGCAGAGCAAGTCAGCCGTACGCCTCTGATAGTTTTGGCTATTGACAAACGAGAGCTCGAGTGTTGTTCCCGTAGCCCTTTACAGTTTGCTTCTTCCCAGCTTCTGTTTAGGGTTTGGTTTGTTTATCCAAGATCTTGAACTATATATCATTGATTTATTTCTTTGGTCTATCTCTTTTGCTCTCCAACATAGGCCCTTTCCCATTAGGACTGCCTTCTTCGAGGCCCACACATTTTTTTGTGTTTTTTTTTTTTTTTTTTTTTTTTGGTCCCTTCAGTTCTAGGAATTCTTAAATTTCCTTCACAATTTCTTCAATTATGCCCTTCATCACTCCACAGTGCGCTGTTGGTAACCCTGTTCTTTCTGTGTTTCCATTGCTGCTGGTATCCAGCTTTTTTCGACTGTGGCCCAATAGAATGCGGGGTGTTGTGTCAATTTCCCCACTCATTGAGGCTTCCATTGTGTCCTAATGTGTCATCACCATCGGAGAGAGTTCCACTGGCTATGAGAGTTGGGTTTTCTCTCTAGTGTTTGGGTGGAACCTTCTAGAGATGTCTGTCAGGGCCGTAATTGATTGTGTAGATTAAGTCCCATGTTTCTCTGTTTACTTTTTGCCTGAATGAGTGCTCATGGTGAGAGTGGGGTGTTGAGGACACCACCATCCCCCCAATCACTGTGTTGGGATTAGATTGTGCCTTTAACTCTGGTACTATTTGTCACCTGAAATACTGAGCTAGTTCTAAGGACTGTATACTGAGATACTAGATCACTCTGGTTGGCAATTCTGACCTGGCAATAAGCCAGGCTGGGTCCTCATAGTCACCTGCCCCACATCCTACACACACCCCTGTTCTGCCCCCGCCAACCCACCCCCGACTCTGTCTTCCTCTCTAGCTCCCACTTTGCCTCTCAGTTTTGATCCAGACCCTGGGGCTGTAGGGAGCAGCCCTTCCCAACAGGCTTTGGGGGACTTCCCTGGACAGAGCTTTCCACTCTAGCCATCACTTGGATAAGTCTGTCACTTGTGTCATGGGAGGTTTATTCCTAGAAGGCCAATTATTATAGCTCTGGGTGAAGTCATCCTGTCATTAAGATCTGTGAGACTTCACAGGGTCTTTGAAGTAACAAAAGAGCAAGATTAAAAGAAGAAAGACAAGGGGAGGGGAGGGGAGAGGAGAGGAACAGAGGGGAGGAGAAGAGAGGAGAAGAGAGGAGAGGAGAGGAGAGGAGAGGAGAGGAGAGGAGAGGAGAGGAGAGGAGAGGAGAGGAGAGGAGAGGGGAAGGGAGGAGAAGAGAAAAGGGAAGGGAGGGGAGGGGAGGGGAGGAAAGGGGAGGGGAGGGGAGGAGGAGAGGGCACTGTAGATTGCCAGCCAGGTTGAGGAAGGCACAGCACACTTACAAAACAAATGTTTTGCAAACGCACTGGTGGGTGCTGAGATGACCGCATTCCTCAAGGGCCCTGGGATTTGTGTTTTGACTCTAGCCCTCCCGAGTGTCTCTGCTCCAGCCTAGATGGGACTAACTGGAGTCGTGGTTAGGGACTTTCAGCCTTTACGAGGAAACATCTGTTCTCACTACTGTACCCTTTGCTCTCTAATCCTTTCACATTTCCAGGTCAGGCACCAGCTGTCCCAGTGGCTTCCTTCTGTCCCCTCTGCATGCGCTACTTGTGGAACAGTAGAATAATTCTGATCTTATTTCGTCGTTCATTTGCATCCTTTTGGCTCACGTGTCCTGCACATCTTGCAGGCCCAGACAAGCTGTGAAGGATTCTAGGTTTGCCGTAACATGCAAAGCTTGTCGGCTGGCCTTCTTCCCCACTCCCAGCCTCTCAGAGTGGCAAAAGCACTTTGGAATTCCTATGCAGTGTTCTCCTGTCACAGAAAGGAGAGGCATAAAGAAATTGGGCTCAGTGGGACCCAGAAACTCATGTCTCTGTCCCCACCAAGTTGTAGCATCCTTGTAGAGCCTATCAAGTTGTAGCAGGTATTCCTGGCTGGTGGGGATGGTGGTAAGACAAGATTGTCCCACTGGCTGTGAGGAAACTTTAAACTGCCCATAGCTCAATGCTTGGTAAAGAACCAGTAAAGTTACCAGTGGATGCCGAGCACGCCCCCCTAGAGCTGGAGACCCCTCCCTTCTAAACGTTAGTACTTCAGAGTTAGGCAGCTATGCTTCTAATCCCTGCTCTGTCACTCAGTGGCTTTCTGAAGGTATTACTTTACCTGTAAGGGCCTGAGCTTTCTTGTCTGTGTCGTCATTATTACTGCTAGTTAAATATATTAAGCTCTATTATGATGAGAGATGGAGACTATGTGTAGGAAGCGCTGTGCAGGACATACAGTAAGACTTCAGTATGAGGGAAATATTACGATTCTTAAATGCCCTTGCCTCTACTAGAACACTTATAAACCAAGGGAAGCACTCTGCCCTTGGTGCACTGTGTAGACACCACCAGAGGCACTAACCGCTGTGCCCGTATGTGCGTGCATCATGAGGGAAGAAAAGTCTGCCCCTGGGTTCCCCTGCTCTCTGTCTCCGCTGCTCCCTATACCCTCTCCCCAGCCATTATGTGTCTTCCTGGACTTATCTCTAGAATTCCCATGGGCTTACATGAACACTCCAGGAACGTAAAAGCACAGACATACGGAAGTTTAGGGGAAATAATAGTGGGCCATATTAAAGAACACGAGGATTGTGGGCCATCAATGGAGACCGTGTGGGAGAGCCTTCAAAGACACCCCACCTCAAAGGCACTTCCGTACACTTTTCTACAGCAGAACTGCCACCCCCAGTTTCTCATCGGAGCATACCGATGTGTTATTTCCTTAAATCCTGCTCTAATTTTAATCCTGCAGCTAATCTGAAAACGTTAATCCACCTGGAGTTAACTGGCTACTCAGATGTGACTCTCCTCAGAGGGGTAACGGGCACAAAGTAGAGGCACGGTCGCAAGCTAACGCAGGGCTTGCTGACAGGGAGGGCAGATCAAGCCGCCTCTACTGGACAACGTACTTTTATGGAAAAGAAGTGAAAGAAAGTTTAGGCATATGGCCAGGGAGAATGGGGAAAATACAAGAGAATAAACAAGAAATTATATGACAGCCATTAAGAGCACAAGGTGAGTGGGGAGGGGGTTATGTAGACCACAAGCCTGCGCTAGAAACTATTAACAATAAAAACCCTGGTCAGCACCTTAGCACTGAGCAGGAAACCTCTGTCTCCATAGGCAAGTGCTAAGTGCAAGAACCATGCTGCTTAGATCCTTAATTCTGCTTCTATTTGCATGTCAAATCCCAGTGGGCCTTCAGGCTGTTGGATTAGAATATTCTAATGATGGTATCCCTTAAAGGAAAACTAAAGCAACCACTAGGAACTAGGAAAGAGCTCATGAATATTCAGAGGTCAGCAGAGAAGTTTTTCAGAGAGAAAGAGAGAGAGAGAGAGAGAGAGACAGAGAGACAGAGAGAC